>NW_024881674.1:415000-884591 GCF_019059575.1 Amphibalanus amphitrite
AAACGGGGTCCAAAATGACTTTTGCACGGCACCCTACTAACCGGTCCCCAACCGTGTACCAAATTTGAGCGCAATCGGCCCAGCCGTTCTCGAGATCTGGAAACGCCCCCTGCACGTGCGCACGTGCAGTAGCACCCTAACCGCAACACATGGGAATGCATTGCCAGGTGGGTGCCTACCTGTATGCCAAGTTTCAGCGAAATCGCCCCAGTAATTACCGAGTTACTGAAATGGGAACAAATTTGGCACCTCTTATTGTTGTATTTTGCACGTGCAGTGTGGGTCACTCACATAGATGAAGAGTATCCGACCTTTGGTAGAAGGGATGCAGCTACCCTATAAAAATGACCGCAAGACAATCGCTCAAGCCGCTGCTGAGATACGGGCCTCTCAAAATCATTACTTTTGCAAAACTGCTTGAACACCCTTGACTTTTCACGTGGCACGTGCCACGGCGGTCACTGAGATGTATCAAAAGTAGTCAATTACGGGGTAGAAGGGATGGGGCTACCCAGCAAAAAAGACCGCAGGCCATTCGGTCCAGCGGTTGCTGAGATATAAGCCTCTCAAAAGCGTTACAGGCCGGGCCGGGCCGGGCCGGGCCGCTTATACTGAGATTTTTCCGTTATATTGAAAAGACTTCGCTTCGCTCGCTGCGCTCGCTCGCTCGTAATAATTAAGCCTTCATTTGTTGCAAGCCTTATTTCCCCCCCCCCTTGTTTTGATATATCACGCAAGTCATCACGTTCTTAGTTCTTATTCTTACCGAGCACGTCATGCGGCACAGCATAACTGTTCAGGCGCTGACTACCAGCGACATCTATGCACTGGAATATAAGTACAGCCATCAGGCCTCGTCATTTCAGAATCGGACTGTTGCAATAGGCGATACAGATTGTTTATGCATACGTCAAGCCTTCAAATGATGGTTGGCGTCACCGTGCCAGTGAAAAATGTGACTGTCCTCATTCGCTGTGTACGGTTTTCATATTCACAATGCACATTTCACAATCTGGATAGGATAGGAGTCGTTCCGCTTCGATTTCACAGCACACGAAACCAAATATGTCAAACAAACAGGTTCTTTATTTGACGCGATCCTCTGTGGACTTTATCAGGACGAATACATACTGTCTGCTACGATTCAATCCAGCAGTTTGTGCAGAGCAATAACTAGCTCAGAAATCAGAATCAAGGAGCACACTTCCGTCATTGACGACATTGCAAAATTTATCGCTCAGCCATCCATGCAATTGTCCGTCGATTTCTGCTCTACTGCCCTGGGGGGTATCCATTGCGCCACAGGACGGGACATAGACGTAAATCTGCCTCCAGCGTTACAATCTGCCATGGTAGCGCGCAGGGGGCAGCCATTTACAAAGGAATCGGGATCATAAACTGACGACACTGCGAACACCACTCTCAGCAACAACAGGCCGATTCTTCAAGCGACTGCGTGAGTTGTTGATTGTTGTCATGGTAACCCTCACACAATGACCAAACTTGCTCAGATTTTGTACCGATAGGTAATGCAATCGAACATTTCTGACCGGTCTTTCAAGACACTCATTTAAGAGTTGCTATGGTTGCTACATTTGTCAGCAATATGCTAAGAGAACGTTAGCTCACAACGAACATTGAACGCACAACAGCGTTCCAGGGAGCGTTTCCCTTTCTTCTCTGTAAAAATGAGGGACACTGCCTCATAGTCTTGCCCAATAAAGCACTACGTAAAGCACAAGCACTACCAATCTGCACCACGTTTGGTAGAAAAACATAAATTTGTATCATGTTTTCATGTTTGATCATTTCATTGGATAGGGGCATAAATAATGGTTTGGTAAAGATGTATCGCTTGCCCCACTTACAAGACATAAACCACGCCGAAATATTGATAGGCATGGTTACCCCGATTAGAGAGAAAATAGATTGTAGAACTTTAATTCAAACGCAGCAATTAATTGAGAAAGCACTGCAGGCTGTTATTTGTCACATAATTAGACGATTGTAGCCAAAAGTATTTCCATCTGCTTCTGACTGGGGTCAAGGACGACATTAATCGCCGCCGGCTCTCATGTGACTAACGAACGCCACAGCTGTGCGCCATGCCTGTTCTGGCGTGGATAAATGCAAGCTGCCAGGCGACCGGAATGTCCAGCCGGTCAGCTGTTCGACGCTTGACAACGGAGCATTCCAGCACGCCCAGCAATAAAAACAGAACCCGCCCAGTTACCAGGCTGTGCCACCAACCGTCTGCGTCTAAATCCGCCGCCTGTCCGGCTCACGGTCGGCAAAACGCCTCTCCGCCGTTCGGCTGAGCTCAGCTGAGCCGACAAGATGCCTGTGTCAGCGTTCGCACGTAGAGGATCTTATGTTGGCAGACGCGTCACGACAGCGGATAATGTGGCGCAATGCTGACGCTTCCGGCGCGTCACTTATCGGGTCTGCGTCAGCTGACGATTCGCACAGCAGCTGTCATAAGAAGGGAGGGGATGCAGGCCACTGGACAGTGGGCACTGACAGTGTCACAGGATTAAAGTGACGGCATAAGCAACAGGTGTAAGCTACAAGAAGACTTCGGTATTTATGATCATCTTTTTTGCTAGTTTTATGCAGTATTGATTTAATTAAAATAAAGGACGGTGCTTGCCATTCATCAGTGAGTGAGAGGAATTGAATTAAAACCGTCACTTGCAAACTTTTCACCTCATTTGTTGCTAATCCCATAAGCTAAATCAAAAACCTATAAATCAATTTTTTCCTTGTGTGTGTGTGTGTGTTTTTTTTTTTGTTAAATGTAAAGCTACTACAAACCATTGCAACCATTCCCACAAAGTCCTGAATCCGTTCGGCGGCGCATAGCGTCTGTCCTCCCCTCCCAATCAGTCCAAAGAATACGACTCAGTCGCAGATTACAGCACATCGGGCCGGCGTCAGACAGAGAACGATAAAATCCACGACAAAGACGGGCGTTTACGATCGTGCCTGTCACGGCCACTGTCCGCGGCCGAGGCACTGGCCGGACATATAGCCCCAAGACGGCACGTGGCCCCAGCTCCCCACTGCGCCGGCCGACCGACCGAGCGATCGTCCCAGTTGTCACCGGAGCTCGTAACGGAGCTCTGCCTGTTGGGTGTAGCTCAAGGGTCAGTTTCAGGTCTTTTGTTTTTTGTTTTGATGGGTTAGGCCCTTTCGGTCTGACAAGACCATTGCAGAGCCGGAAGGATGATAGGAATTAGGGGGAGACATTGGTCTGGGCAGGCACCCTAGTGAGTCGCCGGGGCTGAGCCCATCCAGAGGACAGGCCACCCAGCCCCAAGGCACTCACTGCACCCGGCTACGGGGTGCGCTCCCTCGGGAGCAGCGGTGCCGCTCCAAGGGAGCAGCCCGCATGAGATAAAGCTGCCTGTCCAGCCCGGAGGGGGTTGCGGCGTGGAGGAGAAGGATTTCAGTATCGTGAGGATAGAAGCACGGAACGGTGGTGAGTTTCAGGTCCGCCAGCACCGGTTCTTATGGAATCACTCGGAGGTGTTGCAGCTAACAAGAAACTGGCACAGGTGTTAAAACTGTGTCATACGGCGGAGAAAAGGGCTAGACACTTCTTCGTATTGCGAAAGCAAGCTGTCTCAGTATCACTGCCCCTGGTACTTTTTGTACATTGTTTACTCGTGTCCTTTTGTATGGTGTAATAAAGCGTATATGGATACCAATTGTACTAAGATGTAATGAGGAAACAGTATAAGTGAGCTATAACGAGTTAGGGATATTATCTTAAAATAAAATTTACGGCACAACTTTTTTCCTATCATAACAGCACACACAACAATGGTAATATGTATTTCCAAAATAAATTCACTTGGACGTTCTTAGGGATAGGTATGTATGTTGTATAATGTATATCATAAAGTAGGCAAGAAGCTCATCACATACCTTCATATATGCGATGCCAGCCATGGCTGCAATGGACCTTTTTCTTTGATATATAAGGTCACAATAGACATCAACAAAAGTCAAGGCATGTTGCAATCCCACGGCCTCACAGACCGTCGTGGGTCGAGATACGCAGGCAGCTCCCATTCCTACACCAACAATTTGGGCTCCTCTCCAGTGCCTCCCAATTCGGCATCCCTTCACGGTCTGTGGACCTTCAATTTGTTCCGTCGGAGGCGCACAATAGCACAGTGCAATAGGCGGTGTGTGCCGCGTGCGTCTGAAGATGACGCTCGATGCTCTCGGGGCCGGAACTTTCGGTGCTGCACGTCTGGGAATTATTCATTGGTCATGGCTATATGGTGAACGGTCGCGAAATGCAGAGCTAGCTTAACCCGGCAGGCGGTGGGCCTCCCGGCCACCTTCCGCGCGGTGGGGGGGGGGGGCATTTTTTGCCCCCGGTATCTCCGAAACTACCTGACGGATCCGGAAAATTCAAACGGCGTTCGATAGCCCTGTCAAATTTGTTGAAGGAAACCAAATTTCATTGACCTCGGGGTCACCGATGACGTCACAGGTCAGGTCAAAGATAAAATGTTTCACTGTTCACAGGGCTTCTAGGGAAAGCGCTATATACCGAGTAAAACGCATTTTATCGAAAATCAGCGATAGGGCGTCAGTTGTCTAGTACATATGTTGCTATTAGAGGTCACTGGTCATACCAGGTCAGGTCACAGGTTAGGTCACCAAAGATCACCAAGGGTCACCACATGAACCCAACTTTACTAAGGTTGAGCGATGCATGTTTTATGGCCAGTTTTTCATTTCCAACTCAATGGTGTTGGTTATAAGACCATCAGGTACGGTTTAGGTCACTTTCTGGTGGAGGTCAGGTCAAGGTCAGGTCAAAAAAGGTCAAATTTCAAAGTTGATATTTTTGCATAAAATGGGTATTGATTCGATGCAGCTCGTCACGGGGAGTCTAATAGTGGTCTTTGTTTTGCACTACGAGGTCTAGAATTGCTAAAAATTGAGTTTGAAAATTTGACGTCATTAATTTTGAACAGTTTTTTTCGCTATAACTTGGCCAAAAAAGAGGCATCTATCTCAAATTTGGCATGTATATAGAACGTGGTAGGGACTATCACATACATTCCGGTTTTTTTAAATTCAAAAAACTTTTTGGATTTTTCGGCTATTATATTAAAAAAAAAATATATTTTTTTGTTTTTTGGGAGTCAAAATCCAAAAATTTCAAAAATCCTAGATAGCAGTTTTTAGCCCTTCTAACTCTACACCTCTTATGTCTGAAACATTTTTCTGTATCTCTAAAGCTGTAGGCCTGACAGCTCTTCCCGCGAAACCTTTTTTGGGTCGAAAATAGCAAAAATGACGTCACTCTGACGTCATTAGCGGCCAACCTATCATAGCCTTTGGAAAAAAAAAATTTTTGGTCACAATGTGCAATAGCTATATTCACGGGAGGGTACTGAAAGTTTGGTGACGATCGGCGCAGCGGTTCTCGAGATATATCGAAAAAAAAACTAAAGGGGGGGGGGCAAAAAAAATGCCCCCCCCCCCACCGCCTGGAAGGTTAAGAAGGGGAAGCTGATCAACAATGTAAAGATTTCCCCCAGCTATTGTTGCGTAGGATGTTGCCTTGATTTTTATTTCATCGTCTGTGGTTTTCATTGATCGCTATCTGTTGTTTCTGATTGACTGTTTCTTTATATTTTTATAGTTTATATATTTGGGCCCAACATTTGAGGAGCCTGGGATTAGGCAGTAATACTTGGCTAGTATAGCCCTCGTTTACTGCTCGATAATATTCTCATTTCGAGTAAACCGAAAATAGCTGAGAGGCTATTGCATCCGCTGTCCCTCCGAAAGTGCAGCTCGAAGGGCCCGGATATGCTGAACACCTCATGTATATTGAACTCATCATTGGCCAGACTTCATTATTACAGCCCACTCAGTATCCAGTGTTTCGTTTAAATCGAAAGCGTGTTTTATGCTGACCGTTCTGCAGTGTTTGAAAGAGGAAATCAATCTAGCTGAGTTTGCGGAGGGCCGTTAACATGAAACGCGTTGACCTTTATATCAGCAATAAATTTCTTCATTGGAGTAATGGTCCGGTAATTACATTCTAGTACCTCAAGGGCGCATGCCCCAAGAGCTTTACCTAAGTAGCAAACGTGACCTGCAGGGCGGACGTGTAGAGACGGATATTTAATTTGGGAAAGACATTTTTCCTTTAACTTAGCAAAAAGGATTCGTGTTATGATTAGGAAGATGATTAGATTACTGTTCAATTTTACTTAGTTGATTAATTGTTGAATTTCTTTTCTGGTGACGTGCACGTTGCACAACCCCTTAGACGTTTCTGAGTGAATTCGAATGCATGAAAACATGCGTCAACTCTTAATTTTTGCTAGTAAACAATCATATCTGCGTCTATTTGAAAAGAAACAATCACCTTATATTATTTTCTAGACTGTGCTCGATTGTCTTTTTCGCTTCTTTCAGTACTATAGGTAAGTAACGGAATTACTGGAGCAAAAGATATCTTATCCACTCTCACAATCAAGCCAACTTGTTATAAGTCTGCGTTGTACGTCCACTTCCAAGACGCACTCTTTCTTAGCGTAAATGTTTCGTTCTCAGTTTGTCTTGCTACATTGGTTGTCATACCATACCAAACGTAAAAATCTAACAAAAGCCACTCTCCTCGCATTATTCTGCCCCGATAGTCTCGCTTACCGTATCAAAAACCTTGATACCGTGCCTGCAAATGTCAACCGTGCCAAAAGCGTGTGTGGCAAAAACATCCCGTATTTCGACCCCATCATCCGAGGTGATCGTCAAAGCTGCAGGCCCGTCACAGGACTGAGTTTCTGTCGACGTCATCCAGAGGCCAGAGTCCACTGCAGGGGCAAAGGTCACAGCCGTGCAATTGGTTGCCAGTCATTGGCTCTGACATTTCCCGAGTGCTGCAAGACTATCAACATGGTAGGAGGGAAGTGCTCCACAGAAGTAACTTTCCTCGCGATCGGCATATGCTAGATTTTTACAGCCGTATGCTGTAAACACTTGGATCACGGCAGACGCGAATATGAATATATTACAAAAATGTCTGGTTGCGAATTGAGTAGGTCATTAGAAAAGACACTACCGGTAACACACTAATCTATCCTCCCAGAATGGCGTACAAATTGGGCAGGGTCTTTGCCTGCAGAGCCCGGCACTGTGAGCGGCGTTCGTCCCCTACCGTCACCACTGCACTGTGGCGTCAGCGAGCTGTATTTATAGCGGCAGCTGATTGTGGTAATTCGGCGGCCGTCGAGTGCCAGTTAAATCGGAGCCGTTTGGAGGGATTATTTGTGGTAATTGGTCGGCGTGGCAGAGTCCCGTCGGGGTCGCGCCAATCGACGTCCTCCTGACTCGTTAGTAACCTCAGTCGCGGACTGGCCGGGTGGCGGTCGATTGTAGCACGCAGCCACCGCGCGGCGATCGTCTGTGGTGGCACAGCAGGCGTCGTTACCGTTACCGGTATCACTTTCAACGCTACCTTTACCGGTGTTATCCATTACCGGTGTCACTAGGGTTCTTAACGTGCCGCCAGTGCCGTTACGATTGGTAAGCCTTACCGCCATCGTCGATGCCTGAACATGCATTACTGACCGGATTATGCCAACGCCGCAAACACTCGTTAAACAAACAAACACAAACTACAAATACACTGCTGTCAACACGCCATCGGCAGCGCTATAAACTGCCGCCGCTATTACCTGCCACAACATTTGATGTTTCCACCGCCACCGATGCACACTGACAACTACATACTGGTGCTGTAGAGTTGACAGCGCTGAACAAAGTCGACGGCGTGCACTGGCGGTAACTCATCGGTGCTAATGGCACTGTCGACTGTTCGTATATACATATATCAAACGGCGAGTAGGTAGAACACATCTTTTAACCCTCGCCCTGGCAGGGCATTTTTCATAACACGGCCTGGCAGGGGGGGGGGGGGGTGTCGATGCGACCCCCCTCGCGATTGGCTCCTATGGCACCTAGAAACTGAAACACCGAATTCGGTATGTAGGTGGGCCCCCTAGAGTTATCGCTCCTGTGCAAATTTGGTTGATCTAGGTCAATATTTAGGGGGGTTTTGGGGGTTATAAATGTAAAAAATTTCGCTAAAAACAGGTCAAAAGTTTTTAGCTTATAACTTTTGATCTAATTAAAATAGAGCAAAAAAAAGCACCAGTGAACTCAGCACGTCAAGGCGCGTCGAATGATGTACTTTTTAGCTTGCTTAAGTGTACTTAAAGTTTTCTTAATTTTTAAAAGTGAACTTTAATTAATCAATTAAGTTCAAGTTAACCAAATTGCATCATATCGCATATCATTCGATTTGGCTGATCACCAGGAACACAATGACACCATTGTTTAAGCTCTAGCGTTATTATGTGCCACGTTATTGGCAAAAACGTCATTTGACCTCAGTTGACCTCATTTGACCTGACCCATGGATAAGTACACCAAACAAAGAAGCACCAAGTGACCTGCTGTTAAGTACTGTGGTTTCAAATCCCCCTTGCAATTTCGCACGTGCAAGGCCCACCCTCCCGTTCGCTCCGTTAGTCGCCCCAAAAGGCGCTATACTACATAGTATGATAGGTACTTTTAACGAATTCCTTCATTCCAGGTTACATGATTGCGAACGATGTTCTGTTCACAGATATTTCGTGAACGTTCAGCTCATGAACGTTCATTCGTGAACGTTCATTCGTGAACGTTCATGAACGTTCATGAACAAGTCATCATTTCTGATATCTTTCGCGTTATCATTCTCATACAGTAGCACACACGGTTGCAGACATCTTTTACATGTGAAAATGCACCAATGTTATCTCAAGCTCATAGAATCGTGATCTTTCATGATTCTTGCAACGCTGGGTCTTAAATTGGACATTTCAGACCTTGCATGACGTCATAAGAGAGCTGACTTAGGCCGTTCGGTGCAATCGGAGTTTGTCGCTAATAACTCTCGATCAAATTGAGCTAGCGAGTCGGTTGAGCCTTCAATGGCTGAGAAAGAACTGTCAAATCGAATGATATGCAGTGCGGCATCATCCATGCATCTTAACCGGAGTGCCTTTGATCAGACCTTGACCTGAGGTCAACATTTTGAAGTTACCCAATCCAAACATAAAATAAGTACATCATTAGACGCGTCTGGCCACGACGAGAACGATGGTAAGTACTAAGTACCACAGCGGCTGTGCCACCATTTGTGGCTAAGCTGTTTGCCAAAACTAAATAACTAGTTTGGGACACTTGACCAGACATTAGGGGTCACCGGCTGGCCTAAGACCTTAAAATCGGATACCAGTTGATGTGTCTCGCAACGACGCTTACTCTCGCTTTTTCTGCAAAGGCTTAGCTCGAATAGGAGCGAAACGGCTACGGGGTCAACCGCATTTTTACCGTGTTCGCGGACAGCTCATGAACGACCGCCAACTGTTCGCTGTTTGTTCTCTCAAAGTTGGCCGATGACGTCACTTGCACGCGAACACGATTGATCGTGAACAGTTTGTTTATTTGGAAAATGAAACGAATACCAACCCCCGCTTTTTGTGACACATAATTACATACGCACACAATCAACATGCCGATTCCTCCATGACAACATTTTTAGCGTGTGATGTGTCGCGCTATTTTGAATTTGTAACTTGCAAGTCACAATGAGCGTGGGTTGCAGCATTCTGTCGGAATAAATCTACTGACGGCCTCACCATTCGATTAGCGTTCCATCCGAGTGGATTCATTAACAGGCTCTTAATTGTCTCTTCGCCCAGAAGCTCAAAGCTGGGCCACGCACTCAGTCGTACTGCCTAGATATCTCTCTCTCCCCCCTCTCTCTCTCTCTCTCCCTCTCTCTCTTTCTCTCTCTCTTTCTCTTTCTCTCTCTCAGCTCTGTTCTGCTCTGCTCTGTTGAAGACTAGCAGGTCTCCTAGCCGACGACCGGCCGGCTTTTGACAGCGGCAGGTCCCGCCCGGTGAAAATCTCAGCAAACGATTGATTTGCCGGCCGGCTAACGATGCCCGGTCAGGCGAACGGAGGACGCCACCGGTCGCCTCCTGACGAGATGTCCAGCGACAACCGAGCATCGATTGTCGGCCCGGGGACGTGTAGCTGCGCCGTCACTCCCAGAACCGCGTCTTCACTGGGCGAGGGCGCGCACAAGGGGACACACGGGTCCCGGAAATTCAGCACAGGCCGCCGAAGGCTGCCTTAAATGGATTTTAGATCCATGACGTGGAGAGAAGGTGCCACAAATTAGCTTCACTTTGAACGGGGATGACCGCCAGGGTCTCTCTCTCTCTCTCTCTCTCTCTCTCTCTCTCTCTCTCTCTCTCTCTCTCTCTCTCTCTCTCTCTCTCTCTCTCTCTCTCTCTCTCTCTCCCTCTCCCTCTCTTGTAGAAAACCACAGACGGAGTTTGCGAAACGATCATTTGTGTGTCGCTTATAGTTTAGCGGCAACTGAATGCCAGAGTTATTCGTTGATAGCGTGGGTGCTATGGCACGTAGCACTACCAAATTTCACGCACGACTTAGGGCACCTATTTGACACTTGAACTTGGAGCTTAAGATTCCAGTGACTGGAGGTCAGGTCACAAGGTCACAAAAAGCGGTACATTGTCAAAATGGCACTAAAAATGAACTATTTTTCATGGAAACTAGAGTTCTTCATCGATTTGATTCAAACTTGCAGGATATGCTTAGGTTGCCGAGTGCCATCATGATATGCACCCCTGATTTTCAAATTCAGTTAACCTGAGGTCATATAGAGGTCATGACAATTTTTCAGGAAATTTGCCCGAAGGTGTAAAGATAAGAGATTTGTGCTTTATTTTAACCCGCGCGGGGCTGGGGTCTCCAGCCGAACGCGCGGGGCTGGGGGGGGGGGGTAAATTTTACCCCCCCCTGTTATCTCCCGAACTAATGGTCCGATTTGGAAAATTCAAACGCCAATCGAAAGCTCTCATCACGAACTACTAAAAACATGTACTTAATTTAAAGTTTGAGGTCAAGGTCAAGGTCAGGTCAAGGGTACAAATTGCAAGTTTCTACAGTATCGGCCTTGCACCGTAGTTACCGAAGAATGGAGTCATGGACTGAGACTGATCGCCCAAAACGTGTTCTTAGGCTACCAAGACAATATTCGTTGCATACAATATCATTCAGAGGTCAAGGTCAAGGTCAGGTCAGGTCAGGTCAGGTCACCAAAATACAAAATATAGAAAAGGGCATGTGCGACACATGTTTTATGGGTCATTTTACTCATAGAATTCAATAGGCACACTCAAATAGTGATATGGACCACCTCTGGATGAATTTCAGGTCGAGGTCAGGTCAAGGACAGGTCAAGTTAGGTCAAATTTTGAAGTTGGTTGTTAAGGCCTAAAAAGGTGTCTATCTGATGCAGTTTTTCACGGCGAATCGAATGGTGCTATTTTTGTTTCCGTACGAGGTCTAGAACTTCCAAAAAAGTCATTTTTCAAAAAATTTGTGTGTCGTGACGTCATAAAATTTTGAATAACTCCCACATTTTTGAACCGATTCTTCTAAAATTTGGTATGTAGGTGCACATAGACCACTTCTCTGACATATATTCCGGTTTTATCGATAGACTCAAAATTTTGGATTTTATAATGATTTTCCCAAAAAAGTTAGTTTTTTGAAAAAATTAGGCCAAAATCCAAAATTTTCAAAAAACCGAGATAGCCATTTCATAGACAAAGTAAAATTACGTATAACCTTTTTTGTTACGTCTTGATTCCTTTAAAAATGAAGATGTTAGCGGCGTTTAAACTTTTGCCGTTTTTGAGGCGAAAATGGCGAAAATGACGTCACTAAAACGTCAATTTCTCAAAAATTTTCCGACGGATTTCGCTCAAATTTTCAGGGAACGTGTCAAATTGATGTAAGAAAAGGTACTGAAAGTTTGGCGGCGCTGCGCGCCGCCGTTTTTGAGATATCGCAAAAATTCGCGAGGGGGGGTAAAATTTACCCCCCCAGCCCCGCGCGGGTTAACGTTTTTGTGTTGTGGCCTTGATTTACATCTACTTGGTGTTTGCAAGCTGCAAGAACGCCATAGGGTCGCGGATCAACTGAGGTCAACTAAGGTCAAACTACGTATTTGCTAATTTGGCACACAATGAGGCTAGAGCTTCACAAATGGTGTCGTTGTGTT
This sequence comes from Amphibalanus amphitrite, assembly GCF_019059575.1. Taxonomy (NCBI): domain Eukaryota; kingdom Metazoa; phylum Arthropoda; class Thecostraca; order Balanomorpha; family Balanidae; genus Amphibalanus; species Amphibalanus amphitrite. The sequence goes on from NW_024881674.1 coordinate 427,191, forward strand.
CCTTAGGGTTGGTGTCAACTGTCAAGGTCACCTGAAAGTCAGGTCAGGTCATTAACCTTTGATGACCTCGGTTCACTTTAAGAGTTTTACATGCTTTTGGGCTAGTTTTTGGAGCTGATTTCGAATTTAGCAACCATATGAACATTTGCCAAGTAGTTTTAGTGCCTTCGTAACATGTTACGAAGCTGTCAGAGGCGGTTGACACCTACTACAAATACCCGGCATGACCCTTACTGGTTGACCTGACCTGACCTGACTCGACCTGGCCTAAATGCATGAACACATCATCTATGATCAAAACGAACATGATATTCGTTAAACCATAGCCATAGCCCGAAAAACCATAGCAACCACACTTTTCGACTTTCTAACAGGTCCTGATTTTCCCGACTTTTGGGTCATTGACCTGACCTATGGAAGGTCAACCGATGACCTAGTACCTTAAAATTTGATATCATCGGTTTCCTCTCGTCACAGGCAACACGCTCGTTTTTTCCGCGAAGCTCTAGCTCGATCAGGGGCGAAATGGCAAGGGGGGTCCAACAGAATCCCCCCGCCCCTATTACGTTCGCGGCTGCCAAGACACGAATACGGGCGAGGGTTAAAACATGGATTTCCGTTTGTAAATGGTTTTAACGCACGCCGAAAAATGGCGCGGGGGAGGTGGCAACCTAAAGATGCGTTCTAAGATGGTAAAATCGCTTGTTCGAGCGTCAGGCGAGGGTTAACAAAACAGCAGTGTTGTCATTATTTTTATCGAACACATACTAGTTTACACTCTATTGGTTAGGCAGTTTGACAGACTACCAAAGCGTCGTATTGTCCAGAGGTAGGAACTTTAATCCACTGGGTCAATACACTACCCAACACGACAGCATCCTCACCAACGAAGTTATCAGCTTCCGCCCAGTTGGTGTAGGTCATCAGTTCGCCATCATCACCAATAAACTGATCGTCTCCGATGCTGAGAAAACACGCACCAAGTTTGAAAGTCAAATGTTATGCGTCAAACAATGCACGAGACAGTTACTCGTATGTACAATTGAAGGTATACACGGCACCAAATAGCTTTCTTGGCGTCTAGCTGAAGAAATCTCTTTGGCATTTGACACGCCTAAAAATTAATACACTTTATTGCACAACAAGAATCAGAATTCTTCTATATTCTAGTTGTTTTCAATTTCATTTTATTTATTGCCGCAAAAATTGTTAATAGATATAATATTTTCTTGACTCTGATTTCTCAAGTTTCCGTCACTCTGATAAACGCTCTGCAGTTGCCGGGGGGGGGGGGGTGCGTCAAAGGTTCTCGTGCCTGGCGACATGCCCCCGAACGTAAAATGCTATGGACTGGTTTATCATGCATGTGCAGCAGCATTCGTTATGCCTGGGCCTAAGTAAGATTTCGTACTTACCTCATATAGCCAAGATAAACTAAATGGTCACTTGTGAGGTTGAAAGACAACAGACACGCATCTTCTTCTGCACTTCTTGGTGTAGCCAAGATGTAGCCCATGGCGTGACACACGTTCTGAAAACAGATGCAGGATCATTAAAATTAAATAAAGAAGATCTCTCTCAAACCTCACATACGTCTTTTCCACAACGTCGCGGAGAGAAAAGGGATTTGATACATTATCCCTACCTGCAGCATAACCTGTGCATCTTGCATCCTGTTGATTGGCTTTTTAGACGTTGATCTGACTTTGACATTTAGACGTTAGACGTTTAAAACTTGACTTTTTGACCTGAAAGTGTTTGGTTTCAGCTATATTCAGCTGAAAACGACCCCAAATGACAAAGAAGAATCAGTTTTCGAAATATTTGGCTGAAATGGACCATAAAACATATGCCACATGACCGATGCATGATAGAAAATTTCCGTGACCTAGGACGTCCTGGCCTTGACCTGACTAAGTAGATGGCGCGCTACGGTACTCACCAAAGCATCACTCAGTTCAGCCTGGAATTTGGTGGCCCTGTAACAATGCCCAGCGCAGGAGGTGAAGTCGGTCGGACAGTCGCACGAGCCGGTCTCGGTGTTACACGCCCCCGTGGCACACTCGCTGTCCCGCGCACAGGCGGCTCCCAGAGCCAGTGCTCCAGTGGGTGCCCGGCAGACCCAGCCGTCTGCTGTGCTGACACACTCCTGGCCAGTGCCGCAGGCCGGCTGGTCGGAGCGGCAGTCCCCAGTGCCGCGATGGCACAGGCCGAGACGGCAGCGGCCGGAGCGGCACCACGAGTCGGACAGGCACAGCGTGCCCGCACCGCGCCGCTTGTAGCACCGCCCCAGCAGACTGTACCGGCTGGGGCCACACCCGTCGGAGGTGGGTTTGGTGCGCGCCGGGGCGCCGGCCACGGACACGGTCTCCGGGCTAGCCGGCGTGGTGGAGCACCGAGTCGCCTGAAAACATGACATTGGCTACATGAGTTGATATGACATTGAAATGACATGTACATGATGTTACATACATGACATGACATGACAATATATAGACAATGGAAATTGGACAATGGGCATGCCATTGATATAACTTGACATGCCATTGATAGGTATGGCATGGCAATGATAAGCAGTTTGCCGTGTGGGATGCAGTACAAATGTCATGTCCATGTCATGACATACCATGTCATTGATTAGAGGCTCGTGTGGGCGGTGCTAGGGAGAGCATTCGAGGGTGCAGCTGCACATCTAAAATTGACACTGGTTTAAAATCATAACTGTAGTTCGTATATGTAAAGTTCAACCCTCACTGTAAGCGTCTCTTTGAACACAGCACGAGAATTGCTTGCTGAATTACTGAGAAAACTGGTTGGCGCAAAAAAACTGGTTGAATTTCACTGACGATCAACCAACGATCAAATATATCAAAATTATTTCTTCCTGGCTCCTAGTTCCCAGACTCCCAGCTCGTATTTACTCATATTTACAGCCCCACAGGGAAAGACGATTTGTCAGGAATGATATAACTGAACTAATAAATTAACCCGGCACCGCCTGGGCTATTTCCGTACCCACATCAGCCTGGGGGGGGGGGGTCGGATCCGACCCCCCCCCCCTGTTATCTCGAGAACCAATGGTCGTATCGAGCCCCGCGAGGCGGCGTTCGAAAGGTCTCTACGAGACCTTCCCAAAGCACTCTTAAGATTTTAAGATTGAGGTCAACTTTCGGGTCAAGGTCAGGTCAAAGGTCAAATTCAGGGGTTTTGCATGATTAGGCTTACGGACAGCGGAATCGATAGCTGCTGCTCGAAACTCACCACAAATGACCTCAAAGACCTAGTGAAGGTACCATGTGCGTATAGGGGTCATACTAAGTACGGGTCAAGGTCAGGTCAGGTCACGAAAGGTCACGGTTTTCACTTTCTGCTACATGGGCGTGCGACACATGTTTTATGGCTTATTTTTCACGCCAAATCCGATGGTAATGGTTATATGTGACCCCAAGTCACTGTGCTGGTGATAAGTGTGCATTGAAAGCATAAAAAATCGTTTATACCATACATAGCTAAACGAGGGCTAAGAAAAAAAGTCAATTTTTCAACTTTTTATTTTTGACATAAAAATGCACTTTTCTAACGGAGCTTTGTACCAGGAATCTAGTGGTGCCATTTGTTTTCACATGCGATGTTCAGAAGTGCCTCTAATTTGCGAAAATGCTTATGACGTCACCTTCCCTATGCATGTTGGAGCTATTTTTTACAATTTGGGGGTCAAAAATCAAGATAGAAAGTTGAAATTTGGGACATCTATTGTTCTAATAGAGCTCTATAACATATATTCCGGTTTTTTGGAAATTCTCAAAATTTTGGATTTTATTAGCTGTTTTCCAAAAAATAGAGTTTTTTGAATTTTTAGGGGTGAAAAACGCATTTTATGGAAAATCCGAGATAGCCATTTTAAATAACTCGTTGAGTTGCGTCTTTTCATGTCCTTAATTTGCAATTTGCTTAAAACCTCGATTTTTGGCGATTTTTTAAACATTTACCATTTTTTGACTGAAAACGCCATGTAGTTACATCACTAAAATCAATATATCTCAAAACATTTTGAAATTTTTTCTTAAAAATTGCACAGGAGACGTCAAATTGATGGGGGAGAAGGTATGCGAAGTTTCAAGTTGATAGCTCAAGCGGTTCACGAGTTATTCAAGAAAAACGGAGGGGGGGGGGTCGGATCCGACCCCCCAGGCGGTCGCGGGTTAATGGCACGGCGTTTAACGTAACGGTACATCATCGGTGTTCAAACTTTTCTTGGAAATATCATTCACATCTTCAATACAATGTGCTCTGACCAGTGTTCTCAGTGATTCAGGCAGTAATTTTCGTGCTGTGTTCAAAAAGATGTTTACAGTGAGGTTCGAACTAAAAAAAAAACGAACTATGTAGTAAAATTTTGTCACTGCAGACAATAACAATACAAACCCAGCAAAACTAAAAACCAGACGTTTCAGATAACAAAACCTCTCGATAGTGGAAAATTATAAACACATCTTTTTATAATGGTTAAGTATGTATTACATATTTATATATACCTCATCAACGTATAAGCTATGGAGGATTCTTCATGGGTCAAGTGCATGATACGGATATCTTTTCCAAGCTGATTACTGAAAAGCCGAGCGACGAGGGAGCGATGTTTTTCTTTGGCACGCGAGGAAAACTTATCCAATCTTCCACGAGTGAGCCATGAGGAACCCTATGTATATCTTTCTATGTAGAGGTTTATTCTTGATTGATTTAATGTTATATTCAAATGCAAAACTAGCAAAGCAAAATATCTATGCAAAAACAGATTCAAAATACTTTGTTTTTAAATCAAAAGTTTCATTCTAAATTCTCCCGTTACCCGGAATTGCGCGATCGGACGGTAGGGGTCGGGGACTACGCAACAAGCTCTGCTTAGCGTAGGCTTCGGCTCTGTCAATCCGTCCATTCAAACATTCGAGCCAAATTTATTTTAAAAAATCACACACAACCTTTAAAAATCATTCGGTTATTGACGCATCATCACTTGAACTCTTGCTTTTTGGCTATCGGAACCCTTGAGACTCTATCCTTGCATTTCAGAGGGGTGCAAAGATAACAAATTTTTATATTTGCATATCAGAGCAGTGCGAGATAGAAGAGCCTCGTTATAGCCCTGCACTGGACCTAATGGCAAATAAATCTCTACTAGAAAGATAAGGATATCTTTTCCACGCGGGTTAAAGAAAATTGAGTAACGAAGAAGGAGCGATGTTTTTTTCTGCAACGCGAGAAAAAGATATCCGAGCTTCCTCGTGTAAGCCAAGGATAATCTTTTATCTCTCTATGTAGAGTTCTTTTTCATAGTTCATTTAACTATTATTTTCACATACCTCTAGTCATTTTTGCCCACAAAAAACATATTAATGACGGTTTATATTTAATTCACAAGTTTCATCACAACCACCAAAAAGGGTTTGGTTATTGATGCATTATACGTAGAATGTTTGATTTTTTCTTTTTGCTATATGAACCCTCGATATTTTATATCTTGTCATTTTAGAGGGATGCAAGGATAACAAATTCTTGGCTTTGCATCTCAGAAGAGGGCAAGATAGAAATTGTATTGCACTGTAGACACTGAGCAAATAAACCTCTACTATAAGAATGCATCATAATGCATCAAGAATGTATAAGAATGTATGTATTATAGAAAGATGTATCCGTAATTATCTGTCCGAAGCATATTCATTGATATATTTGCCAAAATGCAATTGTTTCAAAACAAAAGACACGACAAACAATGTTTAGGTTTTGCTTTTTCGCCGTAGTTTTAGACTTTTTAGCTCCCTGCATGATAAATTTATTAAAAAGAACCATTTATTAGTTATTTCAGACACTACATCGATTCAATATAAATTGGCATTCATGAACAATTCCAAAATGACCTCACCTCGAGAATGCATACCACCAGCAGGGTCGCCACCAGCAGCAGTTGCGGCAGAAGCAGTCGGCTCATCTCGGAGCTGTGGAAAGCTGCGCTCGGAAGCTGCCAGTAGATGACGGGAAGCTGTCAGAAGCTGCCTGGAGTCGGCCGCAGATTTCGGCAGCGGATGCCTGCCGCGGATGGCGGTTAGATCGGAACTGCCGCCCGTCACCCGGCCGGCCAGTCACCCCACTTTGTTTACCAGCACAGACCTGTTTACGTGTTTACCATGGGACCAACGGGCTGTTCGCCAGAGGGCTGAGCCGGGCCGAGGAATGCGGACGTGTTTGTGTGTGCGTGTGTGTTTGTGTGTGGAGTCCTTAGCGTGACCCGACCGTCGTGTTGCGGTTGGGGCGGATGTGGGTCGGCGGTCTAATGGAGTAGCGGTCCACGCATACACACACAGTCGCTGTGGTGTAAGATGTGTAGCCTAGCACGGCATTTCCCTTTGTCAGTATGAACCTCACAGGTAGCAAATGCATCAGAGATTCACAACCTGTTTGTTCTAACTGCATGACTGCACCGCACATATTATTGGGCTTGCTGCCTGCTGGTGCTTTTTACAATGAACACAAGCATAAACCTCTTATGAGGACTGGACATTGGACAATGTCTACATATGTATACATATAAAAGTAAGGGGATTGGTCAGAGAAACTTATTGATAGTACATCAATCGATATGTTTGTGACTGTTAGAGGAAGATAAAACAAAAAGGAAGTAGAGGATCGTAATTTGTCTGCTTGCCATGCGAGTTCATATATGATTCGAATCACAAAATGTGTTTCTGTGAATATTTAAGATAGCGCTTTTGTAACACCCACTGATTATTGACTATTATTGACTAGATATGGAATCATAGGCACATGAACAGACACAACCAGAGCCCAATCTTACCAATTGCCGTGAATGCGCATTCACGGCATTTGGTAACATTCAGTACTATTCCACATTCAATTATTCATTCGTTCAGGCAACATTCATAATCATTCACGCCATCAAAATCACTGGACAAGATTAGCTGGATGTAAATAAAAAGGATATCTTTGATATCAGTGCCGTAAACTTCGGCCAGTGCTGCCAAATCCCATTTACGGCATTGGTAAGATTGGGCCCTATGGTTTCGTTTGATGCCATTACTCGCTGCATTCTCCTGATGTGTTCTATAGGTGACATCAGACATTCTTACTAATGCACCCCATTGTGAACTATGACTTGGGCTCGCCGGCGCTGGCTCCGGCCTGCGCATCGCTCTGCATAAGTGATGGATCACACGGAAACTCGAGATACTTTCCCGGGCGGCCGTATTTCATTCCGTTTGACGGCGAAACAGCGGGCTGGTGGCTACTGACGAGCCGAGGATCCTAGCCGGGAAGTGTTTAAAACGCCCTGCGCGGCCCCACGTGATGGATAGCCGCAGCTGCAGACGCCTTGTTAAACGACTGTGACCATATGAAGATTTGGACGTTGATATTTTAATATGGCCGCCGACCGACCGATGGCCGCCGTTTTCACGACGGCCATCTTGTACACATTTGGTGCACATCTGGTACAGATTAGGTGTAGATCTGGTCAAATCAGGTTCAGTGTGTCTCTTAGCAGCTATCAGCTAGGGTTGCACTAATTGCTTATATGCCTGCCTTGTCATATTATCAGAGAGCATCATCAATTAAAACACTGAAATAAATTCATAAAATGAAGATATTTGCTGTAAAAGAAATTAGGTGCAGATTTGGTCAAATCAGGTGCATTCGCCGGATAGCCCGTCGTGAAAACGGCTATTATGGTCAGCCAAAGGCCTATAGGTGGTTTGCTAAGTTCAAGATGTTATTAGCGGTTAGGGGAGAGCGGGGCCAGTTGAAACACGGGGTCAGATGAAACATGGCTTTATTTTCAACAATATGCAACATATGGCGTTGCCGACACCACTGCGCATCCGCGCTCGACCACTTCCGTTGTCAACGGCGTTTGGGCGGCAAACGGACGGTAATTTTGATTTGACACTTGTTTTTGTGTTTTTGAGGGGCGTTTGGGAGAAATCGTTTTTATGAATATTTTGTGATATCTCATATACCTTTGTTTGCTAAAAGAATAACTCCTGGCTCCGGAATAACACCTTATTTGGCCCTTCATTCAGCATGGTGCCGTCCCTCCAGCTCGTTTGACATGTGCTTTACGGCGCGTGCGAGATGGCGGGAGCGGATGGGGTCAATTGAAACGCTTCTCTGAGGGTCAGTTAAAACAGGGCCACAGGCCGTTTCAATGGACCCCGGTGACCTTTGCAATAGTTATTGTTCAGGGGCTGTAAACATTAAAGAAAATAGTCCACCTTTGAAATGAGCTTTTAAACTGAAATAGTAGTTTAATAGAGCTCAATTTTTTACCCCTTTTTCTCCAGCCTTTTGCTTGAAAGCACACTATAGCCTGAGATATTTCTCATTTTTCTCATCCGCCCATTTTACCATAGTCTATGTACTTTATGTCACCTATTATGAGGAACTTTGCACTTTTAGCTTTCCAACGACCTATTGAATGTAGCATTTGGAAAAGTAAACCGGACAAAATATCTCCTTAAGAAAGTGGCTTTAAAGAGGAAAACATCCCATTGTTAAGGATAGGTGCAATTGACCCCATGGGCTGGTTCAATTGACCCTCGCATCGGGGTCATTTGAAACGGGCGTAGAGCTGTTTTATAAGCATGCGTTTGGCAGCAAAATATGTTTGAAACATAATTTTATATATCTTAAAATAAAGCCAAAAGAGCATATTTTTTCATGGCATTGTGCATTTTTCGATATGACAACTAGATCTCGCTGTGCATGTCAATATATAAAAAGTGGTTCAACTGGCCCCGCTCTCCCCTACTGGTCAGCTCTCATGGGATGAAGGTCCAATGAAGGTCCAATGGGATGAAGGTCCAATGAAGGTCCACATCCAATATTGATTGTTCATGGCAGTAACTCATGCAAAATCGAATTATTGTGCTTCGGTTGTCGAACTGCGCTGAGTTATTGATGGAACTGAATTATTGTCTTCTGTTCATACTCATTACCTACGGCTGATGGAGGAAACATTTTTATGAAGCAGAGCTCACATAAAAATAAAATGATATTGTGAAAGCATTAGTATATTAGGCAATGCCGCATTTACACTTATTCGTTTCTCGTTTGTATTTGCAGGCACTGTGTGCTAAAGACATTCAAGGCTAGCAGGACCAAAATCCTAAAGCAAAGAAACCTTGTATTTCCTGACTACATGTTCTCTCGTGCATATTTCAACCAGGATGTAAGGATTCTAGCCCGTGGTCAGCAGTGTCGTACCGTGAGCCGGCCGCGCCGGTGCTGTGGGGACCGACCCGCGGCGGCCCGGTCGACCTTGCCTGCGGCGAGTACAGGTCACGTGGTCGGGCACCGGGGAGGGAGGTCAGCTGGCCAAATACACTCAGTTTGGAACCGGAGCTCGCTGTGTCACAAGAAGTAAGGATCACTGTTTACAAGTAAAAATCCCGTAAAACACGGAACAAATAAAGCATGAATGCGTTTCGATTATTAACGCTTGCGTGCTATATTTGTTCCGTGTTTTACTACTTGTCTTTATCAATACTTATACAATCCCGAGTGTGTTTTCGGCCAATGGCAGGATTCCAATTACTGTGCTGCGCTTAGTAATAAGCTATAGCTGGATATGGATGCAAATGCAAGCTTTTGGACATTTTTAAGCTAAATTCATACGTAGCTCCACCTCATGCGTAGCACCATGCCTGGCTATATCATTTATCTGTCGTCTCTCGGTCAAGTGTTGTGTCCATTCTGTTTCAAAGGAACCACCTAGTCTCGACGAAAGACCAAAAGCACGCTGGTTCAATCGCGAGTCCCGAAGGTCTTGAGTGAGTTAGGATGGGAAAATACCTGTTGCTGACTCTGATTAAGAATAGACCGCTATAGGGGAAGAATAATGAGACCCACCGGAACAGTCGTCCGCGTTGGAGATAAGGAGCACATTAATTTCAGCACGTACCGAGCAGGAACTCCGGTCGGTGATATATCGGTGCAGTATATCAGAACTTTACCGCGCCAATGACCTCACGGCAATTCCAGAATATGGAAAGGATGTAAGTACCTACTCGCCAAGTGTCAGTCGGTATGCAGTTAATCTCTGAGTCAATGTGATGCTTTTTGGCACGGGTTATTTTTCAGGTGACTGGATGCAGACACAGTATATCCCTGACTTGCAACCGTTCCGATCACTCGCCGACTGAGACTCAGAATGCAGTAAGACGGTTAGCGAAATGGGCTGTCGTAGGCACAGGAAGCTGCAGGAAAACATTCTCAGAGATATATGTGGACAAGCGAAGAAGCTAGCAATATTTTGTATAGAGATGTCGATTCTCATTTGCCACAATATTTATTAAGGAGAAGGTAAAAAAAAAAAACAGAAGGAACTGCATCGCATAGAAAGAAAACGTAATAAAGAAATAAAGAGAAAGCGCGAAGAGAAGTGGACGAAGAGAGGCAGAGGGAGAAAGATAGAGGGAGGGAGAGAGAGAGAGAGGGAGAAAGAGAGAAAGAGAGAGAGAGGGAGAAAAAGAGAGAAAGAAAGATTGAAAGAAAGCAAAGGGAGAGAGCGATCTTACCTCTCCTGCACACGGTGACAAAGGGAGCTGCAGCTCTGCCCAGTAACTGGCACCCCCGCCAGTGGACTCGCCTCGTGAGATGGCCCTCGGACGACCAATAAAGCTCCTCCTCGGCAGAAGAGCCAACGCCCGGTGCATAGCACGTCGGCCGTACAGATTGGAGCGGTCTAGTGTGGCTGCTGTCGGAAGGAGGCACTGGGGAACTCTCAGTAGCATGGGTGCTTCCTCGGTATAACACGGTATTACGGTGACTTGGGTCACACCTCCCATATGGGCTGTAATGGTCTACACTCTACAGTCTACACATAGTGCCTTTGAATGTTGACTTTTACAAGAATTGAAACGAAATTTTCAGCTCTTCAATATTACGCCGCTCTGCGGGCCATGGTTTTCTTTAAACACGCAAAAGAAAAACCGGAGGGTAGCCACAAATTTTCCACCCCCGACAAAGGTGGAGAGCAAAAAAAGCAATTTTGAAAATGAAGTAGATCTACAGCAATAACTCGCATTCAAACATTTCTCAGTATTCTCATCATTCGTTCTGGAAGGGACGCGGCTGACTGCTTTTCCGACTGGAGCAGTGTCGCTAACATCTCATTTGGTGTGCTGCCCGGTCGATGTAATTAAGTTGTTGTTCCGTTGTTCCGTTCCCATTCTCCGACCCTCAGGAATGAGGGTTTGTTCGAAAATGTCAGGCCCGACGACACTGGCCGACTCTGAGCACAAATACGGCTGCGCTGCTTGTCAGCACGGCCGACATTTCTAATCGTGATTTGAAATCTTCCTCTACAAAATGTGTGGCTCTGTGTGCAGTAAAACAACGGTGACCTGCAAGATATACAGGTGGCTGACGTGCAAAAATAATTTAATGGTACGGCCAGACGCTTCAATGTAGCTAATAGCTCTTTGTTTGCTAAAACGACCTTTGATGCTACATTTGTGCCAGTCTGGCTTCATCAAGCATCGGGTTCTACTCATAAAGCCAAACCGCCAATGAAGGGTACTCAATAGGTACTCATGCAGCTTATGACAAGGGATGTGAAAAGGAACGACAAGTTGGAATAATGGGCATTGATTAAGTGAACTAATTTATGAAAACAGCAAGCAATATTTGATGCATGTTCAATACGATAAAAACATGAGATAGAAATATAATTTCAAGGGTATGGGAAGGACAGAAAGAAAGAGGATATGTTCAACATTTTTTTGACATTATGTTAAGCTTAAGTTTGAGCCGGTCCCGTAGCTCAATCGGTAGAGCCTTAGACTTCGCGTGGTGAGAGCACGCGTTCCCGGTTATAAGAGTCCGGGTTCGAAGCGCGACGGACGCTCGATGTTCATGAGCCTCCTGACAGGTATGGTTGCGGTTAAAAGACGATATTCAGAAATTTTATAAAAAAAACGCAGTTGGCTGGAAGAATCCTACAAGCATTTTCTCGAAGTCGAGTGATTTTACGATACATCCCTGATTCCAGACCAAAAGTTGGACGTGACACTATTGCTTTAGACAGTACACGGCTCTGGGGTTGGGTTTCTGATGGCGCTCGGCGTAGCTTCTAGTGTCGGACACGGCAGTTTTTTCGGGAGGCAGCGTCCGTAAATAGTGGGCATCCAGTGGCGCACGGGCGGCGCCGTCCGTTTATTGAGCCCTCTAAATTACCGCTCTGCCAGGCGGCGGATTTATTAACACAGCCGCTCGGCACGTGTAGCGCCGCTGAAACTTTCAGCGCAGCCGCCTGCGGTACGGGCGCCGCCGCGCGTCCGGCCGACAGCAAAACAAGCCCGCTGAGTTACCGCGAGTCACGACCGCCGGCCGCCCTCCCTCTCCTCCCATTCATACTCCCTTTCCTCCCATTTGCTCCTTCTCCTCTCCCTTTTGCTCTCTCTCTCTCTCTCTCTCTCTCTCTCTCTCTCTCTCTCTCTCTCTCTCTCTCTCTCTCTCTCTCTCTCTCTCTCTCTCTCTCTCTCTCTCTCTCTCTCTCTCTCTCTCTCTCTCTCTCTCTCTCCCTCTCTCTCTCTTTCTCTCTCTCTCTCTCTTCCCACTTACCACCTCTCGGCCTTTGCTCACTTTCCCTCTCCGCGGGTGGGTTGTCCGGTAACCAAAGCTTTCGATGGTAGATCTAAAATCTACGGATCTATTTGTATTATAGGCCTATTCACAAGATTGATATCGGAAATATGTAGAATGAACGATTTAATTATCGTGCAATAAAGTTATACTACATACCTATCATACCTATTGCTGAACCAGAAATTAACCCGCGCATGATGGGTAACCCCTTCAATATCTTTCTAAATCGTTTGACGGATCAGCACGAAACTTGTGGTACCCTCAGCGGCATCAATTTGACACCTTATGTTAAAATTTCAACTTTCCAGTTACCATAGTGTGACCGGAAATGACGTCAGAGTGACGTCATGTCGGCCGATTTTGATGCAAAATATTGAATTACCTACGAGAGACGCTCTCAAGAGCTTAGTTAGCTAGATCCAATTTATTTGCATCACTGGACTACAAATACACCTTGCTATCAAACTGCTATCTCGAATGTTCGAAATTTTGAAAATTTTGAAAAGATATGTTTTTACCATTACAAAAAATGTATTTTTTGATACATGATTTTTCGCAAAAACCGGAATATTTGTGATAGAACCCACACTGGTGTCTTTTGATGTGTGTTTTTAACGGGTCGGTAAAAGCTAGCTGGCTAATAAGCCCTTTAAATCTATGAACAATTTCTTTCACTGCTGAAAAAATGTGACTCCGATTTATTGGTCAATTAGTTAATGATTTCCTTCACGCAATACACAGGTCTTAATTCCATTGTGATTTACCATATTCATGCCAGCTATTCTTGCCGGTAAAATTTTCCAAACATAAGAATCAAAGAAATTGTGAACTCTTCCTTTTTCAGGTGAAAAACAGCAAACAAAAACCAGCTCATGTCTTACCACCATTGGGCCTATTTGATTGGTCAAACAGATCTGATCACCAATTGGATGGTCGCGTTGCGTGCGCCACAATCGTCCTTCGTTGACGTCATTAACGATACCCGATCGATGACGTCAGCTGCTGGCATCGCGCTCTGCTCCAATCACCGAGATGCGATCATGATCTGATCGATCTCGGGAAATGTGGGCTGCTGCCAACATAAAACAAATATGCTTATGCACATCAGTGCTAGATCCCGAAATCAATCAACGTAATCGAATGTTCACTACTCGTTTTTGAATGACCGTTGTTTACATGACACTGGGCTACCGAGTGACGTCAACTTTGAGCAAAACATCGTCCTCCTTCAACCGACGTTTTCAATTGAAAAGAGAACGTGAAAAATGACGGGTCCGCCTCCACATGGAATAGGATTTTCCGCGACAAAGGAGCACGTGTCAGCTTATAACATGGTCTTTTTGACGTCACTGAAGGTCATAAAAGCAGCTCGGTTTATGACACAGATGGCTTCAGGACCAATTTGGCCGCCCGGATGGCGGGGAGGACGCAGTGTGGGGCGTGCCGACTATGTATATCTCCAGCCGAGGTCAGTTTCCATTCCAAAAAAAAAATCCTTCTTATGAATGAACCAGAGAACAGGACGCACGGAAGCCAGCATTCTGAGGCTCTGCTCGTGGGATTCTTAAAAGTTTCAGATGGTATTTATTGCATAGGTACATTTGTTGACGAATCTGAAATCAATATGCGGCCTAGTCAATAATAAAACATCACTCAGCGTTTTGGAATCTAACTCAGCGGAGACTGAGCGCCACCAGTTAAAGGCAGCTGATAAAGAAGTAATGGTACAGGGGTAAGCGGAACGGGGACGCTTTCTGCTTTCAGTGCAATTAGATCCGTTCCTCATCAGGTTATGGGTATTTAGCGTTAGTCTTCGCATCTAGATAAGAACTCATTCGCAGCGTCGGCCGCGTCAGTTAGCAGCCCATTTTCTTCGCAGTGAGGATCCCTTCTACCTGCCATCACGTTTCAGCGTGGGACCGACAGAATGGAATTCTGGGGGCCATGAAACTGCTACTTTTCTCGCGGTCGGTCCTCCACTGCCCTGGCTAATGGGTCTGTTTACGTCAGCACCCTAGCCGCCCATCCGCGCACGCGCTGCACCTGTCCACCGTCTCCGGCTGGTATGGTTACTCTGGCTGGCCGGTGTTTCTCGGTGCGCTGAAGTCGTTTATATTTTTTTAGAACGTAGCGCTGATGTCAGGGATATTAAGAACTTACAAAGATGTAAACTCTTTACAGCCCCCGTAATTACAAGGCCACTGAAATTTTTGGGCTCCTTCACTTTTTCAAAGTGAATCATTTGAAGGTCTAGCTTTGTGTGCCAGGTTAGTAACAAAAACGTAGTTTGACCCCGTTTGACCTTAGTTGACCCGACCTATTCGGACAAATTTTCTGGGAAATTATCATGACCTCAGGTCAACTAAATTAAAAAAGGATACGTGGATGCATGTTATGGCATTCGGTGAGCTTGGCATATCCTGCAAGTTTGAATCAATTCAATGCATATCTCTATCCTCGTGATGAAAAATGACCTTATACTCACGATATAATATGATTAAATTGAATTATGAATTATAGTATGAATTATGATTTTAATTGAAATAAGACCAAAAATCATTGATATATTTCGAATTGCGTCGTCTTCGGAATGCGTCGTCTTTGGAAACATTCCGAGGACGACACAAGTAGAAATATATCAATGATTTTGTCCTTTCCTATCCTTCATAAAATAGTGTAATTTCAGTGCTATTTTGACAATGCACTGGTTTTGTGACCTAATGACCTGTCTCATTATGGTAACTCATGGACCCAAAACTCCCAGGATATGTGTCAAATGAATGCCACAAGGAAATACTTTCAAATAATACATTCAACCACCACACATTCAACCTTACATTCTTACATTCAACCACTATATAAAACTCCAGTGTACCATATCCTTTTTATTTTTCGTGATCCGTCGCTTAACTATGCACTGTGACACGAAATGGGAAATAAATTCGATTTGTAAATACCGTAACTACAAGTGTGAGAAATGACCAGGGATTGAATCGAATATGAGAGGGAGAAATAACTACAAGGATGGTTGGGAGTAAAATTTTTAGTATGGGCCTCTAAGATCTTTTCTAACGTCAGCTCTTCGCTATAAACTATGTGTATCGATAGGACGGTTATATTTGCGAACGCAGACCACTAAGGAACTGACCTATCGTTTCTTTGTTTATACGCAACTTGCATTTTTTAGATTATTTGATTTAGATTTGCATTGTTTTCGGTTCAGTTTCAATTATTGCTTCTGTCAGTCGTTTTCTCAATTATGGCAGGAGATGATCATTCATCAGTCAGCACGTATTTGCACACAATTTTTGCTGACTTTGATATGAATCCATTGCAGGCTGGTACTGATAACGCTGCTGATGTGGCTAGCATATTCCTGCCACCCCCTCCTTAACCCGCGCCCCGCTGGGCTATTCAGCCATACTGAGGGGGGGGGGGGCAGATTCTGCCCCCTGTCTAACTTCCGAACCGATGGTTGTAGAAAGACGGGGAAAACGGCAATCGAAAGCTCTCAACAAGGCGAATCTTAAGAGCTAATTTTTTTTTTTTTGCTTAAATAGGTCAGAGGTCAGGTCAAGGTCAGGTTTAGGGTACAAAATGCAAGTTTCTACAGTATCGGCCTTGCACCGTAGTTGCCGAAGAATGGACTGAGACTGATTGCCCAAAACGTGTTCTTAGACTACCAAGACAATGTTCATTGCATACAATGTCATTCGAAGGTCAAGGTCAGGTCAGGTCAGGTCAGGTCAGGTCAGGTCACCAAAAACAAAATATAGAAAAGGGCATGTGCGACACATGTTTTATGGGTTATTTTACACATAGAATTCAATAGGCACACTCAATAAGTGATATGGACCACCTCTGGATGAATTTCAAGTCGAGGTCAGGTCAAGGTCAGGTCAAGTGAGGTCAAATTTTGAAGTTGGTTGTTAAGGCCTAAAATGATGTCTATCTGATGCAGTTTTTCACGGCGAATCGAACGGTGCTATTTTTGTTTCTGTACGAGGTCTAGAACTTCCAAAAAATCATTTTTTTTCATTTTTTTGTGTCGTGACGTCACAAGATTTTGAATAACTCCCACATTTTTGAACCGATTCTTCTAAAAATTGGTATGTTGGTGCACATAGACCAGTTCTCTGACATATATTCCGGTTTTTCCCATACACTCAAAATTTTGGATTTAATAATTATTTTCCAAAAAAATCAGTTTTTTGAAAAAAAATTGGGCCAAAATCCAAAATTTTCAAAAAACCGAGATAGCCATTTGATAGACAAAGTAGAATCACGTATAACCTTTTTTGTTACGTCTTGAGTCCTTTAAAAATGAAGATTTTAGCGGCGTTTGAAATTTTGCCGTTTTTGAGGCGAAAATGGCGAACATGACGTCACTAAAACGTCAATTTCTCAAAAATTTCCCGACGGATTTCGCTCACATTTTCAGGGAACGTGTCAAATTGATATATGATAAGGTACTAAAAGTTTGACGTCGCTGGCGTAACGCGTTTAGAAGTTATTGGCGAAAAACGGGAGGGGGCAGATTCTGCCCCCCCCCCCCGCCAGCGGGGCGCGGGTTAATCCCCCGGGGCCTGCCTCGGGTAACCCAGTGGTTCCCTCGCCAGTCATGGTTTTGCCAGTGATTTCAAGTGGTCAGTGGTTTCCAGTGGCTCGCCAGTGGTTTCCTGGCATTCCACTGATACCAATTAGTCAAACGGTCCGAAGCACACTAGCACACATACGGAACGGGCCTCCCGACCCGATCTTGTTTGTAACCCGTTGATTCTACCGGTTGCTTTGCCTTGAGCTGCTGATGCGGCTAATTATTCCTACTGAAACAGCTCATACTGTGCCATTTTTCTCGTATGTACATACATCTAAATCCATGCGTGAGATGGACTTGCACTCTGTCTACCGCGGCTCTGGATCGGAGAGGGGCGGCCGGTCAGAAAATCTCACACCCCGCCCACGGCCTCCTCTGGGTGTGCGCAAACCCGGCCGTCCGGACAGACGCCCTCCCGGCCCCGCCTCGGTGGAACCAGCTGGGCCGATGCCGGGCCGCGCGAAAATCAACAGGCCCCCCGAGCGGACGTCCGCATCGGGTGGACGGCCCCAGTAGAGGGGTACCATGCCCGACGGAACAGCAGGGAGGAGGGCGGTGGTGACCTTCGGCGGGACGGAGGTGGCTAGGCGCCCCATGCACAGCTCTTCCGGTGCCGGAAGAGGCGCCGCGGCCACGTATGTCACCCTGATCCTGGCCTCCGTTCCGGAACAACTAATCAACACGACATAGATGATTATAAACCGCTGGGAAAGGAAGGGAGGGACCTTCTTTCGCTTAGGCAGTGGCCTCAACCAAGCAAGTGCACGGTATCCGCGCGGGTAGTGTTCTCTGCAGGCAGCCGTCAAAGTCTGCACTTTTGCCGACCGCCGAGCCTTGCCACGGTGAGTCTATGTAGAAGTCGGAGATATTAGCAGACATTTTTTTAACCCTCGCCGGAGCTATTGCCCGGCGAGCTATAGCCCCCCCCGCCGTTTCACCCAGAGGTGAAATAAAGTGCCGTCACGGCGACGCACGGCGGTGGAAAATCGAGCAACTCAGCGATCCTCGATGGTGGAAAAATGCCGCCGCCGATGCTCTGCCTGTTAAACCCGATCCGGCTTTCCCTTGTCTAAGGAAAGCATCTAAATTTAAAAAATGAATGTTTTTATCAAACCTAAGCCTTTTTATCTTTTTTCCCTGAATTTCCCTATAATTATGAGAAGTTCTCGAAACCCTAGAGAAATATTCAGGTGTTTCGCAGATTTCTTATAAATTCCCCAGATCCACTGACTTTTCACCGGAAGTTCTGGTTGGTGGAATATGGTGGAAGGCGAAAATAAAGTAAACTGCTGCGTTAAATGCGGCAATACTCCCGTCAGATATAAATAGGATTTTTCTGATTTCAATAATCTCTTTTTCTTCGCTCATAACTCATTATTTCTTTAGTTTAAGGCCTTATTGAAAAAAGCTAGTGATGAAACAATGCCGACGACCGGCGACGGCGCGGCGACGAGGGTGGAAGAGCAATATTGTAAAGACTAGAAAATTCTGACATGCGATAAATTCCTCAAAATATTTGATTTTACAACACCATTCTGAAGTATTAAAGTTGCATGCATTTGTATGCAATTTCATTAAGAAATATTTATTTCATACACTAGCACTCAACAGTTTAACAGCACTAGGAGCTCCACTAGTTTCCGCGTTGTTCAAGGCAGTGAAGGCATTGTTGAAGGTCCGCGGCGTTATTAGTGAGTTGCGGGGTGGTGGAAAAGGCTGGCGGATAAGTTGAAGTGAAGAGGTGGATAAGTTAGAGCCCTCGTCGTGGAATAGGTACACCTCGTGATGCCAAAAAGGAAGCTGCACGGACAGAGACTGGCTCCATCTGAAATAAAGGTGCGGTGCGGTCATCCAGGGACCAGGATGCAAGTTTTATGGTAGGCCGGATACCTTCAAGATCCATAACAATAGGAAGCACGGAGGGCATAAAAAATGCTAGAGTGAAGAACTCAGGTTTTGAGCCTGGGGCAAAGTTTGCCTGCTATGCTCCTCTTCCACTGGTAAGTACCTGATGATATGAATCATTTTGAGTGGGAAAAACTACGGGTGATTGGAAACCTTGTGTACTCACTACTCAGTGTTCTACTACCTGCCCCGCATCTGCATTGAAGTCACCAGACCATTAAGTGAACTGTCTGCATGTTATTCCGTTTAAATTTTGGTAGGTACCCGTCGCTGGAGCAGGGCCTCCTCTAAGGATTTTTCACTGGGTGGGCAAAATTTTTCGCCGCTCTCCCGCCCAAGGGCGGATCCAGCCACTGTTTGGGGTTCAGCCAATTTCAAAACCAGCGACCAGGGCGGGGGGGATGACGCGTAATAAACATTGGAAACAAGATGAAAGTTTGCAATGTTAATGTTTTTCGTATGAATTTTATGGTATTTCGTGTGTATTTCACCTAGTATGCCTATTGCCTACATAATTACATTTACGATTTTTAAGAAGACTGCAAATATGCCGAGTTAAACTTACTATGATTGCTCCTTGAAGCAGAGATCCAATAATGCTCGCTGTCTCTTTGTAGTATGCATGGTCAGGTCAGCTTACTTTTGACGCGTCCTCTTGATCTATATACGGCCTTATATTGATCTTAATCTACTCGTAATTAGTGGCGGATCCAAGGGGGATCACATGGGTCATGCCCCCCTTGGGGCCCGGGGGCACCGCCGGCCTAGCAGGGGCACCCACGGACCTGTCAAGGGCACCACAGGCCTGTCAGGAGCACCATCGGCCTAGCAAGAGCACCATGGTGCACCTGACAGGCCATTGGTGCCCCTGCGAGGCCGGTGGTGCCTATGCTGGGGCACCGTCGGCCCCTGCGAGGCCAACGGTGCCCCTGGCAGGCCTGTGGTGGCCCCGCTAGGCTGCTGGTGCCCCTGACACTCTGACAGGCTTGTGGTGCCCCTGGAAGGACTGTGGTGCCCCTGGGCCCTGACAAGCCTAGGTGCCCCTGACAGGCTCATGGTGCCCCCGACAGGCCCGTGGTGCCCTTGCTAGGTCTGTGGTGCCCCTGGCAGGCCTGTGGTGTCCCTGCTAGGCCGCTCGTACCCCTCGGCCCTGACAGGACTGTGGTGCCCCTGAAAAGCCTTAAGTACCCCCTCACAGGTGGTGCCCCTGCGAGGCCGGTGGTGCCCATGCGAGGCCGGTGGTGCCCATGCGAGGCCGATGGTGTCCCTGGCAAGTCTGTGGTGCCCCTGGCAGACATGTGTTGACTGGTGCCCCTGCTAGGCCGCTGGTGCCCCTGACAGGCCTGCGGTGCCCCTGGAAGGACTGTGGTGCCCCTACCCCCGGGGGTACCCATGGGCCAAACAGGCCCGTGGTGCCCCTAACAGGCCTGTGGTGTTCTTGCTAGGCCTGTGGTGCCCCTGGCGGGCCTGTGGCGCCCCTACTAGGCCGCAGGTGCCCCTGACAGGATTGTGGTTCCCCTGGCAGGACTGTGGTGTCCCCAACAAGCCCGAGGTGCCAACGACAGGCCCTTTAGATGCCAGGGACAAGTTCGTCTGACTGACAACGATTCGCTTACCTGATAACGTTCCTGGTGAGCTCAGCTAGTGAGCTCCTGGCGATAACGCTCAGTGTCCACAACGTATAAACGCATAGCATTTTGATATATACTTGCTTACAATTGGCAAATTTGGTTGTGTTTAAAACATTGACCAAAAATTAAAAATATCAAAAAATAAACGAAGCTGAAAATGGGGCACCACCAAGTGCCCCATTTTAAGTGGCGGAAATCTGTGATGTTTTAATTTTGGGCATCGGTAGGGGCACCACTTCGATTCATGACCCTCCCCTTCGAGTTTTCCTGGAGCCGCCCCTGCTCGTAATACAGGCGGTAGCAATTCACGACAATGCACGTTTGGAGTTTGGACTGTAAACTATGCGTCAGTACTGTCGACAAAAAGTGCATCAAACCAGCGGCGGTCGCGGGGGGGGGGGGCATCAGGGCCATGGCCCCCAAAGGCAAATCAGGGGGTAATCATATCATTTATCCCCCCCCCCCCCAACAACCGATGGGTCCCCATGGGCGTATTCGCCCATGGGGACCCATCGGTTCCCATGGGCCTCATTCGATTGTCACGAGGCTCTAGAATCCCACGCCAGCTATCAACAGCCCCCATGCCGGTCTTTGAGGGTTCTACACTGACCTCTGAGGGCCCTTCAGTGGCGGTCAAGCGCCCGCATTGACCGTGGAGGACCCGCATTGACCTCTGAGGGCCCTCCGCTGGCCTTAGGACCCCTAAACCGTTACAGTTTTTTTTTTCGGGAAACCGAAGTGGTGGTACCCGACGCCCGGCCTGACCTTTATTTTAGCATTTGCTTCTGGGTGGGCAAATCGACGCCACTGGGTGGGCAATTGTGGTGACTGGGTGGGCATTTGCCCACCCAGTGGGTATGTTAGAGGAGGCCCTGCGCTGGAGCCGCTGTGGTGTATTAATTGTGGAGAAGTATTTATTTCCAAGTGAGGATTTATGCATTTTTGAAAGACGCATCTAACGGTGTTATTTGCATGCGTCTATCTGCTCTCGCTTGCAAGAAAATCGTCAATATCTGCAGGACTATTTTCCTTCCGACGCGGATGCTTTTAACGTCTACTTCTCCCCTTGCTTCTCCCCCTACCAACCGCCGTCGGTTGTCATGACGACCAACCCCTACCGGGACCGGCCGGCGCCCTGAGACGCCGGTAGCCAGCTAAACCAACAACGCCGGCCGACCCTGCTGACCCTTCACCCCTCCCCCGGCGGCCCGCTCGGCGCGCTCGGCGTGCGAGGGGACATGGAAGCAACGAACAGCTGACTGCTTCCGGCACTGGGCACTGGACGGGTCTCACCGTGTAGAACCTTCCTGTCCTGAAATAATCTCGTCAGACCAAAAGGACCTAACCCAACAAAACAAAACAAAACATATTATTCTAGGCTAATGGTGATAAGAAAATCAAAATTTGACGATTTGTGGCAGTCTACATTTTTATGTAAAATGCACTCGTTTCGCAGTATTATTTAATAAAAAAATAACAGTAAGGAGTCCATATCGAAGTAGGCATTTCGTAGCATACTTACAGGTTAATTTTGAAGGCTTTGTTTTTCGTTTCGATGTGCATAAGTGATTTGTCGTTGACACTGTTGATTTTTCACGATAAAACCGGACTCTCCGGACTCCGGAGCCCCGCGCACCGACGGGGTTCGGCGTCAACTTCGTAGACGGGGGCGAATACCTGCTCCCCCCCCGGCCCCTGTGATATCTCGAGAACGAAGCAAGCTAGCAAGCTTAAGTATACTTCGCGAGGAATCGCCAATTTCTGCTTTTCCAATTCCCATTAGCTTAGAATAGTCGAGCTGTTCCTCTGAAGTCGCTCTTTTACGGATCGCCGTTTTAGATAATCGCTCAAGCGTATGAGTTTCTCTATAAGTCAATATCGCCGTGAAGCGTTCTTGTCATTAAATGGTTGTCAGATTGGTGATAATGTTGATAAAACATAATAAGTGGTATATCGTTAAAGTATAGCCATATTATCAAAGGGACAAGAAGTTTTTTTTTACATTTGCGGTAGTGAGTGTAGCATGATGGACACAATAAGGAATGTGAGTAGCGTATGAGTCAGGCGCGCGGCGAGACTGAGCTGCGGGACGTGACCCGGTGACCCAGTGTGAGTCATCCGCCGCCGCCGCCGGACGTCGGGGCGGCCGGGTTACGCCCCCTGATCAGTTGCACTGGGGATGACGTATGACAATGTGATTGGCTAATGATGATGCGCGATGACGTGTGCGTGAGAGCTATGGTCTGGTTGGGAGTGTGATTGCTGGGCAGTTGGCTGAGAGGCTCGGAGGAGAGCGGAATATAGTTTTCTTGGTTACGTGGAAGCAGGAGTTCTAAATCGCTTCAAGCTATTTCGGCCATTCTCAGAACAATCAGTGCTTGTGACAATGTCTGACGTGGAAGAGGAGAGTGGTGCCGCGGTGGTCGATACCAATGCGGCGGAACCCGAACTTCCTGCACCTGCTTTCGATCTGCGGGCAATACCAGAGTTCGACGGTACCGGTGACGTCGTCAAATGGCTGGAGCAGGCGAAACAGCTGTGCGCCCTGAGACGCGTTTCCCTGGCCGCTGTTTTGCCGACGCGCCTGCGGGACCAGGCGTACGAAGTTTGGGCCAGCCTCTCCGAGACCGAGCAACGAGACGCTGAGATCGTCCGTGACAAGCTGCACAGCGCCTTTGCCATGGGACCGGACGCCGCAATGTCAGAGCTATATCGTCGACGTCTGGAGCCGGGTGAGTCTGTTGATGCTTACCTGGGCTCCATCAAACGTCTGATGTCTCTAATCGGCTATGTGTCCAGCACGGTCATGACGGCTCATTTCCTACAAGGCCTGCCAGCGGAAGTGCGGCTGACGGTACGAAACAGCGTTGGAGATGGCACGCTCACCCTGGAGCGAGCGGTCGCCATCGCCCGGTCGACGTTGGCGATAACTGCCAGGGAGAGAGCGGCTGCACCGGTGGCTGCCGTCCAACTGCCGCCACCATCGGTACAGCAACAGCGGGCGACCAGAGGAACTGCTCGCCGGCCACCGTTGCGGTGCTGGACCTGTGGCCAGATGGGCCACATCGCCCGGCTCTGCCCAAACGGACGTGGCGACGGCGCTACATCAGCGCCACGGGCTCCGCCGTCGCCAGCCGCCGCAACAGCCCGGGAACGCCCATCATCGCCATCACCGTGAATGGGCACAGGTGCCGAGCACTGGTCGACACGGGATGTAGTGAGACAGTGGTGTGGAAGGGCGTGGTGTCCCAATGGGAGCAGAGTGACACCAGTTTGGTGGCTGTCAACGACAGCCCAGTTCGGTGTTGTGGGCAGGCTGCGGTGAGCCTGGGTGTGCGCGGAACGACAGTGAATGTGCGGGCGGTCGTCGTACCGGCCCGGTTGTTAGGCGTGGACGTGTTGCTAGGTATGACAGGCATCGACGCTCTGCGTGGCGTAAGTGTGAGTGGGGGGTCTGTTCGCTTCGGGAGCGAAGACCCGGCTGCTACGGAGCAGCGTGAGGCCCCGCCGGAGCGGGAGGTGTGCCGAGCGGTCGGCACGGCTGCAGGCGTGCAGCGTGAGGCCCCGCCGGAGCGGGAGGTGTGCCGAGCGGTCGGCACGGCTGTGGGCGTGCAGCGTGAGGCTCCGCCGGAGCGGGAGGTGTGCCGAGCGGTCGGCACGGCTGCGGGCGTGCAGCGTGAGGCCCCGCCGGAGCGGGAGGCGTGCCGAGCGGTCGGCACGGCTGCGGGCGTGCAGCGTGAGGCGCCACCGGAGCGGGAGGCGTGCCGAGCGGTCGACATGGGGCCAGAGTTGAGGATCAACGAGACCGACTTCACGGCAGTGTTCGATGCCGGGGTGTGGACGGTTCGCTGGAAGTGGGCGGGCGGTGTGGACCCGCCACCGCTTCGCAACTCCACGGCTCAGTACGGCATACCGAGGGGTGCGCGAGAGAAATTCGATGCCGAGCTGTCATTGTGGATAAGTGAGGGCTGGCTACGTGAATATGACGAGACGGTGTGCGGTCCGGCACAGGGACTGCTCCCGTTAATGGCGGTAACTCAGGCGGCAAAGAACAAGGTGCGGCCGGTGCTTGATTATCGAGAGCTTAATCAACACCTGACGCCTCACACGGCTGACGCGGACGTCTGCGTGGAGGAGCTTCGACGATGGCGACGCCACGGCCGCCGGGTCGCGGTCCTCGACCTGAAGAAAGCTTTTCTTCAGCTCCGTGTGGACCCGGCCCTGTGGCCGTACCAGACGGTCATCGTGCGGGGGCGACGATACTGCCTCACGAGGGTCGGCTTTGGGCTTTCCATAGCGCCTCTGATCATGAAGTCGGTGGTCAGGGAGGTGCTCGCGCAGAACCCGAGGCTGGCTGAGGCGGTGCGGCCCTACGCCGATGATCTGCTGGTCAACGAAGCAGCCGTTTCAGCTGACGAGGTGGCCCAGCATTTTGCCCGTTTCGGACTCGAGTGTAAGCCGCCGGAGCGAGTTGCGAGCGGCGCACGCATGCTGGGCCTCCGTGTCGCCGAAAGTGACGGGCCGGCGCTCCAGTGGACCAGGGACGGAGGGTCACCCACGCAGCCTCCACCTGTGCTGACGCGACGAACTGTCTTCGCGTGGGCCGGCCAACTGACATCTCACGTGCCGGTCGCGGGCTGGCTACGGCCGGCCGCTGCGTGGATGAAGCGGACAGCCAACCGTCTCAGCCCGGACTGGGACACTCCGATCGTCAATGAGGAACTGCAACGCCAAGTGGATGAAGTGTCGCGAAGGGTGATAGCCTGTGACCCGGCATGCGGCCAGTGGTGTGTGACAGGGTCAAATGTCACCGTGTGGACTGACGCCAGCTCCATCGCTCGCGGCGTCGTCCTAGCCGACCCTGTCACAGACGCCATCATCGAGGATGCGTCCTGGCTACGGGCCGAAGCTGAGCGGGACGTTCACATCAACATCTCGGAGTTGGACGCCGCTCTCAACGGCGTCAATATGGCCCTGGCATGGGGCTTCCGTCGCCTGACGCTCCGGACGGACTCGGTGACTGTGCACCGCTGGCTGAGCGATGCGCTGTCGGGCAAGGCAAGGCTGCGCACCAAGGGGCAGTCCGAAATGCTTATCCGACGGCGCGTGGCTGTTTTCCGTCAGCTGGTCGCCGAGTACGAACTTGAGGTCACCATCGAACTGGTCGGCTCAGCTGCCAACCGCGCCGATGAGATGACGCGGGTGCCCAACGCCTGGCTACAGGCCGCCGATCGGCCGGCCGCCGACTCGCCCGACAAGTCACCACCGGCTGCTGTCGCAGCCATCACATCGAGTGCCTCGCCGGGCGACATCCGCGCCATACACGAGAACATTGGCCACCAGGGCGTGAGGAGGACGTTGTGGTACGCCCGACGGGAGCTGGGGGTGAGGCGCGTCACGAAAACGGCCGTGCGGGACGTGGTCAGGCGGTGTCAGACGTGCGCGTCGATTGACCCGGCTCCGGAACGCTGGCTTGGTGGGTCACTTGAGACGGAACGTACGTGGGATCGCCTGGCCATGGACGTCACCCACCTGCACGGCCACCCGTACCTGACGTTGGTGGACTGCGGGCCGTCGCGATACGCCATCTGGCGCCGGCTGCGCCGGTCGGGGGCTCTGGAGATCGTCCAGCATCTCGAGGACGTGTTTCTAGAGCGTGGAGCCCCGGCCGAAATACTCACGGACAATGCGACGGAGTTCCGCGGCCGGGCTATGATGGCGCTCGCGGCCCGCTGGGACGTGGCGATGCGATTCCGCGCCGCCTATGAGCCCGGCGGTAACGGCGTTGTAGAACGCCATCACCGGACCATCAAAGTGATGGTGGCCCGGCAGGCCTGCTCCGTCGCTGAGGCAGTCCACCGCTACAACGTGACACCTAAAGATGGCAGCGACCCGGCAACAGCTCCGATCAACGAGGTGTTCCGACACCCTGGCCGCGACGTTGACGTGACGCCCCGCGGACGAACAAATGGACAACAGTGCGACGCCCTGCCGCTGAAAACACCAGGTGTGTACCAGGTGGGGGACAAAGTGTGGGTCCGGCGGCGGGGCGACCGATGTTTTGTGAAATCGGACGAGGGAACTGTGACAGGCGTCGTGTCGGCTCAAACAGTCGAAGTCGACAATGTGCCGCGTCATGTGCGCAATCTCCGCCACCGTTTGACCATGACTGATGCCCCGAGACCGGTGACTGTGCACGCCCCGACGGCGGAGCGGTGCGAGGACAGTGACAATGAATGTGATGGCATGTATATGGCAACACCTCCGACTGATGTAACGGAGACACACACGCGGCCGCCGACCGTCGATCAGACCGCGAGGGTCGATCCACCGACCCAGTCTGAGGTGTCTACGGAATGGAGCGAGCCAATAGACGGCGAATTGTCCGAGGGAGAATCACCCGCGACCGTTACATTGCGACGCAGCGTACGTGAGCGACGGGAACCAGACAGATATGGTATTGTTGTGACGGGGGATGTACTTGATGAGTTGAGTGAATGACATGATGTGTGATGTGGTTCTTTAGAACCAGGGGGTGATGTAGCATGATGGACACAATAAGGAATGTGAGTAGCGTATGAGTCAGGCGCGCGGCGAGACTGAGCTGCGGGACGTGACCCGGTGACCCAGTGTGAGTCATCCGCCGCCGCCGCCGGACGTCGGGGCGGCCGGGTTACGCCCCCTGATCAGTTGCACTGGGGATGACGTATGACAATGTGATTGGCTAATGATGATGCGCGATGACGTGTGCGTGAGAGCTATGGTCTGGTTGGGAGTGTGATTGCTGGGCAGTTGGCTGAGAGGCTCGGAGGAGAGCGGAATATAGTTTTCTTGGTTACGTGGAAGCAGGAGTTCTAAATCGCTTCAGTGAGAAACAGGCAACAGCTCACTTACTATTTACCTATTAACCCGCGCCCTGCTGGGGGGGGGGGGGTGTTTGAACACCCCCCCTTGTGGTTTTTCGCGAATATCTCAAAAACGGCGGCGCGGAGCGCCGCCGTTTTTGGTACACCTTATCATACATCAATTCTACACATGTTGTGAAAATTTCAGACCAAGGTCATTCAAGGTCAGGTCACCAGGTCACTTGAAGTGACCTCACCTCATAAAAAGTTTCAATGTCTGTCATAGCTACACCGAGTGACCGATCGCTTTGAAACTTTCAGCGATTGCTAAGAGCAATAGCATGTACAAAATGTATATCTCAGAATTTTGATATCGATGACCTAAGGTCAGGTCAATTTTGCGACTTCCCCATTATAAGTCAATGGGAGAAAATTGAAATGCGCCTCTTTTGGACGAAAGACATTATAAACACTCCCAAACACCGAATTACAAGTGGTTTAGACACACAGAACATGAAAATGGTGTCCGTGACCCTTGTTTATGCCCTGAGGTCATCTTAGGTCACGAATGGTATCTAACAGTTTTTCGCAAATAACTTTTGATAGAGGCATGCTAGAGCGATGAAAACACCTTAGATGTGTTCAGCTCGACGATACGGATCGACTGATATGCAACATGACCCTTTCCGGTCAGGTCATGACCTTGACCTGAGGTCAAATTTTCAAGTTGACCTTTCAAGGTCAAGTTATAGTTCATTCGATGCGTCTTGACGAGAGGAACGCGATGCCGGTAAAAGTAAGCTCGTACAAGGCTTGGGTCAAAAGTTATTGCAGAAAACTGTTTCCGAAAAAATCGGCTATTTTTGCAGTTTTTGCCCCCTGCAGGCAAAACCGTTGACGTTAGGTCAAATCTGAGAGAATTACTCAGAAAGGGCGTTAATAGGGCTATCGAATGCGTTTTTCTGCGGCGCTGTAGCTCTATTGGTTCCCGAGTTATGCGTTGGCTTCTTGGAAATTTTCGACATTCGACCTGGAAATCGGCGAAATTTTGCCTTCAATGACCTCTGGTGACCTGACCTTTGACCTGACCAAAAAATTGACCGAAGTGATTTCGTCCTTATTTTTGACGCTCTTTCGAACGCCGCCTTCCGCGTATCGCTACGTGGCCCAGGAGCCGAGTTACAAGGGGGGGTGTTCAAACACCCCCCCCAGCAGGGCGTGGAAATCCAGGACCCCCAGCCGGGCGCGGGTTAAGGTGGAAACTTGGTGGAAATCTAGTGGTGGAAGAAACGCTGTCGGTGGAAGATTCGGCCTTTGTTTCACCTCTGGTTTCACCCCTGGTGGAGCTAGCGCGTCGCGGAAAAAAACAAAAACGTGGCGCCGTTACGAGACGCAGAGGTTGATACCCGATTTTAAGGTCCTAGGTCAACCGGTGACCTCAGAGGTCAGGTCAAGTGCCCCAAGGTACGGTTCAGTTTTTCGTGAATAACTTCGCAAAAAACGGTCGCAGAGTCGGGTGAGGTCAACTTGGAGTGTTGACCTCAGGTCACGGTCAGGTCAGCACCCCAGGTCACGAAATCGGTCAAAGTAGGTCATGTCGCATATCATTTAATTTGGCAGGTCTTCCTGAGTCCATTGGTGACTTTCCCGATTCGCTAGCTCAATTTGATCGGGAATTATTGACGGAAAACTAATATGACCCTAATGACGTCATAAATGACGTCACGCAAGGTCAGCATTGCAAAAGTGACGCATCTTACCTTGCAAGGAGTGCACCAAATCATGATTCTGTGTGCTTGAGATAGTTGGAGATCGTTTCCGGCGCCAGAATAGCAGTTTTCATTTTTGCCCATTGACTTATAATGGTGAGGTCACGAAAATGACCTAACCTCATGTGACTTTTAGGAAAAATCCGAGATATACAAGTTGTGAGACTAGTAATGGATATTAGATCCTTGCAAGTTTCATTTCCCTGTGAAAGCTACTCTGGCAGAGAGGGCGTTGCGAAGTTGCGACATCTGAAGACCATGCAGAGGCTCACTTATGACGTCATAGGTCAGTGACCTGACCTGACCCGAAACAGCGGTTGGTGGCAAAAGATCCGCCTTGAATCAAAGGTCAGGTATGCCAAGTTTCAACTCTCTATCGCCAGCTTGTTCAGAGCTATCGCGGAAAAACCCTATGGGGGGGCGGCACCCCCTCGGCCGGCGAGGGTTAACCCGCGCTCCGTAGGGGGGCCGAAACGGCCCCCCTGTCCTTTTCCGCCAATATCTCCTAAACGGCTGGAGATATCGCCACCAAACTTTCAGGACCCCTCCGGGCATCAATTTTACACATTGGGACCAAAAATTTTCCAGAGACTTTGATAGGTTGGCCACAAATGACGTTAGAATGACGTCATGTTCTGCTATTTTCGACCGAAAAAAAGACCTTCGCGAGAAGAGCTGTCATGCCTACGCTTTGAAGATACAGAAAATTGATCAAGACATAAAAGGTGTAGAATTGATAGGGCTACAAAACTGTTAACTCGGATTTTTGAAATTTTTCAGTTTTGACCCCAAAAATAAAAAAATTGCGATTTTTTGATATATTAGCCAAAAAATCCAAAAAGTTTTTTGAGTTTCGAATAAACCGGAATATATGTGATATTACCTACCGTCTTCTATCTTCATACCAATTTTCAGATCGATAGCTCGTTTTTTGGCCAAGTTATAGCGAAAAAAAATGTTCAAAAATGATGACGTCAAATTTTCAAACTCAATTTTTGGCAATTCTAGACCACGTAGGGCAAAACAAAGACCACCATTGGACTCCCCGTGACGAGCTGCATATCGAATCGATACCCATTTTATGCAGAAATATCAACTTTGAAATTTGACCTAATATGACCTGACCTTGAGCTGACCTTCACCAAAACGTGACCTAAGCTGGCCCCAAAGGCTGCCTGACCCACATAATCGCATTTGTCATGTAAAATGGACCATAAAACATGTATCACACGACACTTTCATATTGTGACCCCCAGGTGACCCCCAGTGACCTGACCTCTGTGACCTGACCTGGTATCAGTGACCTCAGATAGTGAGGTATGTGTTTGACGAACAATGTACGGCTCTCCAGTAAAAGTCTTGTTGGTTTTGCTTTTTCGGACATATCTGGTCCTATATAATGTTCAAATGCATAAGTATCAACCCGAATTATGTGTATGCACATTTACCACGAGACTGTGAAATTGCATCGTTGTATGCCAAATACTTTCCGAGATATTCACCAAAAACCTCATTTTCTGCCGTTTGGGGTATTCTGGCCGCAATCTTCCTGGGATCGCCTATGACATCAGTAGAGCCATCTAACGAGAGGGACGCAGAAACACAGAATCATGAATGAATCGAGCGCGTAGTAAACGGTGTATGAAAGGGAGACCTGGCAGAGGCTATCCGGGTGGCCGGCGCGCGGCGCGCCCTTAGGCATCGGCCGACCCTTCGGACCGCGTGGGGTCAGAGGTCGCGCTCGGGAAGTCTCGGCTCTGGGTTTAAGCGCTGTGCAGTCAGGAAGGGAGGATAGGATAGCGCTAGCCCGACTGACTAGTGTCTCGGCTGATTCGTGTGGGGTGGAAGGGGGCACAGAACGGGATGGTGGCTAGTGGTGCATGATGGGATGGTGGTTAGGTTAGTGCGTATACTGCGTAGAACGTAGCTGAACGTGCATTGTTTTTTCATGGCAAACAACATGCAGCATAATGTGCGGGATTATGCCAGAACTCATACAAAAGGGTAATAATATTTCGGCCGAGGGAGTGGATCAGTGCCATGACAAAGCATGACGATGCTGCCAAAATCGGGATGCCTTTTTGCCCCCATTTTTTACCCCTAACATGCAGCGCTTAATCCGAACTTAGAGGTCCCCGACTGACCTTAGACCTTAAAATCGCACCTGTCCGGTGCGCCACCTTTTCTTCAGGGGCGCTCTTCTTGGTTGTATCTGTTCTTACCAATAACTAAAGCAAATCGAATGTATAATAAAAAGGCATACCTCGAACACAGTTTTATTCACACCCGCTCGTGTGCATACTTGTTTTGACCTATAACTACCTTCTCGCATCATAATATCACTTCAGTGCTTAACCCTCAACGGAATTTTGGGTTTTCTGCATACGAGTATATACCCCGGCGGAGGGGGGGTTGATTGCGACCCCTCTCCGTCTTTTTGCCCCTAATTGAGCTAGCGCCTTGCGGATAAAACTGAGCGCGTGCGTCGTATGAGATGCAGCAACTGGTGCCCGATTTGAGTGTCTCGGGTCAACCGATAAACTCTGAGGTCAGCTCAAAGTCGCGGGATCGGTTTTTGGTAAACAACTTCACCACTTAATTAAGTGGTTACAGAGCCAACATCATGGCACCATCGAGTTTTGCATGCTCAACTTCAAGCGCGTCGAATAGTATACGCTTTGTTTTCGTTGAGGTCAATTTAAGGTGCATGTTCACATCAGGTCATGGTCAGGGCAGAGCCACTCAGGCCACGAAGCTGGCCCAAGGAGGTCATATATGTAGCTTCTTCGATTCGGTAGGTCCTCACAAGTCCACTGGTGGCTTCCCGACTCGCTAGCTCAATTTGATCGGGACTTTTTGGTGAAAACTCCTGTGACCTTAGTGACGTCATAAATGAAGTCGCCTATAGCTTTAAGAATGGAAAAGTGAATGCTGGGGCTTGCAAATATCGTATAAAATCGCGAATTAATGCGCTTGAGACAGCTTTAGATGGCTCCTAGCGCCAAAATAACAGCTTTCATATTTCCCAACTGATTGACAATCGTGAGGTTGCGTGTCCGACCTGACTTCAGGTCACTCTTAAGAAAAATACGAGATAGCTACATACAAGTTGTGAGGCCTCTGTGAGATAGTACTAGATCATATAAGCTTCATTCCCCGTTGAAAAGTCCCCTGACACGAAAGGTGCTACGACGTCGCGACATTTTGGGACCTTACAGAGGTTCACTTTTGACGTCATTGGTCAACGGCCTGACCTTAACCTTCGCACTTGTAGGAGGGTGTCGAACAGCCCTCCTACCCTCAGTTTTTCGCAAATAACTCGCGCAAAAAGCGGCTGATTGCGACGACACTTTCAGTGCCCTCGAGTTAATCAATATTACGCCTACCCTGTAATTTATATGACCCTGACTCAAAAGATTTTTGACTTGTGATTTGTTTTCCGAAACCATGTTTGGCCGGAATCGCGTTTTGGCGTATTTCGCGTAGAGCGCGTTTTATTGTCTTTTTGTGGCTTTAAGCGATCAAACATGTGAAAGGATGTTGATCCCATGGATTCTAGTGGGTATCAAGGTCACGTGAAGGTCAGTCAGGTCACTGATCTTTGATGACCTTTGTTCACTCTTTCGAGTTCTACATGTTTCTAGGGTAGATTTTGGAGTTGATTTCGCATTTAGAAACCGTTTGAACATTTAAGAAGTAGTTTTGGTTCCCTCGTAACATGTGACCTGATGCACGAAAACATCATCTGTGATCAACACTAACTTGAAATTCGTGATCAGCACCCCGCAAAACCCTATAACAGCTTCACTTTACGAAGCTCTAACAGGTCCCGATTCCCCGACTTTTGATTTATATTGACCTGTCAACCAATGACCTAGGACCTTGAAATTGGGTATCATCGGCCTCCTCTCGTCACGGGCAACACGCTCTTTTTCCGCGAAGCGTTAGCTCGATCAAGGGCTGAAAGGCAAAGGGGTCCAATGGACCCTCCTCCCCCCCCTTACGATAGACGCTGGCAAAACACCAATATGGGCGAGGGTGAAAATACAGCTGCTGTCATAAAAATTCAGCTTGAATCAAAGGTCAGGCTTGCCAAATTTCAGCTTTCGCAGCTATCAACAAAAATAAACATGTGGAGGCGGCACCCGCCTCCCCGCCCCCCCCCCCTCTCCTCTCGGCCACTGCAGTGCCAGCGAGGTTTTAAGCGTATCATACACGTTACAAGGCATCATATATCAAGATGACACACCCCAGCAGCCATATGCACTGAACAAAAACTTATTACCCACGCTAGTCTATCGGCACCATAGCACATGGTCGAGACTATCGTCAGCCACGGACGCGCACTCGACCAACCCTCTGAGCCCGTTGACTGCGGGTGACCTTGACATGTCAAGCCTGATCGGCGGCCGGCCGCTGTCGTGCGTCGTTACACGCGGAGGGGAGGGAGACACAAAGCTCTGCGTTATAGTTGACCTCTGACCTTTCCCTGCGCCCTGGTCACTGACCCCGCTCCATGTCGCTGGGCGGTGGCATGGCGGTGGAAACCGGTTCTAGCCTCTACACATGCCACCATTCTAACCTTCCCCTCCCCACGCTACTACGCGGCGTGGAGTACGCTCGTGCGTAACTGGGCGGAGCAAGGGGTCACGCGATACAGGGGCGGAACTGGTTGCCCTCCCGCTCGCCGAGCGACCTACGACTAATACCCTGGAGAACCGTACCATCGATGGTTTTCAAAAACTTACCAATTTACTCGATTTCACAACACATTTCTTGAAATGCCTGTGAACGGTGAAAATCCGACCTCTGCCCCCCCCCCCCTGGGTGACCTGAGGTCAGAGGTCAGGTCAACGACCCCGAGTTGTGGTTTTAGTTTTTCGCAAATAACTTCGACAAAAATGGTTCTAGAGCTACGGCAGTGGTACCATTGCATTCGCCTTGTCAAGCCGCGTCGAATGATATATATTTTGTTTGGAAAAGGTCAAATTTTATGTTGACCTCATGTGACCTCGAATGACCTTTGGTTGACCTTGACACATGAAAGGTCGTTTATGATGAATATGTACCCGCTGATCACGAATCTGGCACCTATTTTCCTCTAAGCCTCCATTTAGAGCTTCCAGATGGCGAAATTGTCTTATTTATTATTACTAACTTGAATCAGTGAAAAAGCCTCTAGCAAGGATACTCTTCTGTGACCTTGACCTTTGAGCAGCCTTGTATCGTACGATGAACCACAAATACGGAACTGATAAGCCTCAAAACATTTCAAAACATTTTGGAAGTTAGCACGCAAGATGTACGAACAAAAGCAAAGTTTGAGGTCAATTTTGGGCGTGACCTTGATCTTGACCTTTGAGTTTGAGCACATTTTCCGAATCCTCAGATTCTCTTCTTTCGTTTGACACCCAATTTTGCCGGTTTGCTGCATCCCGCCGTCCTCTAGAAGGCTTACTTTGAGATCACTACACATGTGCCGGTTTTTGCCTTTGACCTTGACCTCTGACCTTGAAAATTGACCTGAGGTCAAAAATTTTAGGTGCGTTAGAATCGTCTCGTAGGGACCTTTCGTTTGGTATCGCTTTTGTTTCCGTATCTCCCTTATTTACGGAGTTAGACAGGGGGGGGCGAAAAACGCCCCCCCCCCGGGCTGCGGTGGTTGGGATTACCCCCCGGGCCCGGCCGGGTTAACACGCGCAGTGGAAGGGTTGCGAGTACTACGCCCAGTGGAAGGGGGGCGGATGTCGCCCCCCCCCCCTAAGATCTCAGCTCCCACTGGAGCTAGAACGACGAAATTTGGAGGGTAAATGAAGGCCATGGGGAACTCTCTTGTGTGTGAATTTCATGACCCTAGGTCAATATCTTCAAGGTCAAATGAGGTTCAAATGTGGTCAAATCTGCCATATGAGTGACTTTTTTGCGTTTACACGCCGATAACTCAAAAAGTTACCGGCTGATTTTCTTTTTTCTTTCACTATACGAAAGATTAAACATTTGTGAGTATGTCTGTTGAATTTCTAATTAATCCAACAATAAATATGGCAGTTAGAAGCCTGCTAAGGGTAAGATGTCGCCGGCTGAGGCGGGATCGGCCGACGCGGGAAACGCGGCAATCACAACTTTATGTTTACACACTCATTAGTCATATCTCAAGTTGTTACCGGCCGATTTTCAAAATTCTTTAACCATATGATTACCTGTACATTTGTCAGTCTTCTCATTAAATTTGACGTTAATCTAATGTAATCAACGGTAAGGAGCGCGATGCAAAGACGGAATCGTCCCGCCCCGGCACAGTCTACAATTCAGGCGGCGCGTAACGGCTAGCGCCGGCCGCCGCGCCGCCGCGGCGGCAGGATGTTTGACTTTACACCGCTATTACTAGAAAAGTTGTGAACCGATTTTCTTATTTCTTGCACGAGAAGATCCGCAATTCAATTTTGGACAGGTAGCCAAAATTTCACATTAACATTATGTTTGCGGCGCGAGTTGTTGGCGAAAAACAGGAGGGGTGGGCGAAATCCGCCCCCCCCCCCCCCTTCCACTGCGCGTGTAATTAGGCCAGATGTAGTCGGTCGATCGGAGTGGGTCGGAAACTGTATGGCCAGCGATATGTGGATGGCTCAGTGTCGTATTCATTTCAATCGATCAAGGAAACGGGAACACTGAAATCACACGAATCGTGGTACTTACCTACTTACCTACTTGAACAAATGGAGGAGTCGACCGTGTGCCTCCTTACAGTTGTGTTCTAAATAAGCCCGGTACAGCAGTGAAGGTGCTCTCGCTTTCTCTTTCTCTCTCTCTCTCTCTCTCTCTCTCTCTCTCTCTCTCTCTCTCTCTCTCTCTCTCTCTCTACCCCCCTCTCTCTCTTTCTCCCTCTCTCTCTTTCTCTCTCTCTCTCCTTCTCTATACATCAACCGCTTCCAAAACAAACACTCTTAAACCGGAGCCCAAGCGTGGGCGTGTATTCAGCTGCTACTCTTCTGACCAATGGAGCGGCGGGCAGATGCCCCCTAGTAAGACCCATCGTAAATAGGCCCGGACCTCCGGCCGCGGATTGGGCATATCAGCCGCCAACACGAGGAACCCTTGTCTGATGACTGTAGCCTCCGAGCGCAATCGAGATATCTCCTTCTGAGCTCTAGCCTGAAAGAAAAGAACGAGAAGGATTAAGTTTCAAATAATTCCCATTGTAAAGGAGATTAGGTACCTACCGGTTAAGGAGTGACACACTTAAAAAAAAATAAGTGGGCACCCATTGATGCGACGACGGGTAGTACACCTTAGCCTTCCAGGCGGTGGGGGGACATTTCCCCCCTTTAATTTTTTCGATGTAGTCCAGAACCGCTGCGCCGATCGTCACCAAACTTTCAGTACCCTCCCGGGAATAGCTTATACATACACAATACATTGTGACCAAGCATTTTCCAAAGACTATGATAGGTTGGCCGCTTATGATGTCGGAGTGACGTCACATCTGGCCATTTTCGACAAAAAATGGTTTCGCGGGAAGAGCTGTCAGGCCTACAGCTTTGGAGCTACAGAAAATTGTTTTGGACATAAAAGGTGTGTAGAATTACCAGAGCTATGAAACTGTTATCTCGGATTGTAAAAAAAAAATTGCTGGATTATCACCCCCAAAAATGAAAAAAGTAATTTTAAAAATCTGAGACCTAACAGTATCATAGCTCTGTTAATTCTACACCTTGTATGTCTAAAACAATTTTCTGTATCTCTAAAGCTGTGCCTGACAGCTCTTCCCGCGAAACCTTCTTGGTCGAAAATGGCCAGATGTGACGTCACTCCGACATCATAAGCGGCCAACCTTTCATAGTCTTTGGAAAAATGGTAATTTTTTAATAAAATAGCAAAAAATCCCAAAGTTTTTTTTTTTAATTTCGAAAAAACGGAATGTTTGTGAAAGTCCCTACCTCTTTCTATCCACATACCAAATTTGAGATCGATGCCTCTTTTTTCGGCCAAGTTATAGCAAAAACAAAACTGTTCAAAATTGATGACGTCAAATTTTCAAACTCAATTTTTAGCAATTCTAGACCACATAGCGCAAAACGAAGACCACCATTAGACTCGCCGTGACGAGCTGCATCGAATCAATACCCATTTTATGCAAAACTATTAACTTTGAAATGTGATCTTTTTTGAACCGCTATTGACCTGACCTCCACCAGAAAGTGACCTAAACCGTACCTGATGGTCTTATAACCAACACCATTGAGCTGGAACTGAAAAATGGCGATAAAACATGCATCGCACAACCCTAGTAAAGTTGGACTTATGTGCTGAGTGCTGACCCTTGGTGACCTGGCTTGTGACCTGACCTGGTACTATCAGTGGCCTCCAATAGCAACATATGTACTAGGCCACTTACGCCCTACCGCTGATTTTTGACAAAATGCGTTTCTCGATGTTTTAGTGCATTCCCTAGAAGACCCGTGTACGGTGAAACATTTTATCTTTGACCTGACCTGTGACGTCATCGTTAACCCCGAGGTCAATGAAATTACAGTTCCTTGTACAAATTTGACAGGGCTATCGAACGCCGTTTGAATTTTGCGGATCCGTCCAGTAGTTTCAGATATACGAGGGGGCAACCCCCCCCCCCCCCCCCACCGCGCGGAAGGTGGCTAATGGTGGCGATAAATTCCTGTATGTACAAATCTAAGAAGGGGACGAAACGAGCAAAACTAAATAACCACCGCAACAACATCAAATTGCTTCCCCAGAAATGCAGATTATCTCACCTTCTCCGCCCGAAGTTGGCGAATCTCCCGATTCAGGCTCTCAAGGGTGTCCTTTTCCGACAGCCCGGGGGATGGCGATTCTGCTGTCGTGGACTCGGAAGAAGCGGACACTGTTGCTGCCGGCGCCGGAGATGGAGATTCAGTTGGCGGAAGCGGGGTGCTCTGACGGAACATGTTGTAGCCTTTTTCGGGGGATGTTGACGACACGACGATCAGAGACAGAATGATCTCCCTCGGGTCCAATCCGCCCGGTGATCGGACCCTTTCCACCGCGGGGCCGAGCCCTGGCCGGAGTGAGCCATTAGCACCTCGGTGTGAGTGAAAAGGGGAGGGGAAGGACAGGACGGCCGACGGAGGCTCAATAATACCCGTCGCTCGTTCACTTTCAAACATAACAGAAAAAGGATTCGACGTCGACAAATGACCCATACCGAAGCAGGCACCCTCCTAGCCAGTATTACGAGGCGGAAGACGAGGTCAAGTCCGTGCTGGAGCACGGGGCAAGACGCGCCACCGCCCACGAAAATGTGCAGCGGTGTGGCGTCCAACGGATAATCGCCCGCACCTCACCGTGCCCTGGGGATGGCCGGCAGTTCAGGGCGGTGAAAAGTGACTGAGGGTCTGTTGGAAGCGACTATCGCAGTAGAAAGGGAGACTGATTTGATGCCGCGGCCTGTAGTGGCGCCCACACGTTGTAAAACATCAACTTCTTCACCGTACCATAAATGAGCAACAAACAAACAGATAGGCGGGTTTGCAGCATTCGGTAGGCATTGAGCAGCACAATGCGTCTTTCCATTTAGCTCGGCTCGGGTTGGTCTTTTTAGTCGTTCGCGTTCAAACCCCTCCCCACATGCTGACACAGTCAGAAAAATGCAAATCCCAAAATGGCCACCGTTTGCTCCTGACAGTGGGAAATCCCTCACTACAGTGCTCCTTGATAGAATTTTGCACCTCCATCTAGACACATTCCATTGTCTCTGAGTGGGCACATCTAATTAGGTATACCTTGTGAATAAAGTCCGGCGAACGGCCAATCGAACTATGTTCCAAACTACAACCCTCCAGCCCTCGCCGCGGACGCGTCTGCACTCAGCACCAACTCTTGCGGAGGGACCTCAGACCAAACAAAGACAAATCTGTCGGCTAACTTGAACTCCGGGACCATTATCCCCCTGCCGCATTCAACGGCATGCTCGCAGTCTCGTTGGATTTGTAGATAAATTCCGGCCCCCGGTGGTACTGGCTGAGCTGCTGGCGGTTGCGGTATCTGTAATAGCGACAGCACTCGTCCAATGAGTGGATGTATCCCAGACCGGGGAAACTTCCAGGCTTCCCCGGTTTTGCCATATCTCTAATTAGTTCCAACTTATTGTACTCAACTGCAAATACTGATTTTATTCATAAAATAATATTTCTATCTGGCTGGTAACTCAATTACTGCTCAATATGTGAATTTTATTTGCATGATCACTCGCTTTTTGGATATTAGCCTTTTCTAGCTCATAGCTGATGTAATTATGCTCATTCTGGCGCCTTTATAAATCAGGTCGTTCCAACAACACCGCTCCGATACGGTTGTATTTATGATTGGCGGCGCTCCTATCCCAGGAGCTTAACTGAGCATTTTGTGAAGATAACGATTCACCCCAGACCACATACATACCAGGCAGCTCTCATTTTGTAGGCGTTCCAAAGTATATGAGACGGTTAGGACTAGCCATCGCGAGATATCCACTATAGTAAATTTCTAGCTTCGGTGGCAAAGATTGTGTGTTGCTAAATCGTTTAAAGCTGCCACGGCAAACATTCAGTGGACAAATGTTCACCATCAGTGACTCTCACTGGCATTTACTTCGTGGCTGCAAACCTATGTGGGCCTGTCGATGCGGCTGATCGGAACTTGAACATTTTGCTGAGCAGCGACGGACACAAAGCGCAGCTGTGTTCCGACACTTGCAGCTAAAATTAGAAAATACCTACTGGACATCTAAGAAAAGTTTGATGTTCTTCCTGGGATTTTATTTCAGTTCCTATTAAATACAGCACTAAGGGGAAGCAATTCTTTATAACATTACAAAGTGCAAGACTGCCTCACTAGCAAACTTGAGCCAGCATCCATCCATATTAGCCGTTTTCACGACGGCCATCTGGTAGACATTTGGTGCACATCTGGTACAGATTAGGTGCAGATTTGGTCAAATTAGGTTCAGTGTGTCTCTTAGCAGCTATCAGCTAGGGTTGCACTAATTGCTTATATGCCTGCTTTGTCATATTATAGAGACCATCATCGATTGAAACACTGAAATAAATTCATAAAATGAAGATATTTGCTGTAAAAGAGATTAGATGCAGACTTGGTCAAATTAGGTGCATTCGCCGGATAGCCCGTCGTGAAAACGGCTATTGTGTTGTGTCTTGCTAGTCGTTCTACTGTACTTGCCTTGGCGTGTTTATTTAGGTGTATTTTTAACAGCATGGGCAACACCTTTTACATTACATCAAACAGCATATGTCGTATATGCCGAGGCACATCGCGCGCTGCCGACGGAGGCGGGACTGCCGTCGCCGTCGGTGTCGGTGTCGGCGACGGACCGAGCGCGGCAGGGCCGTCGCGTCGGTGCCGGCGTGCGGTGTGGCGCGCGCGCGTCGGTCGGGTGCGCCGCGCGGCGGGCTCGCTGCCGGCGGCGGGGGCAGTGTGGTGCGGCCGGTGCCACGCGAGGGTCGGATCCAGCGGCAGGTCAGTTCAGCCCCGGAGACGGTGTCTTCTCAGGATGGGTTCTAATGTTGTTACTCTACTGACACACTGTCCGGTTTCACAGTCCAGGGCTCGGGTCGATTTGGGGTTGATTTCGGCTCCGCCCCCATGGTCACCAGGACTGGTCCCTGTCCTGGACCTATGCATGGTATCTGTTCTGGCTCCGTTACAGGACCACTACCGGACTACGGGACCGTCCGGACTGTCCGGACCATTGTCCTTGATAATTTTAACCCGCCCATGACTTGGGGGGAAGCGCTACATGCGGCACCCGCTCCCGTTTTCTGCAATGTCTTCAAAATCACGAAACGTATCGACACAAAACTTGCATTTTACCCTCGGATGCATCAATTGGCACTTACTGTCAAAAGAAAAGTTTCGTAACTGCCATAGGTCGGCCGGAAATGACGCCATAGTGACGTCATGTTTGGCCGATTTTCATGCAAAGCATGGGATTACGAAAATCGCTTTCAAGAGCCCAGTTTTCTAACCCTCGCCCGTATAGGGGGGGGAGGGGGTCGAACGGACCCCCTCGGTTTTTCGCGAATAACTCGCGTAAAAAGCGGCTGATCGCAATGAAACTTTTAGTACCCTCGAGTTGATCGATTTTACACCTACTCTGAAAATTTCATGACCCTAACCCAAATGGCCTTTGACCTGTGACCTACTTTTCGAGACCATGTTTGGCCGGAATCGCGATTCGGCGTATGTCGGTTCGCATTAGCCGCGCTTTTGCAGTTTTTTGTGGTTTCAAGCGTTCAAACATGTGATATGGTGTTGCCCCCATGCATTAAGGTGGGTGTCAAGGTCACCTGAAGGTCAGGTCAGGAACCGTCAGGTCATTGACCTTTGATGACCTCGGTTCACTTTTTCGAGTTTTACATGTTTCTAGGCCAGTTTTTGGAGCTGAATTTGAATTTAGTAACCAGACGAACATTTACGAAGTTGTTTTGGTGCCTTCGTAACATGTTACGAAGCTGTCAAGGCGGTTGACACCTACTACGAATACCCGGCAGCACCCGTACTGGTTGACCTGACCTGACCTGACCCGACCCGACCTGGCCTACATGCATAAAGAAATCATCTGTGATCAAAACTTACATGATATTCGCGATCAGCACCCTGAAAAACCCCATAGCAGCCACACTTTACGACGTTCCAACAGGTCCCGATTTTCCCGACTTTTAGGTCATTGACCTGACCTGGAAGGTCAACCAATGACCTAAGACCTTAAATTGGGTATCATCGGCTTTTTCTCGTCACGGGCAACACGCTCGTTTTTTCCGCGAAGCTCTAGCTCGATCCGGGGCGAAACGGCAAGGGGGAAGGGTCCAACCCCCCTTATACGTTCCCGGCTGGAAAAACACCAATACGGGAGAGGGTTAATATAGCACAAATGTCTTTGCATGAGGTGACACAGAATATAGGCTATCAATCTACTTTCTCGGAATTCATAAATTGAACAGTTTAGAAATTACGCTATGAAGTCGGAAAAATGATAATTATTTCAATATTTT
Source organism: Amphibalanus amphitrite (assembly GCF_019059575.1). Classification (NCBI taxonomy): domain Eukaryota; kingdom Metazoa; phylum Arthropoda; class Thecostraca; order Balanomorpha; family Balanidae; genus Amphibalanus; species Amphibalanus amphitrite. The sequence continues at coordinate 469,638 of NW_024881674.1, forward strand.
TGTTACTTTTCCTAAAATAAACGGAACACAGGTGAGAAACAACGTAACAATGAATGAGTTACTCAATCAAGTCAGATATCTTCGAAAATCGCAAAGTTTCCGCTTTTACATTGTGCCCTAGTTAATGATTCATCATAATCGATAAGGCAAATTAAATTTTCAATACGTTTTGATATCATACAAACCAAAACAAATAGCACTTTTGTGTTCCTGAACATAAACTGCATCTGATAGACACCTTTTTTAACAATTTCATTTTCAAAATTTGCCCTTTTTACCTGTTGCTGACATTCCTAGATGCATTCCAATAACATTCCTATCAAGTTAAAATTCTCTATCACATTCCTATAAAAGCTGTCAGTGTCTTCAGACGGCACATGTGCCGTCTGAAGACTGCACATCGTCTGCAGACGATGAACTTTTCGATTTCCATGTCCAAAATAAACCATAAAACATGTGTCACATCACCTATACAAGCTTTGAAATGTCGTTGACCATTTATGACCAAGGTGTTAGGTGACCCGAAACAACCCGAGTACATACAAGCTCAGTACCCACACTTTACAGGGCATCTTTACCGTACATATTTATGAGTGTGTTAAAGGGACTATCCCACCTTCAAAAAAGTACCGTTTAGGATTCGGAAATGTTACTCATGATATTTTGACGAATTCTGCAAGTTTTTACGCCTTTTCATCGTATACTTTTGAGATATTGCGACTTTCATATTTCATCGTGACGTCATTTATATCGAATCTGTGACGTAATGAAGGATTTACTTCATGTCAATGTGAGGGGAAATTTGGCAGCAAATATATTTGCTCTCAAATATGACGCGGCTCATACAATAACAAGAGTGTCTCTGATTGGCTTATTCGTAAATCAAGTGATACTTCACTTGGATGTGTGACAGGCGTTCGAAAGGCAAATGAGCAATGACGTCATCAAATGGCCGTTAATAGTTAAGAGATAGGGCCCTAGCTAAGGCCCACTTTTCAAATGAAGGGAACGAATTTCTTTAACACCACGAAACTGAGGATATTGCGACCAGGATATATACCTAGTGGTTTCTGAACCTAGCCGCCAACTTGGCTATCTCAACTCAGAACTAATGCAAAGGTGGGACAGTCCCTTTAATGTAAATCGACTAGAGATGTCAATCGGATACCAACTTTTTGGTATACCGATACCAAACCGATACCAACTCGGTATTTGGTATGCATATCCACGATTAACTATTTCACGATGCTTAGAACGAGACAAGAGTTAAGAAATACTAGAAGGAATGTGTAGATGTTTGAAATTTATATTGAATTGGGTTCAAACTTAAATAACCAGTGACAGAAATGGAATCAAGTGGCATTGTGTTTTTAGTGAGGAATTTGATAAAATCGGCTGCAATATACGAAATAACTAAAAACGATAACATGAATCATGAAAGATAACATGAAAGTAATAAGCATTACGAATTACCATTGATGGGCATCTGTCGACTGCGCCAGTGAACATGCGTATGAGTTTACATTTATGTACAACAAATGTTCAGTTAGAAACCAATGTTTGAGCAACATCGACGATAAACTGAAAGAATGGAGTGGCAGAAACATCCTTTCTTTGCACGCGTTAGTATCTTGATCTACATAGTGTCACTGAAACGGATGGGCCGCTTGTTTACCGTGCCCGAGTTGGTCTTTGTAACCAGGGGTGGAGAATGTTTAAAAAAGTTACCCCGGCCGGCGACCGATAGTCGAAAAGACGACTAAGCTCACGTTGTTGTCAACGATCATCATAAGCAAACCCCTATTCTGACCCATGGAAATGGAATAATGGACGTTGTGTTTGTTCAAGGGTGAGCGTTGTATCCGACATTGTATCATTCATAACATTGTTGGCGATGATTGAAAAGGCGATTTTCTTTTAAGTGATTTTTTTACTTAAACTTATGCAATTTCACAACATATCCAAACCATACCCATCATGAGTCATTATGAGTAAATGTTGCGTTTTCAGCTTTTTATTGTGTCTCAAAATAGCTACAAAAAGATGACAGCTCATCTCAAAATAGCTACAAAAAGATGACAGCTCACCTCGTAGGAGCTTTACAGAGAAAATTGAACGTTCGAACCAAAGTACTAAAATGGGTCACTGACATCCAGGGACACAGTCTTTTTCAATGTTGGGTGGCTCAACCTCTTACATATAAGACAAACAGGGAGTCTATCCAGGGATATCGACCGGTCCCGCCCGGTCTCGTAGCTCAATCGCTTGAGGCGTTGGACTCCGCGTGGCGAGAGCACGCGTTCCGGTTACAACAGTCCGAGCTCGAAGCGTGACGGACGCTCGGTGTATGAGCATCCTGACGGCTACACCCTGACGGTATGGTTGCGGTTTGTGACAGGCCAGTCGAAGGCAGTGAGGTCAAGCAGCGGTTCTAAAAAAAAGTGCGCCGAAAGCGCGCCAAATTTTCGAAACTGATCACGATTTGAGAGCAATCTTGGCATTGGCAACCACACGCGGGTCCTAGGGCTCAACGCCACCGCATGGTAAGTTGAGTACCTAAATAGTGTAAATACCTTCCTGATTTGCAGTATTACGCCCATGGCAGTCAACATCCGAAAAACGACAGTTTTCTTTTCTCGTATGGCGACAGCTTTTTGGATTTACAAGAGTGGAAAAGTCACCCCGGCCGCGCCGGGGTAGGCTGAAAGTTACCCCGGCCACGGCCGGGGTGGCCGGGGCAGGTTCTCCACCCATGTTTGTAACTGCCAGACGTGAGTCTGTAGCCTGGCACGTTTAAGCTCACCGCATCTGTTTTGAGCTTTCTCAATCATCATTTAAAAAAATTCTGGTGAATCAAATTCGCTTGAGTCCAGGGCACTAGCATTGGGTGGTGTACCTAAAGCTTGATTTTTAAGTTTTGGTCAAACAGTTTTAAAGCCACAAGGGTTCCTTTGACTGGCGGTTTAAGCAGTAAGCACACACACGCCAACCCGTGCACAACTCCTTGCTGATAAAGTAGAATGTCAAAAATACCTCTCTACTTATGATTATTTGGCCAACGCCAAATGCAGAATGCGTTACCCAAAAGGACTTTTTATATGTATTCAAAGCGACATAAGCCACAACAATCGGCCTTGAAGTGCTTAAATTGGTTTTCAGGACTCTTGTATGCATTACATATAATAATAGGTGCTTAAACACAAGCATAGAGGCCTGAAATGCATTACCATCGATGAATTGCCAAAGCAGTTACATTATCCAGTGTCATTACATGAACATTTTATTGTCATTTTCTTTGCACAGTTCATGTTTTGGATTGATGGTGTCCCCATGGATGAGATAATAACAAGGATCAACTTCACAACAAGGATCTCCTGTTGCGGATCAATCAGCTGCTGGAACAGAAAGGCATAAACACCACGCATCTCATTTCCTCGTTTTCTTTACGACTCTGCACCAATGTAAGCACTGATCAATGCAGTGCGAGCATCGATGTGACATTTGTGTACAAAGTTTGAGTGTTATCCGCCCAGCCGTTCTTGAGATATGGAAGCGGCACCCCGCACGTGCGCACGTGTAGTAGCATCCTCATAGTGACACATGGAAATGCATTGGCCACTGGGTGCCTAACTATGAACGAAGTTTTACTGTAATAGGCCCAGCTATTGCGGAGTTACTTTATGTGGAACAATTTTGACACCCCTAAGTTGGCACGTGGCACGTGCCGTAACAATTAACTAAGATGAAGAAAATCGAGCGAAACTCGGAGAAGAAGGAATAAGCCTACCAAATATGTATGACATATTGTCAAACTGCTGTACCATTGTGAGTAAATGACCATTGAAAAGGTCGTACAAGCCGATGGGACCGGGTGTTTCAATACACACCGTCTTACGCATTTTATTTTCGTTATTACCTAAATGCTGCTTGCCAATTTTGGCTTTTGCAAGCATTTAAGACATTTTTATCGTCTCAAGTCCAGTAAGATTACCTCCAACTCGTGGGAATATGCACTTCAAGCCAACTAACACACCGCCACCACGTGTGTCATAATGCTGAGAGATGGCGTTCACTCGGCTTGCTCCTAACTTACGATAATTCTCTCGCTAGATGGCAGGCCTGATCCCAATGTCGCGGATCCCAATGTTAATTTCCACGAGACACCAATCCAGTGTTATATCATCCATGGTGTCCCTAAATCCTACCACAGATTAATTTAAGCCAATAAGTTAAGATCTCCTTATTGGCATATAATCAAATAGAGAATTAAAATAAAGGTAAATATGTATTCAATTCACTAAGTATATTTTTGTGAAATATTGTGCGATGCCACTGAATAACAATGGATAATGTAGACGTCATGCGCATGCGTGTGTAATTTACATTGTTTTGTATGAAAAGGTTAAAAAAATATAGAGAATATAATTGTGTGTACTTGCATATGCTTTTAAAATGTCTGTAATTCAGGCACAATCGCCTCGAACGACGAGATGCAATTTCATCTCTTTGCGCTAACGAGCTCGTGGTAATGTTCTTCTGCGAAAAGTTGCCTGCCCAATCAAACGATCTCAGAAATGTGATATATTGTCCAGCCACCGACAGGCAAATCAGATAGATAACGATGCATCGAGCGCAAATGTCAGTGCATTGCCGGTGATATGTTCTCCATGAGCCCGGAAAGTTCAATTTACACATGCGCTAGCTAGCTGACCGTTTGAAGTGTCTCCACTGATCTTCAATCATCGTTGAGGCGTGTGTGATGAGGAGGCACTCCCTCTGTGTCATTCTGGGGCGACTTCAGAGAAGTACCCCGTCCGTGGGTGTAAGTATACTGTTGATAGTTGGAAGAAGATCATTATATCCGGCTTTGCCTTGAGGTATTTGTTGCGACGCAATGTGATGCGACTCTCTGGACTCAACTCTAAATAAGCAGACGTGTGAGCTGCTGTGAAAGACGTCAATAGTTTAAATACCTACAGTTCTACATTTCCAATGAATGTAACTGCTACAAATACTTCTTCGTACTTCCAGCTTGTCTAAGTTTCGATTGGCTCAGTTGCCTTTTACGCTTAGTTCCTCACCATTCCTGTCATAGATTGCATCAGCCACTCCGTGTCGCGTTCTCAGAGTGGCTCTCTGATCGTTATCTGATACCTCCCACGACACTTCGGCACGTATCAGGTGCCAGTGTCTCAGCGAACCTACGTGAGCCGGTGTGGGATCGAATTAAACGCAGAGTGGCGTTGCGGCACGGCGGACGGTGTCACTCGCAGTCTCACTGGGTCTGGGTGGGTTCAGGGGAGGGGCAGGCTCGGGCAGAAATTGACCCGCTCTCGCAGACTGAGCTGGAAGGTGAAAAGTGGAGATGGGATCGTACTCGGCTATGGTTCACGATTCTTCGGAAAGCTAGTTAGTTTTTTTCCAAGTTCATTTTTCATACATAGATTTAATTGATCCTCAAACAACGACTTCTTTTAAAATTTATAAGCTTTCTTAAGAAATTTGGTTATTAGGTTTCATTATTCGGTTTCAAAGCGGTAGTCGTTTCCAGAAAACCTTTAGAATCTAATAGGCAAAATAAACAATTATAGAGGATTCTGGTTCAGAGATGAAAGGAATTAGCCTAGCTCAAGTAACTTATTTTGGCTCGTCCTCAGTGCTTCAAGTTGCGAGTCGTAAGTTCAAGTGCATGCTTAAAGCATATAATTTTCTACTCGCAGCAGAAAGTCAAGTCCCTACGCGATGCATGCAAGCCCTGCCCTTTTACTCGCAAGCTTTCATTTTGTTCCCACCATTGTGTCTCATTCGCATTTATAACAAAGGTGAGGAAGCCAAACGACTGCAAAAGCTACCAGCGAACAATGATACCTGCTGTTGATTGTATCAGCTTTGAAACCCATCATATCTAGACCAGAACTGGCATCCTGCAGCACTTTAGCAATTACAATGGCGCCGCTTGTGACGGCGGGTCGCATTTTCTCGACACATTCGCCATTAGCGCGCCTCCCGTAAGGCACGCGTTATTTCCTCGGGGAAATTAGGGATCGTTTCGAACTGGCGACTTAACACGATTAGAGCTGACCCTGGGGATCGGCGACACTGGCCGGCAGCCGTGTCACAAGATGAGGTCACGACTCGCCCCGCGGCGGCCCGGCCGACCGGCCACAGCGCGCTTAGATATTCACCGGTCGACGCGACAAAAATACATCATATGTTCTGCAAGTGCATGTGCATTATTCATTTTAGCTTCGTGCTTAACATCGTAAGTGCACTTGTGTGCACATTTAAACGAAGTCGTTAATCATTTCCATGAACAGCATTTGTATAGCGTGTGTTGTTATCGATGGTTTGAGTGCGTGGAACTTCAGATGAGATCAATGTCAAGTTTGCCTCTTTCCAGAGCTGGCTATGAATAAATCATTAGTGCTGAGTCAAGCTGAGCCCAGCAAAGTGATGTCGAGGTGCTTGGGGGCACTTCGCTATGGAGGCGCTTACGTGTCCACTTATTCAGCTTTTGGAGGGCTGGAAGAGCTTTTTCCCAATTGAACCTCCTTTTGTCACTTGAAAAAGTCACTCGAAATTGCCTTTTACGGGAACTTCAGTGTCTATTTATTGCATATTTTGTATGTTTGCAACGGCCAGCGGATTTTTTTAGGCATTGGGGAAGTATTAGTTCGAAGATGATTTCTCTCTTTTTGAGGCTTACAAAGTTACCAATGAAAATTAAAATTGCAATAAGTGGAAAAGATATATCCCGAGCAAGAAATACGTCAGCTGCTATTACCGCCTACGCACATCTATACAACACCCACCCTGCATGCCCATCACAGCAGCAGTCGCGACTCCCCACCACCGTCTACGTCATGTCACCGCCGGTCGGGGGTGGCGCTGACATCCCGGTCCGACGTCCGGTCCGCGCGCCAGTCGTCGCTGAATGCGCGATTCACCGCGCACGACACGCGTCGTCGTCGACACGCGCGGTCGACCCGCGCTGATTCGCACACCCGTCACTGTCGACGGCGGGTCGACGGTGACTGCGACCCATGGCGCAGGTCGTCCGTGGGCTGGAGCGATTTATGGTCATCGGATGCGGGCAGATCCAGCAGGGTGTTTTCCGGTAATTAGCCGGGATAGTTTTCATCAATTGGTGTCTGCAGACCATCAGGTCAATCGGCTGGTCAGACAGAAGATCTGAAATGATTTATATAAAAGCATCGGTTGCGCTGAATGGGCTACAAATTATGTGCAATTCACCATTAAAGGTGAATGGAAACAATGATAAAATTTAGATGGAAAAATGTTTTCGTTCTTAACCCTCGCCTCGTTAGGGGGGGGGGCATTTTGCCCCCCCCCCCTGTGGTTTTTCCTGAATAGCAAGAAAACGGCGGCGCGCAGCGCCGCCAAATTTTCAGTACCTTCCCGGGCATCAATTTGACATCTTCACACCAAATTTCAAGTCTTAGGTCACCTTAGGTCAGGAGTTATTGAGGTCAAACTGAGGTCATGTTCGAGCAAAAATGAGCAAAAAACATGCAATCTTGAAACGCTCACCAAATCTACAGTTATCAAGCAATTTCAAAGTTCTTTATATGGTCCAGTAGACAAAAAGCGGCGCTACAAAACTGCTATCTCGGATATTCAAATTTTTAGTTTTTTGACCCAAAAAATTCAAAAAATTGATTTTTTAGGAAAACTTTTAAAAATCTAAAAAAATTTCCGAATTTCCAAAAACCGGAATATATGTGATAGTCCCTGCGCTCTTCTATATACATACCAAATTTCAGATCGATATCTCGTTTTTTGGCCAAGTTATAGCGAAAAAAACTGTTCAAAAATGATGACGTCAAATTTTTGAACTCAATTTTTAGCGATTCTAGACCACGTACGGCAAAACAAAGACCACCATTGAACTCCCCGTGACGAGCTGCATCGATTCGATACCCATTTTATGCAAAAATATTAACTTTGAAATTTGACCTAACTTGACCTGACATTGACCTGACCTTGACCTGACCTTGACCAAAACGTGACCTAAGCTGTCCCCAAAGGCTGCCTGACCCACATTATCGCATTTGTCATGTAAAATGGACCATAAAACATGTATCACACGACACTTTCATATTGTTACCCCTCAGTGACCTGACCTCTGTGACTTGACCTGGTATCAGTGACCTCAAATAGCAAAATATGTGTTTGAAGAACATTTATCCATCGATGATTTTCAATGAAATGCATTTTCCTCGATTTTATAACGCATTTCTTGAAATGCCTGTAAACGGTGAAAATTCGACCTTTGACCTGACCTGTGACGTCATCGGTTTGACCTAGGGAAATAAAATTGGGTCACAAGGTAGTTCCCTGATAGGGCTATCCGACACCGTTTGCCGCTTGTCGCTAGGTTGCGTGGTTCTCGAGATCTTAGGGGGGCCAAAATGCCCCCCCCCCCCAACAGGGCGTGTTGCTCGGCAGAGCCCAACGGGGCGCGGGTTAATTGATGGTTCACGAGACATTATGTACATATCGAAATGAATAGGGCTTGGAAACATTTGTGCGTCAGGTAACGAAACGAGGGATAGGTAGTTGACTGACACCGAGTGGAGAGTGCTTAATATAAAAAAGTATTACTCGGCAGTTGGTATCATTTACGACAAAGTCTCCCACGTGCTCCTTCAGAGCTCTCCTTTAGAAGGTCTCGTGGAGACTTGCATAAGCTATAACTGATTGGAGTAGAGTGTTGTGAGCGTGGTGGCCAGTGGCCACATCATACCCTTTCATACGTTTCTAGGATGTTGGAGCTTGAACATAACGACACTTGACAAGAAATACATATTTCTTCATATAGCAGGTTCATGGGATACTGGGTGCATGCCTCGTCTAAAGGCAACGTACTATACGGGCGTGGACTTATGACAATAAAACTGCATGTTGTGGAGCATGTTGCTGGTTTCGCGACCGGTTCTTGCAATATAGTAGGCCAAACAAATAGGTCAAAGTCAAGAATTCAGTTGTATAATCAATGATGCTGAGAATCTCAATCTGCTGTAAAATGAATCACTTAAGACTCTACAACTTTTGCACAGGTCAGCTCTGCTAACAACCCACTATTTATTGGCCCAATCACGGCTCACGGAGTCGGGTGTCTGAGCCACGAATTCCGGCAGCGGTCTGTCTGATAGTTTCGTGTCCGGGTGCGATTGTGGCTGACTGGAGCTATTACGACAGCCGCTGGCGACCTCGGAAACTCGAGCTTTCCTGACCAGCCCCCATAGGCAGCGCGATCGGCCCGCTTGTTGGCCCCACATTGAGTGCCGCCTGATTATAACATTGGACCGCTAATTGGCGAATGTCACGAGTTGAGCGTCAACTTGGATAGGCATGTGTTTAGCCTGTTGGCTGTTTAAATTCAACGCTCAAAATGAGTCATTTTAGACGAAAAGGAAAAAAGCTTCACATTGTTTGCGTCATGGGTGCGCTTTCACATAGACAGCATTTTATTCGTCATAGGAACTCGTCAGGCTGGTGAGCGGTATACGCATAAGACAGCATGGTCAGTTTAGGCTTCCACACTCAACAGGTGTATCGCCTCAGTCTGCAGTGCCTCCCAAGGAGGGGACTTGTCTGATGACCTACACCCATGCACGCTCGCAAGTGCATGGCTAACTATACAACTTACGCAATGTGCTAGGCATGACCAATGTTTTAAGTGGAAGCTTATCCATTATAAGTCCTGAAGTGAGCAGTTTGCTAAATTATTGATTACTCAATCCGTTTGAAAGCTTCGCTTGACATGCTGTAAAATTTTCAGTGAGGTTGGTTGCTATGGCTCGGACTGGGACAGCCCCAGAGCGGTACTCGATAAGGCATATTTATCTTCTCTCAGCCCACCGCGGGACAGGTGGGTGTAGGTCAGAGTCATCTGGAAACGAGAATTGTCAAATATCGCTGCGAGTTTTACAAAATATTTAGCTTGATAGTTTTTATTAGGCCTGTTTTCATGACCGGGCCACTGGTATGGCTCATGTCTCAATCACAACCGAAAATACGCATCAGTTATCGAATATATGGGAACAAGTGATTTGGAGAAGTGGGACCGCTGCTAGGGCCGACTGCTAGTCATCTCTAGAAATGGTGTCACGGTGCTTAGAGTGCTGGACGAAAAGAAGGGTGTAACTGTATAGTGTATATTTGCTGCGAAATCGGTGACGCAGCGCATGGCGCAAATAGTCAAAGGTGATAATGAGATATTTAGGTAATAAAGCAATTGGATGCAATGCTTTTATATTCTTAATATTTCTGTGGCCACGAGCAATTTGCATATATAGGAAATTAATGTCAAACACACTGCATTCTGCAATGCTAGCTGCAGGAAGCATTCAGTTCAGATACCTCGAGATACAGGATACAGGAACAGATACAGGCAGAAACACAGATACCTCGATACGATTAGGTACGACGAGCTATTGATGATTTTGGAAGCACATTTAAAGTAGATAGTAGATACAGCTGCATAGCATCATGTGCATTATATGAACTCCGATGCCGATAAACTCATTACATTTGCTAAGCCTCAGGTGTGCACTTGGAAGAGAAATATCATTCTCGTTACTTCATTCCTACTTCATAACAGGGATTCTTGAAGAATGTACGAACGCTACATCAGCACTAGCATTCCACGTGCCATGCAAGGTCGTCTACGGAGGCTCATTCGAACTGCAAAGAGTGGCCAGTGACCGTTTCTTTGTTGGTCGATAGGGGAATGGCGTAAAGAACCGTTATGAAAAGGGCGCCTTGTAGTAACACCGTCCGACTACAGCTAACAGCGAAGAAAACGACTAATAGCCTACAGTAGGGAAATGCGCTCTGAACATGCTGCTCACAGGAAAGTATGTGTTAAATGCCGAGAACCGGTACGATTTAACAGAAAGCAAGGTTACAAGACGTGTTCTTCCTTTTGCATACATGCATGAGCTGAAAGCCGTTCGACGTCTGAGAGCCAAATCTTTAGTCTATTGTAGAAATCAATGTTTTCAGGAAAATTTATCATTTTCGTTTCACGTAACATGCGCATTTGCGAGAGGCTTATAGATGCTATAAGCATCATAACATCGTTCATGTCTTTATGCGTTATGTTGTCTACTGTCTATATCGTGACACCAACTCACCGTTTTCCTGAGAAAAAAAAAGCACCCCCACCGCGACCAAAACAACCACTTTGCAGCAACTTACGCCAAACTGCCGGCAATATACGTCGGGATCAGCGCGGCGCGACACATCGCGGCCAATCCATCAAGATCACAATTCGATTGCCGGCTGATCTGGTGCCGCCCTGCCCACTGGCAGGCTTGCGCAGACGAGCGGCCCGGGCGGTGACTGGCGGTCCGGAGACAGCCCGCCAGCGCCGCCGCTCGCCGGGACGGCCGTCGAAATACGGCGAGCCAGTCACCGGAATCAGCGAAGCGCCCGTAATAAACCGACGGCCCGATCTCAGATAGAATTCCGGCGTGAAAGCGGCGTCTTAGTCGGGCCTGCCGGCGGCCGTATCGGCCCGGCGTCAATGGGAGTCGCCGCCGTGCCATTCGGCCGGCAGACCGACTCGGCGCGGCGTATGACGGTGGCGGTGACGTCCAAATACGGCGACACAGAATCAGATAGGAGCCGGCCGGGACTGACGTAAAGGTCGTACACCGTGATTAACGTCTCACAGCTTCGACATCTGCGCCTGACACGGCCGGAGGCTAAAGACGAGTTCACTAATAGATCCAGAGCAAATTGAACGTGTCTATTGGACGGCTTTCATACCTATAGCAAGCTGCAGAGGAAGGAGCAGTGAATGTTGACAACAATTTAAGTAACAAGCGCAGTTATGGCATATCAATAATAAACACTATTTTACATCGTTAAAAGCACCGTGATTACCGGTTTAGGTAACAATACGACACTTCTCATCCAATGCGGACTTTTGCAATAAATAAGAAATTAAGAGAATGTCGATTCGAATAAATAAAATACCAATTCGCATCAAAGGCCCTTTTTGCCGCTGCATGTCGTGCTGCCAATGAATGGCAATGTGGCATTCACCATAGAGATCCTATATGTAAGATCTCTATGGCATTCACCACCACCGCAATGGCTTATGCATGTAGTCAAAGCGTTAGATCAATCAATTCGTTCGTTATCCAATCAGTATTCCACTTATTTTCTAAATGAGTTTGCTCCTCTTTGTTGACTTTCAGCCACTCAAAGCTATTCTTATTTTTCGCTTCTCAACACATCGAATCGTCATCTTCACACTAAATCACTGCTTCGGTATTCAATTCCTTTTGCATCAGTTTTATAGTTTCCCTGACTTTTCTTGCATAACTGATAACGGAGATAACGGAGATCGCATGATTTGGATACCGCCTTTATTCAGCATCAGTTTTATCATTTCCCTGACCTTCCTTGCATAGCTGATAACAGAGGTCCATGTGCATATTTATATAGTTCTAAACTGATAGTCGCGCATATATTTTAGAACTTAGAAAGACACGTCACAGAAAACAATATTAGGACGCGTGCGCCGTGCTTATTGGTTGGATGATCTGAATTCCGACCCGGGAAACCATAAGACAACACTCGACAAATTATTAAGCTCAGTGTAATAAGACTGTTGTCGGGAGCTAACAACAAAGTTTCTTTCATGTCATGATATCCAAAAACGAGCGTCATGTTGGTATATAGGTAGGTGATGTTACTGTCAGCTTTTAGCTGATCTATTTCATACCGCTGCTCCCCGTACAAATTCTTGAGGCACTGCCCGTTTGAAGCATGGCCGTTTACTTACGTAACTCCACGGCACCAGCTGCGTCTGAAAGATTTAGAGATAAATGGAACGGAGGGGAATAAACCAGGAAGCTTAATTACTTCAGAGACATTGTTCTCACACCGAGCGAAAATTGGATCTCCTAATTTTGGGAGCGATCTTCCTACAAATCAAATTTGTTTGTAAAACTCAAAGGGCTTACCATAACTAAAATGGTTCAAAGCATCAAACTTTACAACTGATCGTGCGCTCGGTATAACCGCAGGCTGTTTAAAATTGACAAATACTATTCGTTAGAATTGTGTTTTAATCAGAGATCGTCTATGTGAGAAGGATTTGTGCTTCGGACATATTGCTCTGTACTGACGCATGCATGCATATCGGGCAATGCTTCAGTCCCGACTCCCTGAACCAAGCTCAAAATTCATTATTGCCATGATGGCTAGGGTGATGTTGGTGGCAGTTGGTCAGTAGGTGGGTCAATCGGTCGGTCCGTAGGTCGTTGATCGATCGTCTGATCAGTCAGTCGGTCGGTTCCTAGTCTGTCGGTCGGCTGGTCGATCGGTCCTTTGGTCAGTCGGTCGGTCAGTTTGTCGGTCAGACGGTCGGAACTTTGGTTGGTGGGACGACCGGTGAGTTGATCGGTCTCCGGGTCGGCTGGTCTGTCGGTCGGTCGAATTCAGTCGTCCGTTCATTCGGTCGGTCCTTTATTCGTCAGACGACTTTCGGTCGGTCGGTCGGTCGGTCGGTCGTCTGGTCGGCGATCGGTCGGTCGGTCAGTCGTCTGGTCGGCGGTCGGTCGGTCGCTCGCTCGCTCGACGTTGCGTCGGTCGTTTGGTCAGGTGGTGGGCGCCACTATAGCTCTCGGCCAACAGATCCATCACCTCTCGGCCGGACACCGCCGGTGCCCTGGGGGCCGGCCGGCTGAGAAATGGCCGTCATCACACCATCGCAGCCGGACCTGGGCAGACGGCGCGGCCGCCTCCGGGCCTCATCAGCGCCGCACCGACCGGAGATAGCCGGCCGCCGGCCCCGACCGGGCTGGCGCACCCTATCCCATCATATTGCACCAGTCCCGACCGGACCATCCCACCTCCATCCCATCATATTGCACCAGCCCCGACCGGACCATACCGCCTCCGCCCCATCACGACACACCGGCCCCTGACCGGCCGGGACTGCGACCCCATCCCATCATAGCACAACGGCCCGGCCCTCCTCTATCCCATCAGAGCACACCGTCCCGTTCTGCCTCCATCCCGTCACAGCATACCGACCCATCCCATCACAGCACATCGGCCCGCTCCATCTCATCACAGCAGCACACTACTAGCCTGACACACTTCCACGGCACACGGACTCCTGCAATGTGGCGGTCATTTCCGCCCGAAAGGGCGACACAGTGCTATTTCTTCCCTCCTCCTTTAGTTTCTCTCTCGTTGCGTATCTGCTTCGCCCCCATTCCATCCCGATTGCATCATTCGTAGGTCGTGGTTCTCCTCTCTGCTAATGACGTATGTTCTGCTGATATTCGTTCTATTTCCGTTTTAGTTCTTTTGTAGTTAGAGATGTTTTTGCTTCGTCCCGCATCAGAAGTATTTTTGTTTTGTGCATATCTAAATCATTGGTTGTCGGTTATTCATTTCGAGTTCTCTAATAGGATTGGAAGCCCGAATAAAATATATAAATTTAATGAAATAAGCATTTTTATAATAAATCATATTTGAGAAACTTGTAAGACAATACAATGACATTCTCTGCATGAAATCCTTTTCTGAACTCATACATAGACTGTGGCTCAGGTATTTCCCACCAGGTCTTCGTTTTACCGTTTTTATATCTCCTGTCCCGAACCTCTAAAATACCACTACGACGCTTCATTCTCCTAAACTGACCATGAAGCCAATCTAATGAAAGCGATGGCCAAACTTCCATTTCACTCAATTGAGAGCCAACCACCATTTAGGCCAATTCCGGAAATCCCTAAGCGGCATTTGCAGCTAAAATATAACTGGGAAAATCCAGCGGCCAGAGTTCCCGTAATACCCTTTAGGAGCGTCATTTCCTGGACAGAGAACACTAGAGGAACCGTTTGGCTGGCTGGAGCCGACCGGTGACCACCGCAGATGTTACCATCCAGTCGTGAGCAGGGACCGTTCCAGTGGCGAGACAAATGTTCATTGCACGACGGTGTGTTGCTACTGAATTGTTCCGGTTGTAGGTTGGACTAATTGGATCGTTGGTTGGTGTCGATTGTCGAAATACCATTTGATAATTTAATTAAGATCAAAGCATGTCAATTACGGTAGCAAGCGAGTTCACATGAACATTTACGGGCTAGGTAATTTGTAATTTGACTGCAGGCCTCCTCCGTCCAACCCCGCAGCCCGTGGAGCCACCCTTTTCCCCTTCCGAAGCCCGGATCCAGTTAGTCTGACCTGTCTGCGCTGTCCGCAGGTGGCGGTGCCGAGTGGGTAAGCTGGCGGTCGGCCGGCCGGATGATGCGGCGGCTGGCTGCAGCAGCTCCGACCGGGCTCTGGCTCCTGGCTACCGTCCTGGTCGGAGCCGCGCTGGCGCAGCATTCGGTGCTACTCGACGGCGAGCTCATCCTGGGCGGCCTGTTTCCCGTGCACGAGCGCGGCGAGCACGCGCCGTGCGGACCGAAACTCTACAACCGCGGCCTGCAGCGGCTCGAGGCCATGCTGTTCGCCGTGGACCGCATCAACAGCGACGACTCGCTGCTGCCTGACATACCGATCGGCGTCAACATACTGGACACGTGCAGCACGGACACGTACGCGCTCAACCAGTCGCTCGAGTTCATCCGCACCTCGCTGGACGTGATGGACACGGTGTCGTTTGAGTGCGCCGACCTCTCAACGCCGCAGCCAAAGTACCGCAGCAAGCCGGTCAGCGGCGTGGTGGGCGCCTCCTACAGCACCATCTCCATCAACGCCGCCAACCTGTTCAGGCTGTTCCGCATCCCGCAGATTTCACCCGCCTCCACGGCGCAGAGCCTCAGCGACAAGTCGCGCTTCGAGTTCTTCGCGAGGACGGTGCCGCCGGACACGTTCCAGGCCACGGCGCTGGTGGACGTGGTGCAGCTCTTCAACTGGTCCTACGTCAGCACCGTGGCGTCTGAAGGATCGTACGGCGAGAGCGGCATCGACGCCTTCCAGCGTCAGGCCGTCGAGAGGAACATATGCATCGCGGTGCTGGAGAAGGTGCCACGCGACGCCGTCGCCAAACACTTCGAGGCCATCATCCTGAGTCTGAAGAAGAAGCCGATGGCCAGGGCGGTGGTCCTCTTTGTACGGGCGGAGGATGCGAGGTAAGTGTTGGCTGTGCTCTTAAAGCAATTCGTGTAAAATAATTGTCATTTGATTTTTTGGTAATGCTCACAGTTACAAAGTTTTCTATGAATAATGCATATTCACACAATAAGTTTTCTAATGAAGGCAACCTTATGAAGACAACCTGACTGGCACTACGGTAACTACATTGACTCTGACGAGAGTAACTACAATAATGGCATGAACTTGTCTTCAGGCATCTGTAAAATACACTAGGCGACTAAATCAATATGAAGTCAGCTTCTCTAAATCAGCTTGACAGGCTATCAACGCTTAAGTAGTTTTTCAATCGAGCCCTTTGGAACTATGTGATATCATTTAATCGTTACTCCGTGGAGATGATACACCGCACCTATTTCACTCTCGCTTCAGGGACATCCTCCTTTGCCAAACTGAAGCCCGAAGTTAAGCGTAGTTTCGTTGCTAGTTAAAAGTTGGGCCTTTTTTTGCAGTGTTTGCAGCCGGGCGGAAAGGCGTCAAGCCTGACAAGTGTTTGGCCATTAGCGCTCTGGATAAAAATATCCGCTTTCCTTCTCTTAGTGGATTGATTTTTTCCCCAGTTATAATTGGAAGTCTGTGCACAGGGCAAAGGCGTAATGCATAAAATGCAATTTGCCATCGTTGAGACGCTTTGAGACAAACCTTGTGCAACCAGATACAGTTATTTTCCTACAAGTACATTTTCCAATTACATTTTGTATATGTAAGCGCGATAGCTCGTATGTGCAGTGTGCAAAGTTAAATGCGATCCATGACTGCCAGACTAAAAGGTTGTGTCGACCAAAGCATGACTAGACGAGCATGCTAATGAGGACTGAACACATACGGGCTATACATATCATCCTGTTGTTAGCACCGCGATCTCCATTCTCCTGGCAGGTGGTTTTAGCTAACTGGTAGCCCGGTCCTCACTCCCCCATCATTTGACACCACGCCGGCCGAGGCTTTATTTTATGCGCCATTCTCGGCATCGCTGTCGGCCCCCGCGGGGTTTGACCTTTGACATCGGGCCGGTTTTATGATCGTCGGGGCGGGTGACAGCGCTGGGGGCTCTGGCGGCGCCGGTGACACCCAGTGCCATCTCTATTCAGTCACAGTGCGGACGACCGCACACCGCGATCATCGTATATCATGCGTGATGACAATGGAGGGTGATTTGTTATACAGCGGTATACCGTCGAACACTGAAACTGATTAACCGCGCTTTAAAGACAGTGGCTTCCGATACCTGTTGCTCAATACGCCATTTGATTTCGGCGATCAATGTGAAGTACCCCACGAACTCTCAATGTGACGTCCTCTTTCACAGAAACGAAACCTGGCAAAGTTCCACAATAAAGTGACTGAGGAATCTTCAGTATGTCTCAAACACCCTGAATCCCGGCGCTGACAATCGCTAGCATGTATTAGAGCCACATACAAAATAATAAATGTATGCCATCACAGAACTGAAAGAGGTCCAGACAGCCTAAAGATTTCCAATTCAGTGGGCTCTTCGGCTTCCTAGAACAGCGAGCATCATGAACAGAAAAGGCCTGCTATCGGTGGGACCATTCTCGCGTCACCCATACTCATCGGCGCATTTCGGCAAATGTCGGTGAAGTTGACATGGAGTCTTTCCCGCTTTCCCGACCAGTAGAAAAAAAAATCATATCAGCAGCAACAATTGGGAGGGCCCAGTCAAATTTGGCAATTACGGCTGTCTGCGTTATAAAGGTGTCTCTCTGTTGCTGCTGCGCCACCTCTGTCTCTGTCTTGCGCCACGTTTGTCCCTGTCACTGCTGCTGTTTTGTTGCCGCGACCCCCGGCCGCAGGTGGTGTGAATGAGCCTCACCCAGCCCAAAAGCTAATGACGCCGCAATTCTAGGGCCGCTAGTAACAAGATCCATTGCATTGGACCGGTATTTCCAAGGCTGCATCAATGCCGCAATTGGAGCCGCGACTGAATGAGAGTCCGGCCCTTGTACGGATTATCTATTTCTGGCTACACGCTAGAGGGTTGATAGGACACACACAAAATGGCTAAAGCCGAAGCTACAGTTGGCAGTGGATATTGCACATTGCTTGGATCTGCGTTCGCGTTAGGCTCGCAAGGGCGAGCTCCCGACTGACGTTGGACCGACGTTGGATCGTTGACTGTAATGTGTAATCCGCATCGTAACACCCGAAAGGCAACATCCGAGTGGCCATTGTTTCGCTGAGGCGGCATTCTTCTTGGGCGTCTGTTTTGCCCTCTATCCACCGATCTGGATTCCAACGAGCTGAGAGAGAGAGAGAGCTGGCTATGGTATTCCCCCTCTCTGGGCCGGATGAAACGTTTCCGTCTCGCCGCCGCATTATATTATCACCGTCGCCACCGTATTTCCAATAACAGCGCCTCAAGCCGCCCAGTTCCTTTCTCCTTTTCTCAAATTGCTCCTGTCATCCGCTAGCGGACCCACGGATGGCTCGACTAATATGCCCCGTGTGCGAAATTCAAGATCCACTCCGACACGAGCGTTCAATATACATGCTAAAAAGCAGGGATCTGAGGAGCGTTGGATTAACACACGAGCTGGCGTTTATTTGGTGTTGTTACCTCGCCAATAATAAATCATGTATTTATGTTTATGTCTGTCTAATATAGGGCTATTAATTGCATGATGCTTTTGATAATAACTTTTGCTGCAAAATGATTGAACCGATGCAGCTAATTGCAATACTTATCAATCAATGATCTCGGGAGATGTTAAACTATCAATGAATTGTGTGATATCGTTGCATGTTCGACGCAAAAGCTCTGGTGTTTTTAGAGATCATTGTGAATCATTTCATTTCAGACCCATTTACTATGGTCGTTTCTTTTTGCGTATATTTAGCTATCTTTATCTAAGATCGGTCCTGAAGGATGTAATTAAGCTGAACTTAGGTACCTAGCTGGTCGTGTGACCGTAAGTGAAAAGCAGGTCTCTCTAAATGTATTGCACTCCACACAAGAACAGAAAGCGCTCTGCAATTTGCCTACTGCATTCGTTTTTCGAGCACATGTTCATCCACTTCTGCGGAGTGGCGCGACGTTTGTCCGAATGCTGATCGATAGGAGAACGCCTGGCATTGACGTAGACGGTGAAATATTCATCCTGCTAAAATTACCGCCGGCCATTTTCCCATTAAAGCACTCCCAACATATTGCCACGCTGGTAGAAGGCCATGATTGGCAGCTGACGATGCAAAGCGACGAGCCATTTTTTACATTGCTACGTTTTTTCTCGTTTCAAGTAAAAAGGGGTAAAGGACAGTTCAGGACGATTGATAGCATGCGCGTTACTCAAAGAGGGACAGTCATACAGATGATATGAACAGATTTATGCTAGACATTGCCAATATATTTATAGGATGGGAGCACGTGTTGCATAGCATATGCTACTTCATACATATATACATATATAAATTCAAACATGCATGCTTATATGCATGCATGATACTAACACTATACATACACCACACAAACAAAAACGTTTAGTGATTCAACTCACCCGCACGACTCGTAATATCATATTCTAGGCATATGGCCATTAAGCCTTAATAGCACACAGGAGGGGTGGAATTATTTTCCACTGTTTTTGCTTTTTGTTGCCACTCACACAACATTCCTATACACCGACTGTCAGTTATCCATGTGGGCGAGTGTACTTACAGCACTTGACACCGCTCGCAGCAGGGGCCGGCACGCAATAGCATCACGCACGACATCGACCGTCAGCGTTCGTAAACGTAAACGGTCTGTTCTGTTGTAGTTAGCAGAGGCTCGATAAGCGGTGTTCATATCTTGGTCTCTGCTGTGCTAGTCTCGATATGTGTGCTGCAGTGTTTATTGGAATGTTTTTCGTGACGACAAAGCCCGACATTTGTCGAAGAGTGGCATTCAATGATTGTTATTGTTCTCTGATGGTCCCAAAATGGTGTATCTATGACACGATGGTTCAGAGCTACAGCCAGGCTAAAAAAGGAAATATGAAACCTCACCGCAGATGTTAGCCGCACAGTGTATTGTGTTTTGATGGATATTCGGCCTTTCCGATGCGTTGCCGGAGCCATCTGACCATGGCGGTTACGTCCGATGTTCAACCGAACGACGAACGTTAACTTTCCTCTGTTGGCGAAACTTGGGCCGTAGAGGTGATGTGTCTGGCTGCAGGAAAACTTGAACAGTTTCCTTTAGCGCCGCGGGCCAGATTTTTGTCAACTTCCGTCATTGAGGTTCCCGCGGATTCCTATAGTTCTTGAAAAGATAAGATGCAGACGCAGAAAAGTGTTTGGTTGTTCAAATTTGTGTTCATCTGATATAATAAAATCCGTGTAGATTATCAGTCACCGAAAGAATCGATATAGATATTGAGGTTTACCAACTCAACTAGAACCGTCCATGCATTATGCTAAACTTCTTATTCCTAATTGAGAGTGCAACAGTTGCAACATATTATTGGCCATGGTCCTTCACACAAAGCTCAACGATCTTCTGATGTATTGTCAATAACTACATATTTCTTGACGGTTCCACAATGAGCGCTAAAAGCTGGGAGTACTTGTTGAAACAGTACATTTGTTCCAACACGTGCCAGCCTGCTCTCTAAGATCTTGCGTCGATCACCCGGAGCTGTTAGCAGCTCCGGGTATAGACAAGTACCAGCGATCCCATTAGCTCGAAAACCGGCTCGGTGCTGACTGGCTGCTAAGGGGCCCATTCTCTGATAGCTGCCGAAGGAGGTCCATGAAATCTCTCAACAAGGCGGATCTTAAGAGCCCAAATTTTTTTGCTTAAGTAGGTCAGAGGTCAGGTCAAGGTCAGGTCAAGGGTACAAAATGCAAGTTTCTACAGTATCGGCCTTGCACCGTAGTTGCCGAAGAATGGACTGAGACTGATTGCCCAAAACGTGTTCTTGGACTACCAAGACAATATTCGTTGCATACAATGTCATTCAAAGGTCAAGGTCAAGGTCAGGTCAGGTCAGGTCAGGTCACCAAAAACAAAATATAGAAAAGGGCATGTGCGACACATGTTTTATGGGTCATTTTACTCATAGAATTCAATAGGCACACTCAATAAGTGATATGGACCACCTCTGGATGAATTTCAGGTCGAGGTCAGGTCAAGGTCAGGTCAAATGAGGTCAAATTTTGAGGTTGGCTGTTAAGGCCTAAAAAGGTGTCTATCTGATGCAGTTTTTCACGGCAAATCGAATGCTGCTATTTTTGTTTCCGTGCGAGGTCTAGAACTTCCAAAAAATCATTTTTTTCAAAAAAATTGTGCGTCAGGACGTCATACAATTTTGAATAACTTCCACATTTTTGAACCGATTCTTCTAAAAATTGGTATGTAGGTGCACATAGACCACTTCTTTGACATTTATTCCGTTTTTTTCGATACACTCAAAATTTTGGATTTATAATTATTTTCTAAAAAAAATCAGTTTTTTTAGAAAAAAAATGGGGCCAAAATCCAAAATTTTCAAAAAACCGAGATAGCCATTTGATAGACAAAGTAGAATCACATATAACATTTTTTGTCACGTCTTGATTCCTTAGAAAATGAAGATGTTAGCGGCGTTTGAAATTTTGCCGTTTTTGAAACGAAAATGGCGAACATGACGTCACTAAAACGTTAATTTCTCAAACATTTCCCGACGGATTTCGCTCAAATTTTCAGGGAACGTGTCAAATTGATGTATAATAAGGTGCTGAAAGTTTGACGTCGCTGGCGTAACGCGTTTAGAAGTTATTGGCGAAAAACGGGAGGGGGCAGATTCTGCCCCCCCCCCCCAGCGGGGCGCGGGTTAAAGAAAATGGCTACCACAGCTGAAAGATAGTAGGGAACTACGTATGTACCACGTCACCTCAGCTTCATTGAATTATGATTAGCATAGTTAATCAGAGTTCTTTTAACGATTGAAAGGCGCGGATAATTAAGTAATTCACATTTGGTTTTACGTGAAAAGCGTTGATTTAAGATGATGATGTCATTTGTCTATATCAGTTATCTTGTCAGCTTTCGTTAAAAGGACAAGCTTGACATGCTAGTTGACTGGTTCATGCTGATGGCAGGAATCCAGCACAATTTTTTCTTGAAATGTTCTATATTTCACGCAGTCGTGCACCAATGAACAGTTTGCAGAACAAATGGCCTGACCAGGGATATTTTTTCAAGTTACCTACTTTTTTTGAGTAGAAATTAAAAAAAAATCATGAAAACCTAATTTAATCATCTAAAATATTTACATCGTCCTTATGCGTTATCACTTGATCTATGATACGATTACGAAGATCGTTGTATAAATGGCTTAATAGATGTTTTGAAATTGAATGACATAATAACTATTTGCCAGACCGAGGAGATTTAATTATATACATTATAGAAGCACAGTTGCATAATGCATACAGCAAAGTGGTAAACATCACGAAAGAAGCGCTTTTTCATTCTAGTGCTATAATCCTTCAAGTTGCCAGTCTTTTTGTGATGAAGGGCCCTTTGGTGACCAAAGTTCGCAATAAAAAGTTGTTGACTGCGGTGGAAGTTTCATTTACAGCCCGATCTTTGTGTTCCAGGGGGATTCTCATGGCCGCCAAGAGGATGATGCTATCGGAGCGTTTCTTCTGGATCGCCAGCGACGGCTGGGGCAAGCAGGACAACCTGGTGCAGGGCCTGGAGGACGTGGCTCAGGGCGCCATCACCGTTGAACTGTCCTCCAAACACATTCCCGAGTTTGACAACTACATGGCGTCGCTGACGCCGTTCAACAACCGGCGCAACCCGTGGTTCAAGGAGTACTGGGAGACGCTGTTTCAGTGCGAGCTGGACGTGTCGGCTGAGGTGCCGTGCGATCCTAAGTTGCGCCTGCTGCCAAAGTACGGGTTTGTGCAGGAGTCCAAGGTGCAGTTTGTGATTGACGCTGTGTATGCGTACGCGCACGCCCTGCAAAGTTTGCACCGCGACGTCTGCCCCGGACACAGAGACGTGTGCATGGCGATGAGGAAGTACGACGGAGGACAGTTCTACAACAACTACATACTCAACGTGTCATTCACTGGTGAGTCCATCGCACAGCTCCGTTGAGCGTGGTGCTTGTTTCGATACGTTTAATTGTCATGTACATGCACGCTGCTCGATGTGTAATTTTGTATATGTTTTGGTGTTATTTTTATGTATTTATATTTTTAGGGATCATACCATTAGCCAAAGATTAGGTAACTTCATACAAAGTTTTCCTGGACTGAGCCAAAGCAGACCTATGCGAAATCTGATGAACGTTCAACCAGAAATAGTAGCAAAACTTTCAGACGGTCTGAAGTGGGCACAACGTAGTTTGACAAATAATGCCTATTTATAGGCAAGAACGCCGATTTAAAGAAAGACAGCCCTTTATGTCACGAGTCAACCGCAGGCGTAAATCGTCGTCATTAGTTATTTCCTCCAATGCTAACTGGAGCTTCGCTCACATTTCGGTGTTGGCCTCACTAAATCACTTCAACAGATCTTTAAACATCCACTCGAACAGAACTGCGACTGACTTTGGGAGCATCTCCGTCCTTGTCTGACCGCTGAGTGAGATGCCTTTTCCCGTGCCTGAGTGTCGAGTGGGTGTTTCTGCCCTTGTCCGTAAATAGCGCTGAGTGGGCTGCCTTCCTTCGGGTCTGGCCGTCGAGTGGGTGTCTTCTTCCTTAGCTGAGCTCCGAGTGGACGTCTTCTTCCGTGTCAGTAAATACCGTCGAGTGGTTAGGGTTCTTTACTGCTTGACCGCCTAGTGGGTTGCCTCTGTCCGCGTCTGAGCTGCGAGTGGAGTTGCTTCTGTCCGTGTCTGCCACCGAGGGGAGCTGTCTCCGTCCGTGTCTGCCACCGAGTGGAGCTGTCTCTGTCCGTGTCTGCCACCGAGGGGAGCTGTCTCTGTCCGTGTCTGCCACCGAGTGGAGCTGTCTCTGTCCGTGTCTGCCACCGAGTGGAGCTGTCTCTGTCCGTGTCTGCCACCGAGTGGAGCTGTCTCTGTCCGTGTCTGCCACCGAGCACTCAAAACTTTTTTACTACCTCCTGGAGAGTTCATTTTCATCAAACCCGCAAGATAATAGTATATTGAAAGGGTAACTCGCTGCTACCATTATGTGCATAGTAACGGTACGTGGTTAATATGAACTTATTCGCCAGCGAAGAGTATTATTACCATGTAAATATCAATATTTCTCTCGCGATCCAGAACATCACGAAAACTCTTTCCTCCTGGGTATCGTGACTCGGGTGCAGATAGTCGTTTCATGCGTGGATCTTGTTTACCCTCGTGAAGATGATATTTGAAATGGAAACAATCAGCCAATCAGAAACGAGATCGGCCGTTTGCGGTTTGAAGGCCGCGCGCATCTGTCAGTTTTCGGCCGTTGGTCTCCGAGAGCGGATGTGAGCAGTGTCGGTGCCGCGCGGTGTGGCCTTTGGTGATTGTGCTTGTGTGTTGTTTATCGCCTATAGAGCCTCTGTGGACATTTTATTGTAAGTACCGATGTGCTAGTAGAGCATTGCGTGCCGTTGAGTGGTGCTAATTTGACCTGGTTAACAGGACCCCGTGCACGGCCACGTGGCCTAGTGTTGTGAGTACGTACATTAATTTTGTTGTGATGCTACAAGTTTATGCATTTTGTTGGTGACTTTGAAAAAGCCTTGCACTGTAGTGATCCAGTCTCATTATCTCACGCACACGGGCGACCACCCAGGAACGCCGTCGCTCACTTCAAATATTGTGCGCTCTGCCTAATCCAATATGAGGGCGCTGAATGTCTTGTATTCATATTCAAATTGCATTCAAGTTGTATCGTGGTGTTTATTTACCGCTTGTGCATTGCTGAACGCTTTGTATAAATTTGTATGAATAAGTGAAGAGTCTCACAATGTTCATGGTTGGTATGCCCCTCGTATTGTTTGTACGGAAGCCAAATATACCTACTTTGTTGCTCTTGAAACATTTTTTTTTAGTTGGTGAGCTCCGGTTAACAGAAGCTTCGTGAAGCTTCTGAAGGAAGCGTCTGTGGGTCTGTTACCATCCTCTGGGGGGTTTACACTAAAGGAAAGAGTAAACATTACCATGTGACAAAGGGTAGGCCATAAGATATACTCTCTGTAGGAGGGTAAAGCACAGAGTAGATGATGCGTTACTCCCTAAAAAAGGGTTCCGTTAAAGATTTACCCTTTCAAAGAGTGTAACCCAAAAAAATGTTACACTCTAGACAAGAGTAAATCAAAAGAGTTTACCATTCAGAAGATGGTAAAAAACGTCTGTGTGTCATGTTACCCCTCCCTGGCGAGTTTACTCTTCATGAAAGAGTAAAATTTACCATCTGGAAGGTGGTAAAAAACGTCTGTGTGTCAAGCTACCATGCTATGGCGGGTTTACCCTTCAGGAAATGGTAAAAAAAGTTTTCAGTGAGTGGAGCTGTCTCTGTCCGTGTCTGCCACCGAGTGGAGCTGTCTCTGTCCGTGTCTGCCACCGAGTGGAGCTGTCTCCGTCCGTGTCTGCCACCGAGTGGAGCTGTCTCCGTCCGTGTCTGCCACCGAGTGGAGCTGTCTCTGTCCGTGTCTGCCACCGAGTGGAGCTGTCTCTGTCCGTGTATCACACCGAGTGGAGCTGTCTCTGTCCGTGTCTGCCACCGAGTGGAGCTGTCTCTGTCCGTGTCTGCCACCGAGTGGAGCTGTCTCTGTCCGTGTATCACACCGAGTGGAGCTGTCTCTGTCCGTGTCTGCCACCGAGTGGAGCTGTCTCTGTCCGTGTCTGCCACCGAGTGGAGCTGTCTCCGTCCGTGTCTGCCACCGAGTGGAGCTGTCTCTGTCCGTGTCTGCCACCGAGTGGAGCTGTCTCTGTCCGTGTCTGCCACCGAGTGGAGCTGTCTCCGTCCGTGTCTGCCACCGAGTGGAGCTGTCTCTGTCCGTGTCTGCCACCGAGTGGAGCTGTCTCTGTCCGTGTATCACACCGAGTGGAGCTGTCTCCGTCCGTGTCTGCCACCGAGTGGAGCTGTCTCTGTCCGTGTCTGCCCGCCCACCGACGGGCCACTCCCTCTGCTTACAACCGGCAAGACGTCGCCAAGCTGTTGATCACCGTTTGTCACCGTCGCAGCAGCGGTGGCAGCAGCCGCCGAGAGCTATTCGCCTGTGCGCGATGCATGGGCCCATCAGTGAGAATTGATCGCCGGTTATGGCCTAATTGAGGCGGGCTAGCGGCCGGCGCCGCCGCCGCCCGCTAGCGCTCTCTGATGCAATTTGCCGCCGACCGGCCCTGATTTGCCATTAGGGAGCGGCCCCCGGCTCGGGAGCACCAGACCACTGTCTGCCGTGCGTAAAATATCGTCCGACAGCGCCCGTCATGAGAGGTCTAACAAGATCGGAATCTCGGCGGCAGGGATACCGACGGACGGTGGTGGCTGGATACCTATAAGGGCTGGTGGGATAGCGAGCGGACTGGTGGGATTCCTAGGGGGACTGGTGGGATACCCAGCAGGACTGGTGGCATGTGGAACACACTGTGGTGGGATACCTCCGAAGTCCGAGCAGTGATGCGGTATACTTACGAGTTGTGACAACGAACAGACATTGATTGCGATGTATCGGAGCATTATCCGTCTTTTTGCATCAATGGAGTATGCATCTGAGTGCTTTCATCACTCTCATCTCCCCACATACGAATATAACCCTATAAGTAGAAACCCGTAAGTATCGGACCGGCTCACCTCCGGAGGCCATAGCTCCCCCTTCCCCTGCGCTACGGTCCCTACAGCACCGCACCGCATGTCTGAAGCAGACGGCGTGGCGCCAACGGACATCGGCCAGCGTCGATCGACTCCGATCGACTGCCATCGACTGAGCCGACCCCAGAGGACTCGATGGCCTCTCAGAGGCTGCGATGGATTCCAGTGAACCTCCTCTGACCTCGATGGGACTCAATGATGGATTTAAATATTACTTCATTTTGTCCACGGCCAGCGGGCCCGAGGTGAAACATGACGAATATTCAGGCACAGAGCTTTCGCTAGATTTGGTCACATCAAGTGACAGCCTATTCGGCCTCACTGAAATAAACAGGTCAAAAAGCCACTCGATACTTCAACACATGGCTTGTTAGGACACGTGACTAGAAATATCAAATAAAATCCTATCCCTCGCTGTCTCTCAAAGTCATGGCTCAGTTTCAGTTTCCTCGGCTCTGAATTCCGCTCAGCTCTGATCCCGTCCCGGGCCGACCGTTTGCCATTCACTGAGCAGACACCATAACGTCAAATGCGGCGGTTTCACGGCCGCCACGGGGCCGGCGTGGGTCAATCTGCCAGGTCTCCAGAGTCGTCACTGCAGCGAACCAGAGTCGTCACTGCAGGGTCCCAGAGTCGTCACTGCAACGATCATACGAGAGGCTCGGGCGAGCAGTGATCGGGTCCGGACCTCCCGAATCCGGGCCTGCGCGTGGCGGTGGTGGGGTTAGTCACTACAGTCAAATGTGTGAGCTTCATTCGAGGCGCCGCTCTGTTGAGTTGGGCATGGTGAGGAGGCAATAATAAGGCTAGAGTTCCGTATGTAAAATTCAGCAATGCAAGTTGGGTAGCCAGAGGGAACGACCCAAGGCTGCGAAGTGGAGCAGCGGTCAACAGGCCGATGCGACAGCGAAGGAGATGCAGGCAGCTAATGTCCGACAAGCATCGGGTCAAACAGGCACTAACCTACCTCCTTGTGTCTCCAAGGTCTGGCTTGACCTTCATTTCCACTTTCCTGATGAGACGTCCGTCTTGAAAACCAATGCATTAGCTTAACATCGGGAAAGTACCAAACATTCAGTTAAGCAGCTCGGACCGTCCCGGACTAGAGCATTATTCCCTCATCAAGTGGTCTAAGTAATGGTCAGTGCTGTTGGGAAGTTCTTTCAGTGGCCTTTGTTTTGTTCCTGTGACTTTCTGTGCGGCCATTCTTTTATTATGGGCCTACCTGCCGACGTCCAATATGAAAATGCATCACGAAAACACATTACAGGAAAAGCAGCCATCGGATCTGGATAAAGATCAAATAAAGGCGAAAAAAATCGTCGAACGTGTTATTGGTACGCTGTCATTTGTACCTCAAAACATATACAGATGTTCCGTTGTGATGAAGGTATCATCCTAATTCCTATAAGGAGATGAAATAGCATACCATGGAACAGCTTCATTCATTTTTTTTGTGAAATGGAACAAGGGCATGAACATGTTACATGAACAGCTACAGCTACATACCGTTTGTAGGGTGCAAACTGCAAAGTCATGGACTCAAATAATGAATTAAGACCACCTAAGGGACGAAAATCTCGATCAATTAATTGATCATCAATTTCCTCCGCCGATTATCACCTACCTGATAGAGCCAGCGACCATTTTGCGTGAGAAAGAGTCAAGGCCAAAGCAACAATCGGGATATTGACTCGGCTTGGACTCAAGGAAAATCCACGGAGATATATATTTAAATAAAAGAACTCATAATAATTCGCCGCAGAGCTGAGAACAGTTCGTGCATCCTGTTGCACACAACGGTAGCGTCACCACATTATAGCGTCGCCCGTTGCACCATGGTTGTCACCGAGAGGAATGCAGCCATGGCTATTCATTTGGATTGGTTATTTGAGACGATTTCTCCCTATATGTATACATACATCTTTGATCTGGTCGTGATTGGCCAAACGGACAATTAGTCGGCGATTGATTTAACGGAAATGATAAATTGACGGGATTTAATCACTGTATTTCCATCGAATGGACCTGAGCTATATAGCAAGTCAATCGCATAATTCAAAAGCAAGATCGTTTCTTAGGTGATAGCCGCTGTGTATTTCCAAGAAAAAATATTATTTGCATTTGTGTAGTCATAAAATTCAGAATGGCACGCATAGCACGAGCTTTCGATTGGTTTCGTTCATGATGCAATGCAAGGACGTAGTTCGGCTGGCTAGCTGTCATATTACAGATGCAATGTTATACCACCATGAATTATTCAACAAAGTACTGTTGGCAGCTCATCATAGCCCACCATTGTTGCTCGGAAATTATGTAAATAGTCAAGATCAAGGTTACACAGAAGCAGAGTGCACTGTGACATGAATTTCGCAGTCGTTGTGGATATTTTAGATTTTAGAATGTCATACAGCCGAGGCAATATGGCCTAGAAGTCTAGACTTTACGGTAACAGAAATTCACTTCCGTTGGAAAACTATTTAGGACGACATGATCGTGGTCGTCTTCGTGGGCTTAGCACTTAGCAGGTGGGTAAACATACAACTTAATGTTGCTTACAGATGCTAAAATAGTCATGCTTACAGATCAGCTGAGTACAAAAGCCCAGAAGTTCAAAGTTGATCTATGTAGAAAAAGGATATTCCACGATGTCATAATATTAAGTTGTTTCCAAAATTTAAAGGTCAGATGATCGAAAGCTCGATGTCATCCTTCGAGATTCGAATGCCTTCAGCTCTAAGTGACAAAACAACATCAAATCATCATCACCTCTAAATAGGCATACCTTCACCCTCTCCGCCAATCTCTAGGAAGTCGTGAGTGCGCTTTCCCACGCGCTCGCCGGAGCGTTATTTCCGTCGCTGTCGCTGTATTCGGCCGGCCGCGGCTGTGGTCTCTCCGTCATCACGGTAGGCGCTCCGTCTCCACCCTGCGCCGCTCCGTCAGCGAGCGACCGTCAGACCGGCCTCTCCGTCACCGGCGCCGGCCCACTCCGGCGCGCGGTGACGCCCCTGTATGTATGTGCCGCTGCCACCGCCGCCGCCGCCACCGCCGCCGCTCACGTCGTCACCGCCGCCGCAGCCGCCGCCACCGCCACCGCCGCCGCCGCCGCCGCCACCACCGCCGCCACCGCCGCCGCACCGCTGAGGCGCTCCAACCATGCAGAGCAGGGATGAGTTTTTCCGATGATGCATCGGGCCAAATAGGAAAACGAGATAGTCGAGAAATCTGGTTAGATATTACGGAAGAGGGTATGTTTGTGTGCGGCATTCTAACAGACTTTGCACTGAGAAAATAAGGTGTCAACACACGCAGACCAATGTATTTAGGGTCATTTTTCGCATAAGGAAAAAAAAAACAGATATGGAGCACTTTTTGTGCTTCTGTTGCCTTTATTCGCACTGCCCTCCATATCCCAGCCGACACAGCGAAGGGATTTCTGGCTGATAATGGACTCAGCCGCTAACGCGAGTGTGTCGCTAGTCAAAGAGGCAAAGTATGTCGTTCATGTGCGGAATGTGTCCCTCTGGACCAGCAGGATCCCGAGAGAAATCAACGAGAAACAGGTTGTGATGGGACGATGCAAAGGGTAATGCAGTGGAAGCGCCGAAATAGATTCAGCTTTCAGCGGCGGATAATCTAGCTTTAGTGCTGGCCGCTGACCTCTGCCGTAAAATATTTCAACGAATGGTGATTCATGCGGAGATAGCCACAGGAGGCACACAAAGTGAATAATCTTACTTTAATACCTCTGAGCCTAACCTTTACGAGTTTATGTCGGGGGTAGGTACATGAGTAAATGAAAGTGTGGCAAGTGTGCGCGAAGGTAGTGAGCGCGTTTTATTTTATTTCTTCAAACAGCTGTCAGTCACTGCACGCTGACCAGCTACGTATAGCTAATGTATTCCTGATTAGTGCATGCTTCATAATGCAATGGCTCGAAGCACATGACGTGCGTCGGCTGTTGTAATATTGCAATTAAGTCTAGAGATTGCAATCCCGGAACGTTTTGCCAATCCCGGGATCCCGAAAGTTTTTATTTCGGGATCCCGGGATCCCGGGATCCCGGCATTGTCACTAAATGTCGTAAGAGTGATTTCCTACTGACATATTTTGCGTCTTTAAGCTTACCACAAACAAAGAGGCAACCAAAAGCCATCCTTAGACCATGTCATTTGCATTAAAAACGATTGAATTTGCGAATAAAACGTTTCGATTTGATTAGCATTAGCATTTATTCCTAATTGGCCTTCATAAAACTGTGCGTCGACCAGATCGTTTACTAGACAGGTTCCAGCACATCCACGCCTCACTCACTCGTCGTCTACGCTACTCGTAGTTAGCGCGACAGTTTTAAGCCATTGCCATGTTGGTCTACTTAAAAACTCGCAACCAGTGTACGCCAAATTTGGCAGCTCCCTATTTCACAATGTTTTCAAGACGTCGCTTGGTCACTTCACCTCCTCCCGGTTCCGCTTTCATCACTAATGTCTCTCAGAATTTGCTCGTAAGTCGCTTTGAGAGCAGAGCCACTGACTGGGAGAGCTCCACTCTACCGTATTCAACGTCTGAATCAGTGAGCTCTGCCGTCACTTGCGTGACATCTGTGACATCTTTCTGCGACACGAGCTCAAAGACTGTCTTGATGACCTCCTCCTTTGTTCCTGCCACGGACGGGTAAGTCAGAATCGCTGAACGATCTGTGATCCTGATAAAGATGTTGCAGCGCTGATGCTGCATTTTTTTTGGCTTTCGGGACCTTTTTTCGTACGTATTTAAGCGGCTTAACCGCTGTGGGTGATACCCGAGAGCTACCAACACGGTCGATTGTGGACGGCCAATACGGGGTGCCAGCTAAATAGTTTATCTGCTTGATGTCACGCAGCACAATAAACAGTGTAAACAAGACTCGTGCAGCGGCTGCATTCTTTTTAAGGTGAAAACTGATTCTTTTCGGGA
This sequence comes from Amphibalanus amphitrite, assembly GCF_019059575.1. Taxonomy (NCBI): domain Eukaryota; kingdom Metazoa; phylum Arthropoda; class Thecostraca; order Balanomorpha; family Balanidae; genus Amphibalanus; species Amphibalanus amphitrite. The sequence continues at coordinate 501,504 of NW_024881674.1, forward strand.
TCCCGGGATTGGCGGAATTTCGGGATCGGGATCGGGATTAAAATCCCGCCGGGATCCCGGGATCCCGATCCCGGGATTGCAATCTCTAATTAAGTCCCGAAATACAGCGGCGAATGGCAAACCGATGGTATTGCTATACGTAGGCTCTAACTAAGCATCTATCCACGTCTTAGCAGTCATTTGAGCAAACGCTGTTACTAATACAGGCCATAAAGGCGCCGATTATAACACCACATGACAATTATTTATATGACCATGCTCGGCATAACCATCTATACCACATACAGTATGATCAAATGGTCATATGACCTTTTGTGTTGTTTCGCCGACAGACATGGCTGACAGCAAAGTGATGTTCGATGAGCGTGGAGATGGCCTGGCTCGCTACACCATCTTCAATTATCAGCGTAGCAGGGACGGCCAAGGCGCTTATACGGTGAGTCGTGAGCTCAGTGGAGCGTCTTTTTTGCCTTTTAAGTTGCTGAAACGCAAGTTTGCTATAGGTTTCTTGGATGTATCACGGCATGCAATGAAAACACAAAAGCTCGCTCTTTTCTGTATAGTTATTTTTTTTTATAAATGCATCCAGTCACTAAACGCCATTTTCAATGCTGAGATCTTCAATCTCAGGAAGGTCACAGTATCTCAGAAAGGTCAAAAGCACACTCTAGATTGCATCTGGTGTTTTGTGGGGATGTGACCCGGACATTGAGAGATTATCCTCCCTTCTGCCACTGATTTCCACAATCACATCTGCGCTATGTATACTGCTGGGCCGCCTGTCGCTGATCCACCTCTGACCTGGCCCTAACCGGAGCGCCATTCTGGCGGGTCATCCTGCTCCGTGAGCGATCCTGTCGTTGCCGCCGGCAATCTGCCGCCCATGCCGCGCCCGATGGCGGCTGTTTATTGCCACTGAACCATGACAGGGTGTCATGTCATGCATAGTTAATCAGCAGAGTTTACCGTCGCGCCCGCGAGCCGTGCTCGCTGGCTTCCGTGCGGGCTCAGATGCGGGACACTCGAGTTTTATCGGGGAACGTCGGGCTAATGTCGGGGTTAACAGCTGGATTATGGAAAGGTCGGTGTACTTACTACTTACATATTGACAGCACCGAGGTGTGAGTGGCGATGAATGTATGCCACTCAAAGGGCAACTTCATACACTTGGTGGAATGCGCCAATGCCAGTGTGGTTGAATGGAGACTTTTTTAGTTTAGTGGTTGTTCCCTCGTTTGTTGTGTGAAATGTAAAATCAGGTAATCAATTTTTGAAGAGATATCAAGATAGTTATCCGTTTTCACCATATAATTCCGAATAGATTTGAGGCGATGATTAATCCTATCAGCTTTCAAGACATCGTCTAAATCAGAACCCTGACTTCTTCCTCTCACGGCAGGTTCCCCTGTACAGTGTGCATGCTTCTGAGTCCTGTATCAGATAGTTCAGAATTCATGTTTCTAGCCCTGTGCGGTCTGCACAGCCCCCTGAGTCTGTTCCGTTCACCAGGTGATCGGCAGCTGGGACGGCGGCCTGCACCTGGATCCGGCTGACGTGCAGTGGCACGGGGCCGACGAGCCGCAGACCACCCCACTTTCTGTCTGCGCTCTGCCCTGCCGCGTCGGCGAGGTCAAACGTATGCAGCAGGTCAGTGCAGTGGTGGTGTGGCCGGGTCGGCTCAGCTAGCTGGAGGGAGTGTGAGGGGAAGGGGCAGGGTTTCAAGCTGAGCTCACGAGCGGGTACCAGGTGGGCTGTGTGGTCTCAGCTGGTCAATTATGACCGGGGCGAGCCACCATACATCTCCGCCGGCCGGCGCCGGGGCCGCGCTGGCCGGGGAAGCCACGTCCCATCCGGGGGCCGGTTGCGCTGATAACGACCCCATTTGTGGGCGGAACACGCCGGCCGCGGTCCGCTCGTGGCCATGACCGTTCCCGGCCGCCGGCCGCCGGCTCGGCTCGTCCAGGGGCCGCCGAGCTCTGCGGTGGGTCAGCCGCCGCGGATGGTGCCTTGTTACCTCTAATTGAGACTAAGGGCTCGTTTATGGCCAGATTTCAGACGGGCTGGTCCGTAGAGGCGAGGTATTAGTGGATGGTGGTCGCCGCCGACCCACTGCCACTGCTGACTGAGGTCAGGCGGACGCGACCGTTGGTCATCGGTCCCGTTATACCGACCGGTCTATAAATGCCCGTCATGCAGGCGAGCAGTTAGTGCTGATTGATAGGTGCCCGGCAGCCACGCCGATTGAAAGCCGGGACTGCCCACGCCCATGAATATGGCCATTGAATGTGCCTTGGTAACATAGCCGGCATACAGTAGCACGGCACGGTGGTGGAAATAATCAGAAACAGTGTATGGGGCAATACATGCACAGAGCAACAGAGAAAATCCAATTGGCACTGGTGTTAAGCGCTAGGCGCAAGGTGGTTATCATGGAATGTGAAATTAATTATACTTATTTTACTCTCTCGCTAAGTTAACTTGCTCATGCAGACTGGAAGTATCTGATATGAAAAGAACGTTTGAATTAACCATGGGAATGTGAAGCGGGGCGGCCCCATTGTTTATCATAGCATCATTACTGTATGCTCTTTGTTACATAACAATACAGTCAATACAGTACAGTGAAAATATTAGCAAGGAGCAACAACAACTTTTTGTTGCTCAAAAAGTCATTTCGTCAAACGCCGAGCGTCGGTTAGGCTGCCCGAGACAGATATGCCTGTCGGGTAGACTAGCCCGCACTACATCAGAGTGTGGCGGTACAGTCTACCAGTGCAGGGTGTTCGCTGCGGTGGCGGCCGGCCGTCCAGTGCAGCGTTGGCGCAGCACGACTGTTCTCGGCGCACCGATATACCTACGCTCCATCATTTCCATATTTATTGTTCAATGTGCATGCAATTCGTAATAATGTAGCTTAACACGTGTTATCACTTGCCGATGATATAGGTATAGGTATTCAATTCGTTCACATGCCATGGTGATGTTCCTCTTTCCTTGCCAACTGACAAATGAGCCTAATATTGTAATGTTTTTATGGTAGTAATACACACGAATAATCATTTTCTTTTATCATCAAGATATTTGTAATCTACCCGATTAGGAAAACGTGAGATACATACGTGTTTGGTAGTCGGATCTGACGATCAGGTCCTAATTAAAACGAGCGGCTCGATTAACGATTTGCTGCTAGTTCAACCGTTACTGTTTTTCTACCTTCTGAACACACTCAGATTTACATTTTCCTCATTTTCGGTGTGCTTTTCCCTTTTCTCTGAAACGACTCTTGCATCAAACTTTCAGCTATCACAGGACTGTAATTAAAATCAGTTTCCAGTCTGTTGAGCTTGAAGTTAGAGGTCGTGCTTTTCGGAGATTATACTACCATTCGGCAACTTTGCGAGGGTCGGCGCCGGTCCCGCCAAGAGCAGCGTGGAATGTTGGGCTCAGATAAGACGGAAACCGGCGACCGCCGCCATGTAAGCAGCTCTGAATACTGACAGAATCGAGATGAACGAGCCCCTATGTGGTATTGGACGCATTCATGCACATAGTTTAACCCGCGCCCCACTGGGGTCTGCGTATAACACGCCCTACTGGGGGGGGGGGGCTATTCATAGCCCCCCCTCCTAACTCCGAAACTACTGGGCCGATCGTCAAAATTCAAACGGCGTCTGATAGCCCCGGAAAAACTGTCGAGCGAAACCTAATTTCATTGACCTCGAGGTCACCGATGACGTCACAGGTCAGGTCAAAGTAAAAATTATTAGCATTTTGGTTTGTTCATGTTTTGGGCTCTGGCCGCCGTCCTACAAGTCAGATCAGGCTCATTTTTGGTTCACACACTCGTGAACAGATGCTCTAGATACCCTGAGGGTACCAAACTTGTACTTTGATTTTCAGGTCAAGGTCAGGTCATCACAGGTCACGAAAATATTATATCATGCGTCGGTCACGTGACACATGTTTTATGGTCCATTTAGGCCAAAGATTTCGAATTTGATGTCGTCTGTGTCATTCGAGGTCATTTTGAGTCAAATTTAGCTTAGGTCAGGTCACTTTCAGGTCAAAAAAGGTCAAATTTTGAGGTTATAATTTTTCAACAGAAAAGGTGTCTATAGGATGCAGTTTGAGCTCAGGAACACGATGGTGCTATTTATATTGGCGTACGATGTCAAATACGTGGTGAAAAATTGATTTGAAAAATTAATAATTGTGAATTTTTTGCAATAATGCGTATAACTTGGCCATTTTTGAAGATATTTAGCTGAAACTTGCTAGAGTTAGTCATAATAACGCGTTCTATCACATATATTCCGGTTTTTTTCGAAAAGTCAAAAACTTTTTGGAAAAATGTAAAAATGTAAATTTTGAATTTTATTATATAAAATTTTCGAAATTTTCAAAATTTCGAAAATCCGAGATAGCAGTTTGATAGCGCAGTCAATTCTGAGTCCTCTCATGCAAAGAAATTGGATCTAGCTTAAAAACTGAGCCCTTGGGAGCGATTGCCGTGGTTCGATGTTTTGCGTCGAAATCGGCCGAACATGACGTCACTCTGACGTCATTTCCGGCCGACCTATGGTAGCTACGAAGTTCAAATTTTGACACAAGGTGTCAAATTGATGCAGCCGAAGGTACTGAAAGTTTGGCGTCGATACGTCAAGCGGTTTGGAAGTTATTGCAGAAAAACGGGAGGGGGGGCTATAAATAGCCCCCCCCCCCAGTGGGGCGCGGGTTAACGGCATGTCATACCCGGATGCATCTTGGTAAAGGTAATCGGTTTGAATCATAGACAAAAATCATCTACCTTATTTGTTTTTTGCCACTATAACATAAAAAACAGTCTGGCATCAAGCTAACTAGTTTCTTTACCAACTTGTCTGTTCTGTCTACCTATGTTTCGTGATGAATTAACGGCTGAAGCTGGTTTTGAAATATATTTTATTTTTTAGAAGGTAGGTAATAAAAATAACTCTTTAATTCATTTTAACTTCAAACTACACACTCTCAATATCTTGGTTTAGAGTTTTCCCCTGAACGGGCCGAGTCGTGGGACATAAAGTCACTGAGGCGGCGCCGAGCTGCGCCGATGGGCCACTGGCAATATCAATAAAATACTTTCCCTCATGGCACAGAGGCGAACTCAATCTCACCAAATGCAATCCACTCCAAAAATCGATATCGTTCATCCAATATCTAGCTTCTAAACTACTACATGGCATAAGGATACTGCAGCTGCTTGTATGAATCATAGGCCGCTTCACATACTTCTGCAATGCTTTTCGTATGCGCTTCAATCCTCACTGGCCTTTTACTTGAAAGCATATGATCGTTTCATGGGGTTTTATTGCCAATGCTGTGTTCAGGATCACACTAAAGGCTCTTCCAATGTGGCCAGAAAGTGTTGTCCTGCAGTCTGGACTTGCAAATAGCTATTGCGTAAAATGTAATCACGACACATGGCCACGTACATTGCAACTTTTTTAGGTACATGTATGTAATTGTCACGCTGTGACGCATAACGTAATCCCGTGACACATATGGAGGCGCTGTGACGAGTATGGTAGCGCTATGACCTGTGACCATAACTTTGTGACGTAATATCATAACGCCGTGCCGTCAACCGGTCTACCGTGACTTTAGATTGTGGAATGTCCGCACATGAAGAGTGGCTGTTCGCCACGGGTGCCGAATATTTCCACAAAGAACAGAAAACATTTCTGATATAGATTGTATTTGTCAACGTATGGGTTTGGATTATATATTACTGACCGGGCCGACGAAATTATTTGGAAACGAGGTTTGCAAAATTGACGTAGGCCCGAGTGCGAAGCACGAGGTCCGGAGTCAAATTTTGCAAGCCGAGTTTCCAAATAATTTCGTACGGCTGAGGTCAGTAAGATTTTTCCTACATGCCGCATACCTATTAAAACGTTTTGACAGGTTTTGACTTATACAATTGTTTTGTCCATAATTTCCTAACAATAATTGCGCTACTGCTGTGCATAAAGCTTTAAAGGAAATTTATAGAAGAAAATGCATCAAAACACCTTACTTCAAAAAGAATCGCGTCTGAAAATATCAACTCAGAATGGCACAACAACTGGATATCCAAGAAACATAATACATGAATAATTTGCCACGACGTAAGAACAAGATAAAGGCATAATATTCATAGTGATTAAACGTGAATTTTCCAGTGCTCTTGCAAGAATCTTTACTTTATTTATGTAATCGTACTTCGTTGATGCCCTATGGCTAAACTTTCGTGAAATACATTATATGTTCTATATTTTACATGTTTGTTTCGAGGAAAGGACTACAGTCTACAACTGTCAAATAATAACGCAATAACTTAGGCCCAAGGTATCAGTGGACATATCAAACGAAGATAAGACAACAAGCGATAACGGATTTCGATTAATAGGCGCATATCTTACCATAATTTCGGCTTTGTAAACAATACAAAACATTTCAAAACCCTTGATAAGCAGAGCAGATATTTTTTACCAAAAAATGTTAGTTTTCTAATTTTACGCGGCAAATATCATGCAATAATGATGTCAATTATACATTCCCTGTCAATTATACCTCTGGGCCAATGCGATAAACTGTAGTTTAGAGGTCATTGCCCTGGGCAGTAAACCCGGGCAGTAAACTTTTGTTTCCTGCCCGGCCTATCAAATAACATGGCATTTTGACACCGACAGTTTCTTGGTCATAGTTTTACTGCCCGGCTCGTGCTGTGCTTAAGACATACCCCGGCATGTAGGAATAGAGTTGCAAAATTTCTCTACCGCACTACCGGCATGCCGGTAATTTTTCACTACCGCAGGTTTATTCGTGGTATCTGGCATGTCTTGCCGGTAGCATGCCGGTATTTTTGATTTTGTGCAAAAAAAAAATATCAGCAAATGATTCAAACTTTGGACACTAAGAGGCTCTCAAATTGTAGTAACAGCAATATTAGCCACTGCAAGATACATTTTGTGGGAGAAGTTCCATTGCTAAGTGTAGGCCAACATGGACCTCAGCATTTCACACAATTCACAGGCTTGGTTATAATTAGAATTGTCAAGAATCTACTGTGGTCTATAAAAGGAAGAATACTCATTCATGTTGCAAAAGCATGATAAACTAGTAAGCCTAATGGTAGGTAATACGTATATCACAATAAAATAAAATAAATTTTCATGACAACATTCCCTAGGGGAAAAGGCAGAATCACAACACCAAAAAAAACACAATGTTTGGAAACTGGCCTCAGCCTTGAGTCCTGAGATCCTGAGATGTGGTCTGAGAAACTCTACAAAGAATTTGACACGGAAAATCCAGCTGAAAAGGCAGGTGTTAGGTAGCCCTAAGCCTGACTTTGGTCCCATAATTAAATGAAAATGGATTTGAACTGGCATTTTGTCTTATCTTTACAAGAAAACACATCATGCACGCAAAATTGACATAAAGTGGCGCAAACAATTAGACAAACAAGGATTTACTTTTAAGATTCTCTCTCCCCTAATGAATGGATGTAATCTGATGACGTAATATTTATTCATTTACCCTTTTGGTTGAATAACTGAAGAGAAATAAATTTCTTTGTAGTGAATTACACTACAATGTCGATTTCATTATAATTTAATATTGGTTGGATAATTTTTATTAATATAATCATTCACGAGGCAGTGGCTTGCAGTCGTTAAACATTTTTTTGCAGCGTTTTAATCAGCTGGTGAAAAGCCTCTGTTATGGCGCATCTGTTTCGAAATCGATAACCTTGTGTTTGTTCCCGCTTGAGGTTGGAGAGGATGGAAGATATCGTTTTTATACATATTATTTGGTGACTATTCTCAGGACCAGTGAGTTATTAACACATTTTTTACATGATTCGTATCTTATTCACGAACCAGCAAGCCATAGTGGATAGGAAAAAGTATATGTTGATCTCGCTTCCTCAGTAAGGCAGATGACCGAATCTGTACTTGTTTACCTATGTTTTGACCATCTAGATTTTAAACATTTGGCTGGTGCCTGCAACATTTTAGGAGAATATGGAAAAGTAGAACACCTGTGAAATGTAAATGTGATTACTGCTCACTGTCCAGTCTTCAAAAACACATTTCAGTAATTCAAGTCCTTTTTGTCCTCACCTTTTTGATGAATGTAATAGTTTTTTTGTAGGCAATACTTCTTTGATTACAGGTGATATTTTAACAGTTATAGACTGCAATTGAGTTTCAAAATTGTGGGTATTTGTGGGGCCAACTCAGCCAAAATCAGCCTGCTGGTATTTGTGGTTGGACAATGGATGGCTGTTGGGTGGGAGGGGTACTGAAACTGCCAAAATGTGGCACTCTTCCAGGGGTAAGCTAGAATCAAGAATGCAGGTTTTTAGTATGCCGGTAATTTGGCGGTTTTTTTTGCTTGGGGCGTGGTAGCATGCCGGTATCCCAGAAAATTTTTGTGGGGCGGGGCGGTGCCGGTAGCAGCCTTTGGGGAAAACTTTGCAACTCTAGTAGTTTGGATGCATCTTTAGCACCTCATAGTTCAGCGGGATGTTTGTGGTCGACGTTTCCAAAATTAACGGGCATTTGTTGTTGTTTTCCCTTTGTTGTTGTACCGCAGTTGTGCTGCTGTCCCGAACGCACGCTAATACCTGAACGGTTTCTAGGATCACTGACCAATAATTATGAATCACGTTCAAGTGTTTTCGCGAGCTTGGATGAAGATGAAAACAATGGCAGCAAGTTTGTAACATTTGCGTGAAGCAGTGCCTTTGTAATAAAACATGAACAAATGATTTGTTGACTATTTTAGACCTACAAACTCTAAAAAAAGAAATAAAAAATTATTTGAAAGATTGCGAAGTTTGCATTGTTATACTCTTAAGAGTCACTTATCATTCAAGATTATTCCATGAGTGTTAAAAACAAGTAGGAGGTGACGTGTTTTCGCATTTTTTCTATTTACAATGCTGACTGCACCAGACATGCTCACACATTTCTTCGTTTCAAGATGTTAGAAGCGATGTCAATTCCAGTCTGCTCCTCTGTATGTTAAGCTCAACATTTCTCCAAAAGAATTCGTGGTATTCACTTATTTAATGGAAAGGGAACTTGCATGATCCTTGTCACTTCACCTGCACGCAATGCCTTTGTCACTCATTATAATTTCAGTGGAACGCCACATAGTATGAGCTTCACGTGAGGCTTAGGCGGTCAAGCAGAATATTATCTGACACAGATTCACAGCTGCTAAATTGTTAGTGACGCTAATACCTCTGAAGGCCTCCGAAGCAGGGCGACCCCGTTCCGTGGACAGTGACGGACACGTGCTCTGCAGTTGCATCGTGACCCCAGCTCCTACCGACCGGCCGGCGCGGCGCATGGCCTGGCCTCGCCCGACGCTGGTCCAATAGGAACTCCTTGGCGTGTTGGGGCTAATGCGTTCCGGCTTTTCAATGCAGTTTTCAGCATGTCAGCATGCCCTTAGGCTCAGCTGCCACCCATTCTAGCATCATTAAGCCAAGGATAATGCTTAAGTTTCGTGGGTTTATTACCCATTTTGTATAGTATGCGGTACAATTTAGATTCGTGACTGCAATGCATTAGAAGTTTTCATAGGATTAAAACTTGCAATGTTCACACAAGTCCTGGTACAAAGTATCGTAGAGCCATGCGAGGTCTGCTGAAAAAGGCAAGACAAGTAGTAATTCATGCTGTATAAAATCGATTAGCCGTAGCCACTTTGGCTACCATTAGCGTTTTGGAGATTCCTTTGATCACTGTTGCGAGCTGTGCTTTGTTTCGCACGCCGTCTTCTCGGCGCTGAAGCCTGTTGTTGGCGATGTGCCTACTGGCTGTAAAATCGGAAGGATTTATTGCTTTCCGGTAGCGATTTCCTTCTTTTCGTAGGGAAACGGCGCAGCGCTTCGGAGAAACCGCCAACTTGTTTATGAACGGGAGACAATGCACGAATGATGGAACGAGGCTCTGCCGCAAATGGAAATGTTGCTGCTTTGTTCAAAATATTAAACGTAAAAAACGATAAGCTTTTCATTAGTCCCAGTCAAGCCACAACATTTCGACCAACCCGGTTTTCGATCTACCCGGTTTTCTTTACGTACCTTATCTAATTTCGCTCAGCTACTTCGACCGTTGTTCAACATTCACAACTACATAGCCTCAGCGCAATTCGGTTCGGTCCAGTTCGGTACGATTCAGACTGGTTCGACTGCCTGGTCAGGTCAGACTACTTAATTCCTCATTTGATCCGTGCTGTGTTCTCGCATGATATGGACCAGTTGAGCTGATTTCAACGTGACTATTACTATCCAACTGACATTCACTTTCGGTGCAGCTGATTACACATCGCCCTTGGTATCATGACATCAGCTGTAATTAGGTTACTGGCATTTCGACATAATCGCAAACGGGTTTCTTGTCAAAACTGGTCTGGACGTGCTCATGAAAATCACAGGCCAGACGCCGCTGGGACATTGATGCTGCACGAATGAACGTCTGGTTATGAGGCAGCTAATCATTGATTCATATGGCACTGTCGGTAGTACCTAACGCCTCCTCACATCCCACGTATGTACGGAGGCGGGCGTTGTATGCATGTGCCGCCGCTCTCCGCGCCGGCGCGTGCTCTAATGGGCGGCTAGCGTGCCGTCTGCCGGGCGGGGGAGGGGCTTGGGAAGTGGCTCCGGAGGGGGGAAGGGCGGGGGGAGGGTGAGGTCTGCGGGTCTCACATCGGAAACGGTCGCCCGCTGCTTCTGTGAGTGCCGGGCTCGGTCGACAAAAAATGGCCGTCTCTGAAGAGGAGAAAGCCGCTAAAACAGGAAAATGGTGCACTTAGACGACCAAAACAAGCGGCCAGTCTGACGCATAAAGCCGGAGCTGGAATCTGGCGAAGGCCGGACAAGGCATCCGTTCAAAGGACTTAACTGCACTGTAAAAAGCGAAGCTTATCCACAAATATGATTATTGCACGGCAAAGTCAAAGAAAACGCGACTAATTTATTTGCATTGGTAGAAAATACAGTGTGCACTGTTTTCAATTATTAAGCAGGCAATGGGGCAAGAAATTGAACTAGTGGCGCGACATATTTGTCCTATATAGGTGTGCATTTTTGCCAAAAAGAAGGCTGCTAAAACAGATTGATAAAATGTATCCTCATCTCTATGAAAACTTACCTTGCACTCATCGTAGGCATTTCTGTTGCCTAGTACTAAAAGCATGATGCCGAAATCAGCACGAATTGTGCCCGATCACGTTTATCTGAGCTTTACGAGCAATCTACACTCACAAATGTTCAAGCAGTCGTCCGACTCCATCACTGAAGCATCCAATCATTACGGAGCGAGCGAAGCGAGCGTAGTCTTTCCTTAGATTAACGGAAATTTCTGAGTATGAGCGGCCGGCCGGCCGGCCGGCCGGCCGTGGTCACGCTTTTGCGAGGCTTATATCTCAGCAACCACTTGACCGATTTACACGCGGTAATTTTTGTAGGGTAGCTTCATTCCTTCTACCAAGTATTGGACTATTCCCGATGCATGTGGGTGACCCCTTATGCACGTGCCACGTGCAAAACGAAGAGGTGTCACTTTTGTAATTGTTGCAATATCTCGGTAACTACTGGGCCGATTGCGCTGAAAGTTGGCATGTAGGTAGGCACCCACTAGGCAATGCATATCCATGTGCCACGGTGGGGGTCCTGCTGCACGTGCGCACGTGCAGGGGTCGATTCCAGATCTCGAGAACGGCTGAACCGATTGCGCTGAAATTTGGTGTATAGTTAGGGATCGGTTAGTAGGGTGCCGTGCAAAAGTCGGTTGGGACCCATTTCGCACGTGCGCACGTGCAGGGTGCCGCTTCCAGATCTCGAGAACGGCTGGGCCGATTGTGCTCAAATTTGGCATATCGCTAGAGACCGGTTAGTAGGGTGCAGTGCACAAGTTAGTTGGAGGTACCCCCTCGCAATTTCGCACGTGCAAGGCCCACCCTCTCGCTCGCTCCGTTGGTCGCCCCAAAAGGCGTTATACTGGTTACGTTGCTGAAGTGCTGCACCAGCCACTCAAGGGGTGTTCAATCAGTGCCACTTGGGCTTCAGTTCACCTCATGACCGCGTCGATCGCTCGTCGATCTCGCGCCGCTCTGGGTTGTGTCAACAGGCAGTCGCTCCCGTCGGCGCCCGGGGCACGTCACGGCCCGTTCCGTCGGCTGGTATCCGCCGCTGTCAGCACGGCAGGGATCGGTCCGTGCCTCTCCGCCCGTGCCCATAACCCTGTCAATGTCTGGCGTGCCAGCGGGCAGTCGGGACTAGCCCACCCCCCTGCAGGCGGCACGCTCTCGACGTCACCAGGAAAACCCTCTGTCCGCGCACAGCTCTGGGCGTGATTTACTGCCGTCGGTCGGGGATTCAGGGCTGCTCGGCGGCTTAGCCCCCGGGCTGACCGGTCACATTTGTGTCAATTTTCGGAGCGGCTCTGACAGGAAGTCGATCGGCCGCAACACAAACCGAACGGGATGTAAATTCGGCCAGCGGTTCACGTCTGAACTCGGTCGGGGCTTCAATATGTTCCCTGAGGCGAGATGCGGCCCGGGGCCCGGGACTGGCGGCTCGATGGACGGATATTGCCAATACCTGCTGTCGGAGGACTGTCAGGGTCTGTCAGGGGGCCGCAGCACGGCTGTCAGCGCTGACAGCGGCGCACTGACGAGCGATCGGTCAATCTGTGAATTCGCCGGACCCGTCCGGTGAGATCGGCGCCCGACGATCGGGTGGCTCAGCGATGCAGAATACATTAGGGGCAGCTTACGTAAAATCAAACAGGTTTCTGTTAAAGTTTTACAGTCACTTCGGGCCGAAGCAAAGGAATGCTTATGCGAGTCGCAGATAAAACTCAATATATAAGGACACCTGCCAATCACCTTAAAATCTAAATTGATTACATTTGCTTGCATTACATTTGCCAAAAAACCCTAAATTTGTGAGAATTATGTGATGCGTAGGCCAACCGTTGAATATTTATTCCGTACTTGAAAATGTTTAACTAAACTAGTCATTACTGTGGAATAAATAATATGCATACTGCCGTATATAAAAATAAAATGCATTTTTAGGCATTCTTTAGGCAAGAAAAAGATTATTGAAATGAATTCTTACCTTTTGATCGTGAATTCTTACGCAATCGGGTTCCTCTTGCGACTCGCCCGTTACCAAAACGTCGCTGGATCAATGTTTTCAGAAGTCTACGTTTTGAAATCTAGGCCTCATTTACATATTGTGATTCTTGCAGGTCCTGGGTCAGTTGCATGACTTTTGGGTGACATTTGTACCGCACTCGTCTTGAACTTGGTATCAGCTCTCTTTGGCCGAGACACTTTTGGTGTCTGATAGCAAACACGTTTAATAAATAGCAAACACGTTTTGTAAATTATTTTATCTGTGCCACGGTAATAATCACCTGAAGTATGATATTGACTTTCTGAGCTATGCAATTGTCTCGTCCATATGATTGTTCTGTCTATTCATATTGCTAGAAGTTAGAACCTATACGAATTCTTTCATTCTATTTGTGTCTTAGGTTTGATATGTTCTGTTCGCTACGAGCTGTTATGAGAGGCTTTGATTGCCCAGTAACAGTTCTGCCCTAGTCCCTACAAACGCACCTTTCGGCAATCATTCCGCGAGTCAGTGCCGCAGAGAGACGCCCGGGGATCGGTGTTTTCCCTGCACATTGATTAGCAATGATAACATCTGTGCCTCTTGTGCATCATAGCCGCGCACAGCCGAGGCGCCATGTGATGCGATTCTTTATTATCCTTCATCCCGGAGAAAGGAAAAGCATACAACGGTAACAGAACAAAAAGTTGGAAATACATGATTAAATAGACAAAACAGGGAGATATTTTGCTAATTTGCTAATAAATCATCATGGCTGCGGTGTCAATGAATTTTTGGTGACTGACGACGGCTTCGGCTCTGGTTTCCAAAAGCGACTTAGACTCCGACTCCGTTCAGAAGTCGGCCGACTCCGACTCCGACTCCGACTCCGCAGCCCTGTGAATCACGATATTGTTTTATTTAAAAACATATTCACCAATATTCAAAATAAAATTTGGCATGGCCTACAATCGCTAACAAAGGAATGAATGAAAAAATCGTAGGTCTTAAATCTTATCACAGTAGCTTCTGGGGTAAGAAGCCCATTAGTATGTGGGCCATGAACTCTATATGGAAATGGGCAAATGCAACATGACCTCATTACCTTTGTCATATGACGTATGTATATTCTGTAAATGCCTCCGCCTTTGATCAAAGAATACCTTTGATGCGTATACTTACATCAATACCGGTGTCGCATGAATTATGCAAGCGTAGCGCGTGACTTAGTGTCATTCAAGACTCTATAATTTGCTCTGCGTGGTGATGTCTTCAGCAGATACAAGTAGATACTTTTGCATGTGTCCATTTCAAAGCCCGTTTAGCTGCACTTTCGCTATCGTGTTTTATAATATGATGATTGATGCATACATAGGGCATGTGCACTTGGTTTATGACACAATGCCACACAATGCAGTTTTCTTGCTTGATTTATGCTTCGTCTTTGTCGCAAACTATTGAACGAAGTGTTTTTTTTTATAACCGAGCTTCATCATTTTACTTTTAGTAGCGTCATAACGACATAAAATTGTTATCGGATCAACATTATTCAGTAATAAAAGAAGCCAGACAGCAAAATGTTTAACCCAACTAGTCCACATATGTGTTATAATTATTTTTAAAAGGTCATGGTATTTTGAACTCGTGTTATGTGTGCCTAAGCATATTGAGTGCATTATGTGTACGTACATATGTGTTCCTCTGTTCTTGGCAACGTAAATGGGACGCCAGCTTCGGTCTAATTATTTCTGCCGTGGCGGACTCCGCTCACCCGTCGTACGCTGTGCTCGTAATGTCATTTACTTTGCTGGCCTCGGCGTCTTTTTCAAAGCTGTCTGCTGGACGCTGTTCGGGTGTAATGTAATTGTGGCACCCGGCACGATACAAGGTCATAAAGCAGTCCGAGCACCTCGTATATTCGGAGGCTGTGGCGCGAGACTGCACATTACTGATTATCCGAAGGAGCGCGGTGAACTACAGCGCCAGCAGTGATTAGTTAACGGAACAGCTTCCTATCTCGCCGTATTTCACCCAGACCTGAGTTATGTCGCAGGGCCTGCACCAAGCCATTTTAAAGCTATCCGGTCTCAAAAGTTCAAATCTCTCCACAATGCGAAATTCCTTCCCCTTCATCTTTTCTCCTAGGCGCTATCTACTTCCCAGCCGCTCGCTCTCTCTCTCTCTCTCTCTCTCTCTCTCTCTCTCTCTCTCTCTCTCTCTCTCTCTCTCTCTCTCTCTCTCTCTCTCTCTCTCTCTCTCTCTCTCTCTCTCTCTCTCTCTCTCTCTCTCTCTCTCTCTCTCTCTCTCTCTCTCTCTCTCTCTCTCTCTCTCTCTCTCTCCCTCTCTCTCTCTACCCTCCTTATCCACTCTCCCTGAGCACCTTCATGTCTCCCCGCTGCACTCTCGCCACCCTCCATCGCTGCGCTCATTTTCCTCCTAACGTCAAACTGTCCAGCAACTCAGCCGGCTGAGACAGCCAGTGGCCGTGGAGGCCGTTCGGCTCCTATATGGACGAGCCACCGTCGCGAGGCGCCCCCGGCGTTCGGCGTCGCTTCGGTGCCTCGCCCCCCGGCGCTCGGTGTCTGATCTGTGCGCCGCAAATCTGTGGCCTGACTCGAGTTCGACGGCGCCCTGTCCGTTGCAGCACGAACGATGCATACGTAACCACGCGACGACGAAAAGACGGATAAGATTATGGGATACGCGTTGTAGATCACTCTTCACAGCAAACTGCAAAGTTTGGAACATTGGAATATAAATGTAAAGTATCCATGACAGTTGAATAGCGACAACTCAAGAAACTCAAGATTACCAAGCGATATTTATTTTTAAATTACTTTTAAATGCACAAAGCTTTCGGTCACATACGACCTTGATCACTGTGTGAAACATTGTGAAACACAGTGATCAAGGTCGTATGTGACCGAAAGCTTTGTGTATTTAAAAGTAATTTAAAAATAAATATCGTTTGGTAATCTTGAGTTTCTTGACATTGGAATATGGAATTTGCCTGACACCAGCATGACGCATGAGGTGTCTTGTGAACATGACGAGTGTTTCGTTACCATGAAAGCTATGCTTCATGCATTAGTAATAAAAGGGGGATTTCTATTAAACAAAATTGGTTCAATTCAACTATCACATTCACATCACAGGAACTAAACAAATATGAGACCAGCATTGTATCTTCGCGGTAGTTGCCGATAACGTTGCCGCAGCACCACCCGGCGCCGGGCCTAAATAGCGCCACACATCTGCCCGGATGTAACGGCTGCTGCTCGCCTCTCTGACGTTGATAAAGGGTGGCTTTCGGACGCCGTCGGTGGCTCCGCGGACAGACCGTCCACCTTCACACGCTCAAAAGTGGTGCTCGGATGGGCGGCCGCTCCATTTTCGCCCACGGCGCAGCAAGATGATGGTGCGGCGGAGAGGGTGGTACGGCAGGGGAGGAGAGTGAAAACGCATTCATGGTGCAGTGCAGCGGTGACGGTGACTTAATAAAGCCGATGAGCACTTGAGTATTTATGCCTATACCAACTTACGTATCGCGAGCTTTGTTGCTTTAAAAAATGTTTCCGTGGTTGCATGTTATTTTACCGTTCAGTGGCGTTGCTGAAGACCCAAAATTGTTTACATAATCATCTCTTCAAGGCTTTGGAATTAAAATGTTTGGTTGGACGTTAGGAGGTTGATTCAAGTGTCTGATGGCAGCGATAAGCCATGGCCGTATTGGGTAAAGGTGCGAGACGCGCTGCTCATCAGGCTATTCGAGTTTGTAACCTGAAGAGTTGCGAGCCCAGCTCGGTATGGATTTTCCCGGTCATGCTGAGAAGGCCCTCAGAGCCTCCCCAGTATCTGTGTCTAAGAGCCCTCCCCTCCCCTCCGCGGCCGGGCCGTCTGACCTCAGTTCCGGCTAATCACCGGTGGGGTCGCCGCGAGCGGCGCGGCCCAGCGGGCGACGTCCGGTGCTCGTGACCGATGGCGCGCACCGCCTCTGGCACCTCCGCCCCTGACGAGCCGCAATGACCCGGCGCGGGGGTCACTGACCCCCCAGACCTGTCTCCGGGCCATGGTGGCAGGCTCAACAGCAGTTAGTAGCGGCCGTCTGACCACTTATGGCTGCCAAAGTGGAATTGGTTTGATGGCTGTGGTGGAGACTTGGACGGTGTTCAATCCAATTGGGGAAGTTTGGCTTCCCAGAGGAAGTAACTTCTTAGTTTACTTGTGGAATCGACAGCTAACTTTGGATATCTGGCCAGGAAACAAGAGGCTGAGACCGCGAAGGCGATGCCGGTATTCTCAGAGGAGGCAATCTGATTAAACGTGATGGAACCAAAGCAAGGCTGCGTTCAAAGCCGACCCGAGGATTTAATTGAAAGGTCAGTGAGGTCTATTTCGGCTTCGGCTGCCGGTTCGTTCGGCTTCGGCGGCGTATGGTATAGGCCAGGTGGAGGAGACGCTTTTAATTAGCGCTCGCTTAATTGGGGTACGCTTTAAATGTCACCCAAGTAGGAGGTCCTGCTAGTTTAGGATTGATATTCACCATTGTGTCATATGCCAGTTAATCATATTGAACATGAGCACTAACAAGACGTAAAGGAAAGTTTGAAAATAGGAGGAAAGTTTTAAAAGTTATCTGAATACCTAACAATGCCTATGCAATATGCATGGCTTTTGCAAAAGTGCTGCGTCGATTTTGCTAGCAATTGACTGGTGACGATTTGTTCGTTATGAAGAATATGTAAACAGCTTGAAGCATGAACATTGGGTAGTGATTCACTAATTTCCTGTTTCAGCGTTTAGTCAACACTGTGCCACATCTTATTAACTGCGTGTCGTCATGTAACATACAATGCAATCACAGGTCATTGCACGCCCCAGACTCGCCACCAATGACAGCGCACCTCATCAAACACCGAAATTCATTTCCCGAAACAATTTTCGCACGCTATTCCACAAACGAGCACCGGCCGCATAGAACGACCTCCATCCAGGAGGTCGCCCAAATGAGGTCCTCGCTCATCACCATTGAGGCCAGTGCGGCAGAGCACCGTCGCTGCGCCACAATGGGCGCCACTGCGTGACAACTGTGCCGCCGCTCAGTGTCGCCGAGCTATATTGCCGTCCATTTGTTTACCCGCCGGTCGTGGTATGGGTGCGCCCGTGCTGCCGATGGCGACATTACTTACCGGTGGTGGCAGCGACACCGCCGCCGTCGCCTACCGACGTCGGGCTGCTTTGGCCGCTGATTTGATCACGGAAATGCATGGCGGGAGATCGGAGTAAGGACGAGCGGGGCGGAAAGATCAGACATTGCGACGTCAGTCTTGTGATTTCTTGGGCAGATTACGTTAGGATATTGTGAGTTTTTATGCCCAACTTATCGCTACTTTAGCTTATTGCTTTGTTGTCTGAAGGGATAAATGTTTATTTCAGTAGTGTTCAATTGAGCTCTGAGTAATGTTTGTAACTACATTCTGCAGAATAAGAACCTAACTAAACACAAGCTTTCTGGAAGTGTTCTTAGCATTAGTAGTTTCTACTGTCCGTAAGAGCTGTCCAAGTTGCTCGACGTAATTTGGCTCTCCATTCGGCCCTGCAGCTGGCCTCCTCTCACCACAGGTCTTACCACCTCACTTTCCCACACCTCTCCCCACAGGGAATACAACCATCGCCCCAGCTCACTATATCTTCCCCCTCCTTCCCTAGGTCACCCATAACCTCAACTCACCTATACATGATCTGCCCCTTCCGCCCCCAGGGAGACACCTGCTGCTGGATCTGTGACCGGTGCGAGCCGTACGAGTACGTGCTGGACGAGCACACGTGCCGGGACTGCGGCCACGGCAGCTGGCCGTACGATGACAAGCTCTCCTGCTACCAGCTGGAGGTGCAGTATATGAAGTGGAGCTCGCCTCTCTCTGTCGGCCCCATCGTCATCGCCGTGCTAGGTACGGACTGCAGGCGCTCTGCAGCGCGCGCGGAGGCGTGATTACAGCCGTACGACGGCCGACTGATTTACCCATCTGTCCTGCAGACGAGCCCGCCTCTATTTCTGTGACTATAATGGCAAATTATTCACTGATAACGACCGTTAACGTCGTCTCCTCAATGCATGCTTTATGTGTGTAGCGCAGGGCATATGCCGGGGCAATCGGCCGGTGTGTTTTCTTAACAACAATGATGGACGCAGGTTTCCATTATTTGTGGATAATCACAAGCAATGGGCAAAGCAAATAAGCTTGCAGTTTTGTTTTTCGTAAAAGCATCCTATTGCACTTGTGTGCATTATCAGGGTAATAGTAGCTCGTAGGCGTTCGTATCTATGACACACATAGGTACATACCATTTATTTTGCACTGCACATTGTACAGTGCACACCTATGGCAATCGTTGAAATAGGTATCAAACTCCCTTATCGATCGATGAAAATGCAATCTGAATTTGTGTGTGGCATTTGTGTTTCTACACTTCTCACTCATCTTTTTATATACTTTTGAGTTTATCTTTATCGAACTCAAAGTGCTTGCATGCATGAAGTTGAGGTTTTGGATTCAAATTCAGTACGTCAGTTGTGGCAAACGGCTTTACCGTTGCGACTACATTTTCATCGTAAGCGTGATTGGCCCCGTTCTTTTCCTCAATTTTTCAACAATAGGTATACGGTATCTTCTATGACGTCGGTAGTGATCTGCGATAATGTTGAGTGTTTTTTTTTTGTGACGCTGCTGATTTCAGGACAGAGATAATGCTTCCTGTCACGTGCCTTGAAATGTGCTGCCTCTCGGTCAGATATCCGTTGGTACAAACCTCTGATAAAAAACATCGCTAGGAATATCAGTCGTCCGCTGGTCTTATCTGTCGCTCACCAAATTCCTCTCCCGATTGCAAACTTCAGAATCCATCTAACTCCATCAAATGGAATTGTAGCTCTACAGACGTTCTCAGTCGTGCCCGTCCATTTCTGATGAGGGCGGCCGGCTCAAATACTGCAGACAAACGACAAACACGCGTGCCTCCGCTGTTTGCGCAGGGATTCTGCTGACGCTGCTAGTGATAGCGCTGTTCCTGCGGCACGACGACACACCGATCGTGAAGGCGTCTGGCCGCGAGCTGAGCTACATGCTGCTGGCCGGCATCCTCATCTGCTACCTCAACACGTTCCTGCTGCTCACCAAACCGAGCGCCGTGGCGTGCGCCCTGCAGCGCGTCGGCATCGGGCTGGGCTTCTCGTTCATCTACGGCGCTCTCTTTACCAAGACCAACCGAATCTCCCGCATCTTCTACTCGGCGTCGCGCTCGGCGAAGCGACCGAGCTGTATCAGCCCGCGGTCTCAGATTGTGATCGCCACGCTGCTTATCAGCGTCCAGCTGCTGGGTACGCTGGCCTGGTTGGTGGTGGAGCCTCCCGGCGTGCGCTCCTACTATCCGGACCGCAGCGAGGTCATCCTCAAGTGCCGCATCAAGGACTCGTCGTTCCTGGTGTCGCTCGTCTACAACATGGTGCTGATCGTCGTGTGCACCGTGTACGCCGTCAAGGCGCGCAAGGTGCCCGAGAACTTCAACGAGACCAAGTTTATCGCCTTCACCATGTACACGACATGCATCATCTGGCTGGCGTTCGTGCCCATCTACTTCGGCACGGGGAACTCGTTCGAGGTGAGTCATGACACAACCGACACTTCGGGGTTTTTGTCATGACAGGTCAGTAATTAGCTATAAATATGTAATGCAATATCCCTCGCGACCATGTGAAATGTGTATGCATGAACACAAATGCTTTACGTGGCACCCTGGCCCACAGCTATTCAATCAGGATATTATATGTAGTAATTTTGAATTCGCTCATTTTAACCCGCGCACCGACGGGGGTCTGCGCCAACTTCGCACCGACGGGTGGGGGCGGATGACCGCCCCCCTGAGATCTCGAGAACGAAGCAAGATAGCGACAAGCGGTAAACGGCATCGGATACGCACGGCCAAGATCTACAATTTTTACAAAGGTCGTTTTCAGGTCAGGTCAAAGATGACGTCACAGGGGTCGAAAAAGTCAAAATGGCGGCGCTAGATATGGAGAGAGTTTTTCTCGAATAACTTTCGAATTAGTCAAGATAGGAACAAACTAAGGGCATCATCGTGATCCTCTCTACAATCCGCATCGAATGATATATATGTTGACCTCGAAAGGTCAAGGTCAAAGGTTGACCTCAGGTCACGTGACCTCGAGGTCATCACGTATATCATTCGATGCGTCTTGACGAGCTGAACACAATGAGACCATCTACGCGTATGTATCTTGTTCCTGTACGGAGTTATTGGCCAAAAACCTTTGGTGACCTTTGATGACGTCACATGACCTCACAGCTGCCCAACAGCAAAACAGACCTCAAGGTAGTGAAGGTTGATCGTATATGAAGTCATGTATGGTATATGGGGCCATTCCGACCCGTTTTAGTGGTAAAAACAGGGAGTTGATTTTTCCCCCATTGACTTATAATGGGGAGGTCGCGAAATTGACCTGACCTTAGGTCACCGATATCAAAATTCCGAGATATACAAATTGTAGCTACTAATGACTTGATAATATCCTGCGACTTTCAAAGGCCTCCGACATCTACTGTAGCTCTGGCACGGTGACAAAGTTGCAAAAAAGTGACTTGAGGCTGGATCATTCAAAGTGACCTGGTGACCTGACCTTAAAAGGTAGGAGGTTCAAACCTGCACACCATGTGTAAAATTGATGAGGTTATAGTCATACCAAATTTCGCGGCGCTACGCACCGTGGTTTTCCCGCTATTCGCGAAAAACCTCAGGGATATCCGCCTCCCCCCCCCGTCGGTGCGAGGGTTAAAGAAACGGCACCCAAAATTTAAATCCGCGATAAACAATTCCTAAAACATGTCACGGGCTTAACACTACCCCTGCTCGCTGCTCAGGACATCTAGCTCTCTCCCCATCATGAACTGGCGGCGGCCCAGGGGAGCGCCTGATGTCATGTCACGTGAGCAGCGCTATCTCGGTCCGTTGTTTATTGTTTCGCCGGCTCGGTGTGGTTGTCGACCGAGCGCCCATTCCGAGCCATGACGGTCCTGCGCAAACTGACGGCAGGCAGCTATTGCCATTTCAGACGGTAAATATTGGCCATAGGACCGACCACGGCCGCCGGACACCGGTCGGGGACACATAATATCCCTGCCCGCGGGCCGATTCGCCTTTCAGAATGTTGATTTCCGCAGTAATGCACCGCCAAGTCTGTAGGTAACATGTAATTTTTGTGTTTCATGGGGCTCTGGCAGGGAATGGCTATGGATTTATGACCAAATGCACCATCGATGCATACTTTGCTTTTTTGCACAAATAACAGGCATGCACGTATGTAAGCGACCAATATGCAATGCATATGCATCTTTGATAGGATGAGCCATCCGGAGTCCAATGCAGTTACAATCAAGTGAGGTTACCCACATATTGAATCAAGGAGCTGCGTTCGACCTTACACTTCGTTCACTCAGACCAGATTGGGTTTGTTCGTAGCTTGAGCTGACACATGCCTTCCCAGTTACCGCTAGGCCTATGTGTCTTCATTTTCCCCTTCTCGGCTGTGATTGCGGCGTGGCATTTCTGTCAACGTTAGTTACCTCCAACGCTGTCACGGTGTTACTGTGATTCCAAGAACGGGCTCCGTCAGTTGGTTTGCCCCTGAATTATTTGGAGTGCAGTGGAAACTATCATATGATCACGTTATCTACGCATTAGAAAATCTCTGCTGGGGATTCCATTTTAAAATCCGTTTAGTACTCTGTTCTGTTGTTGTTCACAGTCGAGATGGCGTCTCTGACTCAATGGACATGTTGCAGGTTCAAATCACCACGCTTTGCGTGGCCATCAGTTTGTCGGCGTCGGTGGCTCTCATCTGCCTGTACGCGCCAAAGATATACATCATCGTCTTCCACCCGGAGAAGAACGTGCGGAAGTTGACGATGAACAGCGCCACGTACCGGAGGGCGCTCACCAGCTCGACGGCGCAGTCCATCAACCACGGTGAGTCCGCGGTGTCAGTGATTATTCAGTCCCGGCAAACAGTTCCCGGCGCTGCCAGGCTTCTGGTTAACAATCTGTGTGTCCCGGCAAACAGCCATACCGTCTTCGGTTCAGTAAGGCAGTATCTGATAAACAGCCAGCCAGTGGCTTCGGCGCACAATTAAGGTCATGGCCATGGGTCAAGTTAGTCCCATGGGCAAACCGCCAGTAAGTCCCTTGCAGTGAGTCCTTTGGAACAGTCAGTCACAGTCACTGGACGGTTGAGTCAGTCCGCGGACTTCGAGGTGTACGATCACCGCCAGTCCCCGAACATGCAGTGGTACTCAGCTTCTCAGCCCCACGGCCAATAACACTGAGATGTGAGGTGGCATTCATGTATAACGTGCTGGGATTTCGACCACGACCGGACCTTATCCTGTGAATCACCTCCAATGAGCTCCGGCCCTCAGCGGTGCTCAGCTCAACAGATGCCATGAATCTTGGGATACGGTTAGAGATTCGCCGCATGAGGTACTTGATAGCAGTTTGGCCCTTAGTGAATTTTCCAGATCCTTAGCAATTATTTTTTGTGAAAGTAAATGAGCGGAATTAGAATGTAAGTTTTATTGTAGATGAAACCAAATGAAATAACATTTTAACCTGCTCAGTAATGATCAAAATAGCTCGTAGCGTTTGATGAAGTTGCTGTGGGAATGGCACCAGGCCATGCAACTTTTTATCATGGAGCCAAAATAGTGTGGTCAATGTCTAATAACTCGTTACATCAAATGGGATCAATTGGATAGTATACCTACAGTCTACCATCCCAACCATTAGTATATTGCACGATGACATTTTATGTGCTGTGAGTAAAACATCCTCCAATAGAACTCAATTTCCCCGTATAGAAGAGATTCCCTAACTGATTCCCCTTGGTCCCGGCGACGGATGGTATGAGTTGTCGGCTCGCCTCACTGATGCGTTGTCCCGCCGGGCGCTGAGCGGCGCTCCTGATTGTCAAAGTTGCCCCGCTCTCGGGCCCGGTCGACCTTTGGTCTGTTTGAGCGGCGGCTCTGGGTAGCCGGAGCGACATCGGTCGTCGGCACTTGTCCGCCGCCGGCCAATCCTCAGGAGACGTCCTCGGGTCGCCCGTCGACGCCCAGTGAGAAAAGTTGGTCGGCCCTCCTCTCGTCTTTGTTTGACAGCCGTCCGACCGGCAGTGGCGCCGCTCTGTTTGACATCCACCCTGTGTTTTTACTGTCCGAATCGAGTCATTTTGTCTTCGTTGGCTCGCGGTGTATAACCAATCATCCGATGGAGCGCCACCTGCGTGACATGTTTACAAATAGCTTCCTGCGCACTCAAACGTGTGATTGGGTTCCGGGAACACACTGTTCGTTCACACTTGCGAAATATTTGAAAACAAATTTCACATGTTATGGTTCTCATTCGCCATGTTCTGTTCAAGCTCTTGTTTTTCCTAATTTCGTTCCATAAAACGTTCCGTCTAATTAAAAACGTTTTGCCGTTTTGGAAGGCTGCGGACTCATAAATTCTGCATCCCGGCGTTGTTGAAGCTCATCGCTAACCATCCTTATAGACCTTTCTGGCTCGGACTGGATCAGACCAAATGATGTGCTGAACAGTGTGATCAACTCCTGCCAACTTAGGCTCTGCAGGGATTCACCTGTTGAATGCTCCTCTATTCCGGGGCGCCCGTATCTGAGCTGCCGGCAATTCATCGGGCACTTCCTGAGCATCGCGTGGGCTATAATGGTTTTACGGAGGTACTAACAGGTTTATGCTCGGACCCTATAACGGTACCTTCTGTTGTGTACATACATGAGTGTGGCGTGTGAGTCTGTGTGCCAGTGACGTCAGAGAGTTGTGTCGTGACGTCACTGGATCACGAAACTCGCGTCCATGCCACGAGTCACGATAGTTCCATGTCCCATTGCCGTAGGCCGGATCGTCACGAAATAAAGTTGCACGTTCACGCTGTTCATCGGTCTCGATTTGTGGAACTTTGGAATCTCGATGAGTGAATTGGCTCTTATTGAACTGCGGTGTGAGTAGCATGTGATGTTTTATTCTTATGACTGAGTCTGGGTAGAATGCAGAAACAGGAACAGTTTATAAAAAGTTGAAGTTGGAATAATTACTATGGTTGTTTTTATACATATGATCATTTATTTGCCATTTACTTGCCAGTAACTTATATATAGAAATGCTTGAAATGCTGCCAATTGAAGCTATCGGATTTTCATTAATCTCGCGAGCGCGAATTCGTATAAAAAGCGGACGTAAAAAGACTAACAGCTATCTAACACTGCAGCTGCTTTAACACTGCAGCGTTAGGCTCTTCTGGCTCGCTTTTCTCGCTTGATGGGCCGTATTTATCACGTGCCGATGCAAATGGGTCTTGGCAGGACCATAGCGCTGCTTAATGTAGCACTCGCTGAACACTAATTGAAACACATAATTATAAGCAAATTATGATGCTTTAACTGTCGTCAGAAATTAAATGAATGAAAATCATTACAGAGCCTGGGAATTCAGCAGCAGCGTGGTGAGAGCAATAGCAGCTGAAATTATGGAAACCGCTGCAATGGATATTTAGTTGCCGGCGATGGCTGGGCTCCGTTGAAAATTAGGACGGGACGCTGAAACAGTCCTTTAAACGCTGCTGAGAGACCCACAGGGTTGCTGGTTACGTAATATAATAGTGAAATATCAAAGAAATAATACGTTTATAGTGTGGGAATTTAGGCTGCATTCACTCCCATCATAAACGAACTGAGTCGAGTTTCATCTTCACTTTAGATCGCTGTGGGCTGTGGCTATACTATAGGAATATCAGTAAATAAAATCGAAGCTGCTAGAAAAGATTGCTTATATGCTTGGGTGAAAGAATGATCTTCATGATCTCCCATGCAGAGGTCATTTATGCACTCAGCAGCTATGCAGCTATGCAGTTTTTTCGTGCTACCTGACGTCAGCACTGTCACGTGACCTCTCCAATCCCTATTATTGTTTCGTGAGAAAATACAAAAAATGCTGAAGTAGCGCTGGAATTTAAATTATCCCAATAAAACGTCCCATGAAAAAGAACATCATGTTCCATGCTGGGCTGGTAAATGAGACGATTTAGAAATCAGTATTTTGCCATGCCGTTCTAGACCAATCAGGGGGCGAAACGACGAGCAGCCCAATAGCTCATAGCCGCCCCTCTTCGGTCGAGACGCACTATTTGGAAAACGATAAGTCCAGGGAGGGTTGATATTTCTTGATTCTTCAGAAAATAGGTAGCGCTATCTCATTGCAATAACCAGAAACTCTCAGACAACAGCTCATGTTGAGTTACGTCAGCCAAAGCTCTTCAATGGTAATGAAGCCTGACATGAAAACATGAAATACGCAATAACATGTTAAATATATATATATATATATATATATATATATATATATATATATATATATATATATATATATATATATATATATATATATATATATATATATATTTCCACCTCGAGTTTCTCGGAAATAAGTTTAGACACGCTTGTGCAATTCCTTCCATTCATGTAGAAGTTACTTCTGAACTCCCCGCAAACAAGCAAACGAACGCATTTCTTGCCGCTGAAGTTGTGAAACTCGCATGTTTTCTCCGTCTGCTGCGTTCTGTATTTCTCAGCCAACGATAATTTTCGCACACCCTCGCAAAGGCCCACAACCGCAGCGCTAATAAGTGCGCCGAACGCTTAACCTGGTTCCTCCCCTTTCATCGATCCGCCGAACTTATGTGTATTCTGACAAATGATATCTGCGCGCGACCCTTATCGGCGCCGACACTGCTCATCGGCCGCCGTCCGGGTCGCCGGGTCGGGATCCAGGAACGCCGCTGCAAAAGCAGCGCCGGGCTGCCTTTGACTGTCGGCCTGAGGCCATTCAGGTCGGGCTGACAGCGCCATTATCCGAGCGCCGACAGCCGCGGGTCGGCATCGGCTTACGGGCGCCGCGCCGCCGCCCATCGTCAGACAATCCGCCAGCCGCCCGCCGACCCATTGTCGAGCACCCGGAAACGTACTGCGGATCGCCACCGGCACGCCCCAGAGGCTCAATACTCGGCTGCACTTGGGATAGGTTAGGTACCGTGGGCGTCTGTTTTGGGAAAACGTAGAGCGGATCAGAGGCCGTGCTTCATCAGTTGATTGTAATTTATCAGACGAGTTGTATTTGTGAGAAGTAATAGAGTTGAGTAGAATACAGGAGTCGGGAAATCTTCCCGACGCAAATCTTCCCGGCGTATGACGAAAATATTTATTTAATAATGTGCTTCCACGAAGTATCCCTATTTCCTTTGGTCTTTTCTCGCCCTCGGTCTTCAAAGCCGACTTCCATCGGTGGTGGAATTGCCTCTGCGATAATTTATAATCAAAGTCAATCGGATGCTGCACGGTTCACCGCCTGCTGCAGTTATCGTCACTATACGATTCTATACGATTCTATACGATTCTACCCTGGCCTTATTGACCCCGATCGTCAAATTTGCACGTAATGCAGCCCGGTCTGGACCGCCCTATTACGATGCTATGACTGCTACAGACACTATGGAAACTGAGGACTCTTCGACCAGGTGTTGATGCGCGATACTGGCTTTGAACCTCATGACCCCCGTTACTGGATAATTCTGATGAAGATATGGCACTGTTGTCGCACTAAGTGGACAAGTAAATCTACGCCAGAATATTGACAGGGAAGGGAGCATTCATTGCCAATACATGACATTCCTGGAAGGCTGCAGTGAATTATGGACGGCAATGCTCGGCGGATTAACTGGTAGGGTTATACGGTTCCAGCAATAATAATGAAAACACAATAAATCCAATCACTGTACCAATTAACGTTGACTAGGAAACAGCGTTCGGTATATAGGCTGTGCCGCAAGGCACCGATGTCGGCCGGCGCAGCCTACAGTCCAGTTGCCGCCTGAAGCGTGGCTGCAGTGAAAGCAGTGGGCACCAATAGAGTCATGCATAAAGTTAGCCCTGCTGGCAAGCACGACATGCTTCTGATGCATTCTCGTCGGCCTGAATCAACTGGCTTGGGCCAAGAGGATTTTGGCGCTCAGCTATACATTGTTACCAAATAAAAACCATCTAGAAAGGCAGCGGGGACTTGGGCTTATGACGACAATGAAGCCATGCGACAGCTCAACAGAGATCAATGAAGCCAACAGCCTGTCTACCTTATGAAGTATGTGTCACTGATGATAAATGAACAGGTCGCGTCCAGACTGCCCGGGGTCGACAGCCATGACGGCCAAGGGCCGGGGCCGGGAACCCAACACCACCCGCCCCACGCGCCAGGGTGGGCCGCCGCCGCCGCCACCGGCATCAGCATTTATTTATGGTGATGACTATGGTAATTAGGGATCATTGGATTTGCGATTCGCCCTTCTGTTGTGCATTCCGGTGGCGCACCATCGATCCCTTTCATGATGTGGTTTGGTAAAATAATTATCCCCCACCAAGGCCGCGGGTACGCTATACAACCAATAACACCACACAAGCGGTTAAAAGGGGGTTTGTATGATGCTCCAGCTTTCTTTCTTAACCACCAGGTTTCCCTAGAAACAAGGATAGACACACTAGACGTTTTTACAAGGAAATGGCAAAGCGTTGTTATTGAGCAGCCCAGAGGCCACATTGTCACGTTAAGGAGGTCACGATCGCGTGTTTCAACATTTCACTGATGAGATCAGACAGCAAAAAGCTGAAGGATAGCCTTCGGTCACAAGCATGTTGCAAAATCAAAACTGAATGCTACTATGCATAAGAATCCTTTGGTGGGTCACGAAGAATGTACTTGATCATAAAATATTTATATGACAGGTCAACAAAGGTCATTACTCAAAAGTTAGGACAGGAACAATTACAATGCATTGTCATTACTTTCGTATGATTGCATAACCTTTGTGAACATTGTACATTGGCTGCTGACTTTTTTACCTGTATAGGAGTCTTACCTGATAACCGTCTACCCCTGGTAAATTAGTGTTACATACCTAGCGTAATACAGCCCTAGCAAAAAAAATCTGAGCTGTTTTGGAAACGAAGAAGTTGTCAACGTGTTGACTATCAGAAAGCTAACCCATATGCACAAATCCGCTATGTAAGAAAGATAAAGCACGAAACGTGTGACTAATTGCTAATTAGTATACAGATGGTGGTGTCCCATTCCGCCATCCACCTGCACTACCTGATGACATTTTCATGTCTAATATTAATCGGTGAGACCATATAAACTGTCATGTCCATTTATTCAGAAACTTATGAGCTACCAACCATCAACTTTCCCTCCTTTCATCATTTAGCGATTCACGTCAAACGACCAAAATAGTCACCTTGTCCCTGGAGACCACCGCGACGTCTCAGTCTACACCTACCCAAAGTCATTATCGGGCAGACAATGGCACAAAACTTGTCGCATCTGGTGGGAGCCCACCCCTGGGGTTTTCGCGGCGGCCGGGGGACCCGTTCGATCCGCGCCGCGCGACTGTCTCACGGCCGCCAAAGCTGCCGGGATCGATTCCAGGTCACCGCCGGGGAATCGACCCGAGGCAGCTGCTCGACCGGCCGGCCCTGGCCCCAGGGAGGGGGAGGGGTAGGGACTGACCGCGGGGGAGGGGCGCGGGCCGGTCAGTCGACCCGGTCTACCGGGAGTCCCTAATAAGAGCACACACCTGCCACCCAGGCTGCCGTCAGTGCCACTTTCCGACATCGGTAAACGAATGAATTGCTGAGTGGGAGGGTGACATTGGGCGCTGTGATCGACGGTGAGAATAGGATCGATCGCCATTGACCACAGCTCAGTAACAATTCGATTTCAGTGTTCGATCTCACGGCATTAGAGGCTCGCCTTGACTTTGAAGGTCAGTGATGATACAGATGTGGTACTGTTTTGTTCACATCGTTCCACAGCAGTTTGCATTGAATAAACAAGAATGCATGAAAAAAATAGCAAATAAGTTGAAAATGGAAAAAGTTTATATGTTGTAAGTGGCTCAACCAAACAGGAACACCTGTCTGTGTTCACCCAGCTAATGCTTTCAACAAAAACAGCATGTCTGATAAAGGTCAAAGCTTGCATCCTATTCACCGTAAAATAGTTCGCTTTTTGTGACGATTCAGTCCGCGCCTAAGATCGTATGCTCATGCATTTGATCACCTATACTAAGAAACGGCTGCTCCGTCTTTTCGCTGATTGTTATCAATGACCATGTGGGAAATATATTGGGCACTTTTTACGGTTTGGATGGTAAAAGCAGTACCTAGTGCTCAAATTAGATTTCTTAACCCTCGCCGGCACAGGCCATTTTGAGTCCTTCGACGGCACAAGGGGGGGGGGGGTTGGTACGACCCCCCCTCGCGTTTGGCCCCCCTGATCGAGCTAGAGCTTCGCGGAAAAAAACGAGCGTGTTGCCCGTCACGAGAGGAAGCCGATGATACCCAATTTTAAGGTCCTAGGTCATCGGGTGACCTTCCAGGTCAGGTCAATGACCCGAAAACCGGGAAAATCGGGACATGTTAGAAAGTCGTAAAGTGTGGCTGCTATTTGGTTTTCCGGGGCGCTGATCACGAATATCGTGTTAGTTTTGATCAGAGATGATGTCTTTAAGCATTTAGACCAGGTCGGGTCAGGTCAGGTCAGGTCAACCGGTAGGGGTTGTGACGAGCAGACATGTGCTTGGATCCGGGAAAATGGATCTGAGATCCGATCCCATGGATCCCGATCCGAGATCCATTCAGATCATAGATCCAACCCCTCAATTTTGTCGAGAGATCTACTGGGATCATAGATCTGACCCATCAATTTTGTCGATAGATCCACTCGGATCATAGATCTGCCTCCCCAATTTTGTCGTGAGATCCATTGGGATCATAGCTCATAGGTGCTCATAATGTTTACAACTTTCTTGCATAAGAAGTTATGAATACCAAAGTATGGTTAGAAACAAGCAATCTGATACAAAGGCCATATTAGTAAGGGCATCCAGTTACATTAAACAGAATATAAAATAAAGGAGGCTCATGACAGTCACAACTTGAGTGAATTGAGTGACATGAAGATTGTTCACATACCAACAGAAAAGTTTGCATTAACAATTAACATACAGGTAAGTAATGACTAATTAACAATACATTACTAGGTAGGTAGATCACAATTAATGTTAGAATCTACATACCTAATGATAAGACAATCTTGCATTAGACAACCATGAGGCTTTCCAGCTAACACAATTGATTGATAAACAATAAAAGATGATATTGACACCTGTGGCTTGGCTAGGTAAAGGTATTTCAATCTATTGAAACAAATATTTGATAAAATAAACTGAGATATAAACAAAAGTATAAAAATATTCAACAGCCTGGGGAAGCGAAATATCGGGCTCTGGTATTAACTGGATAATTCGCCAGCTGACGCCGTATGGTGGCGCTAGTGGAGCAGCACCATATGACGTCAGCAGAAAACACCGTGAGCAGCTATGAAATGGGAACGAGCACCACGGAAATATCGAAAGGTGATGGACATGTACTGACTTTGGTCATTCAAGTACCACCAACACCATACAAAAACCATATAATATTATCAAGACTGATTCTGGAATCGATTTGTTCGGGTATTTAAAACACACAAAAAATGTTTGTTACCGAATTCTGAAACAGTATAAGGATATTCTTGTTCCTTACTTTTGCCTTGTGGAGTACTTTTACTTGCTTTCTAGTGCGCCCATCACTATCTTGAAATCTGGATTGCAACGCTGTAGGAAAACTTTATTTCATTTGTCATTTCTTCCACTTTTGAGCAGTGATAATTTATTTGGGTTTATACATTCAATAATGAAGACGGCTCCTAACTTTTTAGGGATCTGCAGTGGCTCTGAGAGTAAAATCAGATATTTTCTAGAAACTTGAGGCCACTATTTTCTTATATGCTAGATAATATACAAATATTGACATGTAAAGAATGATACGGGTGTATAATTCTGCATAAATATCAATTCAAAGTATTTAAATTTTTCAAGAACCTTTTTAATTCTTCCATAATGACTTCTTTCAATACAAGCTGGAAGCAATTTCAATCAATAAAGCAGCACAAGGCAGTACATTGAGCTACAATGATCCATAACCAATCGGCACCTGCAATTTGATTGATCTTCGAGATGTACCCTGCCTGTTTCCTGACTTTCCCTTTTCGTTGTACTGGGTGAAGTGAATATTCTGTGAATATTCTTCTGACAGTCAGTTTTTAATCCTACATTATGTTGTCAATCAGATTTAATTGGTTCAAAAACCGTCGTAGTCCGTCTCATTCGCAGTCTACATCTCCACATGCGCACCCATACATGCTCAAAATTTTCACTACGTATGTACTATGTACCCTGCAGCGTATCCTGATGAAAAATGTTTTGTTGAAATCAGAGACACTTCCCAAGGTAGGCCATAGTACATGGCCATATATTTAAGTCAAAACAGATAAACAGATAAACACAATTCCAATCATCAAGTCAACCAGCATCGACAATCTGCACATAAGTTCTAAACCTATTGTAAGACTACTTTGTATTCAAACTTTGTATTGCAGAAGGGTGGAAGCTGCATGGAATTATGCGACAATTTCAGCGTGCATCCACGCTCGAAAGAGCAGGGTTAATTGTAACAATGTCAATACCATAATAACGTAATTGTAGGTGTTGTGATTCGGTTGTCTCTTGTCTGTGCTGGCCATTGCGCGGGCGGTCCAGCGGCGGAACTCGGCTTCGCCGCCGTGGCGCGCTGGCAGTTGCTTCTTCTTCTTCTTCTGCATCCCATTGCCAACCCGCTCAGGGGGGCGGCGGCGCAGGCGGGTCGAGCGGCGGCTCGGTCCGCCCAACATCCTCGATGAAGGTGATGACCTTCGTCGCCGGGCCGCCGAGGACGTCGACCAGGCGAGGGTCGACACCCCAGCGGCGGCGGCGGGCCGCCTCATAGGCCGGACAATCGGTCAGTAGGTGCGCCGCGCGGTCGGGCTCCCCGCACGCGGGGCATTCGTCGTCGGCTTCCGGGCCAATCTTGTGGAGCGTGTCACGGGTCAGCGGTGATGTGCCGGTCCTCAGCTGGGACAGCGTCACCGACCCCAGCGCGCCAGGGAGTCGTGGCCAGGCGTGGGGTCCGGGTGCGGGTGGGCAGCGGTTGCCCTCTGTCGCGACAGCTCCCGGACATGGCGCGTGACGGCGGCCCGCGCACTCGACAGGTCGATCGGTGCGCTGTCTTGGTCGCCCGCCGTGGCCTCGCCAGCCAGGAGGTCGGCGGTTTCGTTGCCGTCCAGCCCGGCATGGCCTGGCACCCACTGGAGCACCGTCTCGGTGCCGTTCTCGGTGAGGGTGCTCAGCACTCAGCAGCCTCCACACCTCGGCGGCCAGGGCCATGGTCTGGTTAGCTGGGCCGCGGCCAAGTAGTTGGAGCCCAGACCTTGAGTCGGTGAGGAGGCGGACCGACTTGGTCGATGCCAACTCCCCGTCCTCCAGGCCGGCCACAGCCGCGAACGCCTCGCGCATGGCGGTCAGTTCTGCTCTTAGGCTGGAGCAGACCGCCCCTGCAGGAGCGCGCACGGTCTCTTCTCTGTTGAGGTGGTGGAACTGGATCAGCGCCTGCGCCGCCCTGTTCCGTCCGCCGCGAGCCGAGCCGTCCGACCAGATAGTGACGTCCGGGTGCGGGAGCTCTGCAATGGCTCGCAGGGCAGCTTCCCTGCGGACTGCAGGCGGGTCCGACCGGCGGGTGGCCACGGGCAGGTCCACCCTGAAGGTGATGCCGCTGCGGTGGCCCAGCCATGGCGGGTCGCAGCTGTAGAACGCCGAACCTGTAACACAATAGAATTGCAATTGTAACAAAGACCTGCATGGTCAGCACACATCTGTCATCTGCAGTGACTGTCATCCCAAGTTGGTATGAATTGGCACAAAGTTGGGTCATGGTAGCACTAGCAGACGTAGCACAAGCTGTTGTGATATGCCATACCGTAGGACTAGGTCGTAGGTTGTAAATTTTAGGTTTAAGGCTGTAGGTTGTAGGTCAGGTTAGGTAAGGTTTGGTTAGAAAGACCCATTCTCGTGCATCGGGCAGCTTGTGCTACATCTACCTTACCAATACCCAATTTGGATTCCCAAAATTGATGGCAAACAGGCTTTTTGTATAACAAGTGTGGTTAATTGTTCTAATCCCCGCTGCAATGTGAGGGTAACTGCTTTTCTACAATCACAAAATTTGAATTCATATAGGTAGGTGTTTACATGTTCAGAAAATGATACAAAATATGACACGATTATAGCTGCAACTGGATAATGGATACCAACCTCAACTAAAAGTTTCTGCAGCCTTATAACCTAACAAATGACTAAATTGCCAAAATAAATCCCTTAGTACAATAGCTTGACTCTAAAAAATAACAGAAATTTTGCATGCAGACCCTCTGAAATGGAGGGTTTATGAAAAGTAACAAAATAAACATTCACCAATATCAATATGTTGTTATAAATTTCATATGTAGCATAAGCGCCAATACTGCCTTCATTTACAATGTTGCTACTGTTTTCCACTCACAAACGCTGCCCTCCGTGGACAGCAGCAGCAGCAGTGAAACGTCACCCGTGGTGTGACATCATCACCCATGACGTAATGGAAATCCAGTTGTTACCAAGGCCCGAAATATCAATTGGAATGGCCTTGGATATATACCGTAAAATGATTATTCAGTCTCTAAAATTAAATAGAACTGGTGACGTCATGTCAAATAACAAATGAGCTAAGTGTTCTAGCTTCGAGTATAATAAGAATAGACAAAAATCAAAGTGCAAATTCAAAAAACAAGAGTTGTTTAAAAGAATGTTCGTTTTTTCTGCCTCACATAATTTTACGATACGATTGTTCGTGAATATCATCTTTGTAGCGTTGAATTTAATGACGTAAACGTAAGCTGAAATGATATCACATGGCCCTGAGCCGTGCGACAATCCATTAGTGCTAAATTGACGAATGTTGCGCGAGTGCTACAAGTGCGCCTTGCATCTTTATTTTATTCACTTTTCAAAAGAATCAAAATATCTTACGTCATAAGTCCGAAGGGTCTATAACGGGGAAATTTATGGAATCATCACGGTTTTAGTCAAATTAAGATTTTTCAATGGTCAACAGATAATGACGTAATGAAACAATATTACCAAAACGTGAGCTGTGAATTTCGTTTGTCTTTTTTTGGAGGCTGCAGCATGGCATGCCAAAAATAGGTAATCTGAAGACGTTGATGCCTCTTTTGAACTTGGAATTTTATTAGGAAAGTATTAGAGGTTGGTTGCTATTCTTACTAAATCGAAATTGTGTTGGGCATACCTAAAGCTCATACGAACATTATGAATTGGGTTTTCATGCCTGGTAGAATAAGTGGATTGCTGGATTATTTTGAGCAAAACTGACCTGTTTGGCTTCCAGGTTTGATTTCCCAACATCTGTCTATAGGCGGCGGAACGGGGGGAGGGGTGGCACCCAGGGCACCGTGCCCCCCATAGATTTTGGCATTTTAACATTAGCCCTACTGGCATTGCATGGAAAGAATGGGACCAAAAGTTGGCAGTGCCCCGCCGCCACTGCATCTGTCTGTACTGTTTGTTCATTGAATTAAAGTGGCTGTAGCTTGTTGATAAGATTGTCATCAGTGCTGTCATGGAAAAGTTACAATTGGTCACAAAAAGTAGCAATGTGCATGTTCTTGGTTTATTTTAAATGTAGTACATATGTTCTTGATTTAAAGTCAAATTTAATGATGATAACTTACCTAATGATTACAAGTGGTCTTAACCATGTCCACAAGTGACAATTCTCAATTGTATTGCACTGTAAGGTGTACAATTATGTAGGATAAGGGTTTCATTGGCTACATGTTGTCGTGAGATCCATACAGATCATACGTCCTCTACAAATTTTTGCCCGCTGGATCCACAGAGATCATAGATTCGACCCCTAAATTTTGTCGAGAGATCCATTCAGATCATAGATCCGACCCCTGAATTTTGTCGAGAGATCCACTCGGATCATAGATCCAACCCCTCCATTTTGTCGAGAGATCCACTGAGATCATAGATCCAGCTCTCGGATCCATGCACATGTCTGGTGACGAGTATTCGTAATACGTGTCAACCGCCTCGGACAGCTTCGTAACATGTTACGAAGGCACCAAAACTACTTCGTAAATGTTCAAATGGTTGCTAAATTCGAATTCAGCTCCAAAAATTAGCCTAGAAACATGTAAAACTCGTAAAAGTGAACCGAGGTCACCCGAGGTCACCAAAGGTCAATGACCTGACCTGACCTTCAGGTGACCTTGACACCCACCCTAATGCATGGGAGCAACATCAAATCACATGTTTGAACGTTTGAAACCACGAAAAGCTTGCAAACGCGCGGCTAATGCGAGCCGACATGCGCCGAACCGCGATTTCGGCCAAACATGGTCACAGAAAAGAGGTCACAGGTCAAAGGTCATTTGGGTCAGGGTGATGAAATTTTCAGGGTAGGTGTAAAATTGATCAATGCGAGGGTACTGAAAGTTTCGTCGCGATCGGCCGCCTTTTACGCGAGTTATTCGCGAAAAACCTTAGGGGGGGTTGCATCACCCCCCCCCCCCCCCCCTGTGCCGGCGAGGGTTAAAACAGCAGTGTTCAAACAAAACTCAAATTAAACTTCTTGTAGGCACATATGTGTGCTGTGCAATTTCTCACTTTTGTGTTTCTTCGCTGTAGCCTTTCTACCGTTACCTGCTGGTGCGGAACATATATCATCGTTTATTACAAGAAACAGCAATATGCAACTGACAAAACAACAATGCTCATTCATTCGCAAGGCACCCACAATGCCGCCAGAAGTGAAATTACACAAACGACACCCAGGAAACCACACTGCACTGGACCAAAAACAACCAAGATCGGAATGAATGATTTTCAGAAAACGTCATTCATCTCTCGTTCTCGTTAAATCCTCTCACTTTCTTTCCTTAGTTTATTTATACCATAGCCCTCCGATTTGGTGGGCTGAGCTAGTGGGCATTTCGATATCAAAAGCGAACATAAACATCAATTGCAGATAGGTAGCTGTCACAAAAGCCGTCCCTGCAGAAACTCCGTGCGTCATGAGATGAAGATCACAGGCAGTTGGGGGCCATTTTACATAAACGTCATACTAGTTAAAATGTATCTTGAAGAGCTGAATGTTGTGATAAAAAAGTATTGTTCCTTCATCCATATACACTTCAAAGGACCATTACCTATGGTCAACCGTAGTGTACTTGTCCAAAAAAAAAAAAAAAAATGTTATCGTTAAGGCATAGTGTATTCCAAGCGCTGAGTCATCAAATATATATTTTCAAGGTGTTTGATGGTTTATACTTACAAAATAATAGCAACCAGATTGATGCTAGTCTTGTCAGAAAACTGCATTTGGAAAAACTATTCAACTTTCGAACTAACTAGCTCAATTCAAGGTAGGTTTTGTTGTATGTTTCTTGACAACGACCTCGATGCGAAGGTCGAAAATTCGAAACGAAAACTGTTTATTGTATAACTACCTTGAATTAAGATGTCTGGTCGTAAAAGCTTGAAATCATATATAACTAGCTCAAATAACACACACACAACCCAATTTCCTTCCGAAGCAGCGCACAACCCGGATACCATCTCCTAGCCAACAGAATAGAACCAACTGTAATTGTTCCCTGATAACAGTAATTCTAACTTCGAAAGAAAGGCCTGGCATACAAAAACTGCCAGCAGTGTCTGATTTTGGTTGATTGTGAGGTGGTAGGAAACTCAATGTACGAATGTGAGCCTTCCTCTATATTGATCAGTGTCAAGGGCTCGCTTCACATAAGAAGATTCATATTCCAGGGAC
This sequence comes from Amphibalanus amphitrite, assembly GCF_019059575.1. NCBI lineage: Eukaryota > Metazoa > Arthropoda > Thecostraca > Balanomorpha > Balanidae > Amphibalanus > Amphibalanus amphitrite. The sequence goes on from NW_024881674.1 coordinate 539,673, forward strand.
AAGAAACGAAACATTCCACGCGAATCCCCTCTAAAAAACGTTGCTAAAAGAGCTCAATAGCGCTTCAAACGAGCAAGTGGGAAAATAGCTGGGAAAATAGGCTCCCATCAAAGCCATAAGGATACGATGTATTTGCGACTGTGAAAAATAGGTTTGGTCTTTTTCCAATAACTTCTTCTTCCAAAACATGACTTTAGCTGGCTGGAGCTGCCTACGTTCATAACATGCTCGCCATGGCGAGCCGTTCCGCGGCCAGCTCATCTCCAGCCGGCTGCAGTCCGCGACATGAGATATCGGCGGCGTCACCTCAGTGGGACACCGCTCCATATCGTGCCGGCGGCGCCGTATCCAGGGATGAAGGGTACGGATGGCGGCCTTTCACCGCTCCTTCCGTGGATGAGGTCGAGGACGGACAGATAACACGTGCGACAGAGCCGAGCCGACAAATGAGCGGCGACCAGAAAGACGATGAAGGGGTTCCGGAAAGTTTAAAATGTGATCGTTAAATGGGAGAACTGAGCATCACCGACTGATGATGGTGCAGTGATGCAGAAGCAGTGTTTTATAACACATTCTGGTCCACATTACCGGAATACCAATGTGCAGTGATGTTACATTCTTTTGAACGCCGCAGGTGCCTTGTGTGCTGTATGTGTGTGTGTGTGTTGTGATGCTATAACTCTGCAAGTAACCGCGTGGCGTCACCACGGGACGTGTAATTGAGATGCCGGCAAAACGTTGCAGCGCTGCTTTGAGCCTATGCAAACACCTGGAATCAGCTGCAAAGGGGTGGTGGTTCGGTGACCATTAGGGGAATGAGTTTTGGGACGGACTGCACGCAAACTGTAGCAGTGAGAACGATGTTTTCCTTTCTTAGGTTCAGTTTTATTAAACACATTTTCTGCCAAGGTGTGCATACTTTGATGCATTACATATTCGCAGTTATTCAGTACCAGAAATAGCCCGTTCGCCGCCTTTACGCGTACAACTTTCAAATATTTCTGAACCACCGGTGCTCTCCCAACTTCAGTTCATTCTGACGCTATTATACCCAATGCCAGCATGAAATATTTTCCCGTCCATAGCGGAGATTGATTATCTGCTCCCAAATGAAGGACATAAATCGTTCTGTCGGGACATAATGCTGCCTCCATGTATGACAATCTCGCTCTAACACAAAACCAGAGGCCTCACCAGAGCGTTTCATGGCCATTCGAAGCGATCAGTGTGCCGTCATGGATTTTTATTCAGAACAATCCATCGTATCGTTTGACTGGATTGCTTCCTTGATCGCAGTTTCACCGAACACTCTGTCCGGCTGTCAGGGAGATATGTGCTGCCCGGCAGGCGCGGATACAAGGGGGGGGGGCCATGGGGGCCATGCCCCCCCCCCCCCTTGGCCGATTTTTTTCAAAAATAAAATAAAAAGTTAAAAAGTTAAAAAGCTGAAAAGGGGGCCTCCTGAAAATAAAGTGGCCGAAATCCGATGAGTTTTTTTTAACCTACCCACTTAGTTATTTCTTAGAAAGCTAGCTGAGAAGACTTCTTTGTTAGAAGATTGGTAAAGCTTTTCATAACTTGGAGGTCTCTTATACTCACAGAGATGACCACTTTTACAGGGCCTCCTAACCTGCACAGAGGGCCTCCAAGCCTGCACACATGTTGAGATGTTGCCTGAACAGCTAGATAAGCTCAATAGACGCAGTTTTTTTTGGGGGGGGGGCCAACAAGTGGGAAGATGGGGCCTCCAACAGGTGGGATTATGGGGGGCCTCCTGGTTTCTAATGGCCCCTCCCTTGGAGATTTTCTGGATCCGCCCCTGCTGCCCGGTGAAATGTCTGGCGAGCGCTGGGGGTCTTATCTGGCCCATAGCGGAAAATACACCTCCTCTATTTCCTGCAGGGCGGCGATTGTTTGTCTTGCCGGGCTCGACAGGCGCCGCTGATCATGTGTCATACATCGCAAACTTCCTCGTCGCTCATGTGCCGTGAACATTCGAGCCCAAACCAGCAACATATCCATCACCTCCGCAGGCTCTGCCTCCGCCGTGCAGCCTTATAAACGTCATCGAAAAACTATGTGAATGTATTTTCCAAAACACTCCCGATCCTCCAGAAACAGCTCTTTTCCCAGCCACCACACAGCTCTCAATCCTTCACTGTGACACCATGTCCCAAAGCCGCGCTATTTCACGGCGCCCCCTACAGCGCACACCTGTGACACGGCGCTCCTCTCGCCCACAGCGCTGGTGCTCACCGACCTGGGCAAGCTGCAGATCTCGGCTGGCGGCTCCCAGATCACCACTGCGTCCGCCGTGGTGGAGGACTCGGTCGACCACAGCCCGCGGCCGGCAAACACGGCCGTCTCATGAGATGAGGCGGCGCCGGCCGGCGGCGCCGAACCGGACAGCTCGCCGCGCGGGTCCTCTCCGCGTGTATCCTCTCCGCGCCGACCTCCGCCGGTGCACATCGTGGAGAACCCGCTGCGGCCGAGCTCGCGCTCCCCGAGCCCAGCCATCGCCATCGACGAGACGGTGCGCTGCGGCGCGGCCGGCGACTGCGACCGCTACCTGCCGCCGGCATCCCCCCGCGCCGTGCGCTTCTACGGCGATCCCATGCCGTCGGCGCCGCAGGCTCCGCTCGCCTGCTCCGAGCCCGGGCTGGAAATCCGGCTCGAAGCGCGGCTCGAGACGCGGCTCGAGACGCGGCTCGATGGACGGCTAGATAACCACAAGGACGGTCTGCCGAGTTACGAGTCGGCGGCGCGCCGCTCAGGTCAGTGGTCCGAGGCGCGGTGTGACAGTACAGTGTCCGGCGCGTCGTCGGGCGCCCCCGACTGGCGAGACGTGGCCGCCGACCGCGCGGAGGACGCGGTGCTCAAAGACTGGTCCGGCGAACTGGAGAGGGCCGGCGAGAAACAGGACGAGTGGCAGGACGAGGGTGAGTCGATTGTAGCCAACTGTAGCGACTCACCATTGTCCAACTGTTTGGACTCACCCGAGCTGGTGCCGCGTATTGGCTTCCATAACGATGTGAAGGAGTGTGCCATATGAGCAGCGGGCGCCGTATGGCCAAGCTGTGGATACATGCGGGTGACGACTGTGTGTGGGTTTCTGAATTCGGAAGCACTGTTGAGCTGCGTGTGAGAGCATTTTCAACTCGCCTGCTGCTGGTTTTACGACGACTACTGCCGGTTATATCGGCATCTGTTTGCCGTTTCGTTGTTTCTCCCGGCGCCCCGATGCGACAGGCGCTCTGCCAGACAGCCCGGGGGACGGACCGGTGACCGTCGGTCGCGCCGATCACCCCTGGGCTGTCCCTGAGCCCCGCGGGCCCTGTCGCCTCGGAGCACTCCCCTCCCTCCTCCCTTAACCCCACCCGGCAGACAGTCGGTGATCTGTAGCCGAGAGTTCCCGGACACGGGGCCCATTCTTCCCCATATTTTTCCAGCTCACGTCGTCTGCTGAATCCGGTAGCGGCGTGACATTACGTTATGTCCGTCCTCTGTATTTTTCTGGAGTTGCGTCAGCAACAACCAAGCTGTAGTTCCCGCAATCGGGAGAAACTTCTATGAATTTTATTGCAGGGGTTTGTGCGAGAATGCCAGCTAGTCATATTTCAGCCTCTGATTTCACATTGTGTGATAAATGATGTGTGTTGTAATGTTGATTACACAAAGCGCTCATTTCTGTAACTGTGTAACTTATAACTTGTCGTCAATACTCAATACTTGTGCTGAATGCGACAGGAACGAGGATGCGGAATCAAAAAGGACAAACAGCTTCGGATGACGAGTTCTGCATCCCGATAAAAGCGACGCAATCAGCCCTGTCGCAATTGTGTTGGTGCTTTGAAGATCTGAGCGAGTCTTCTTGTTCAAACATTGGCGTGAATGTGTAATTCGCGGTGGCATTGATGACGTGGGTTACTGTGATTGGTTATTACTGAGTGAGGGAGCGCGCAGTTTGCTGAGTGGGTCGAACACAATGTCGCATGTCATGTGGCAGAGCCGTACCTAATGTGACATCAGTGTCAAATCAATCACGGTGACAGATTTTAGATTGGCTGCATTCGTTACCAGCGGCACGGGGGAATTATGGAATGATTGATGAACATTCCATGTGTTACGGAATGGTTGTAATGTGTACTGTTCTCAACATCAGTGTAATATAATTGTTCCACAACAAATATAAATAGAAATATCTCAACGTCGATGGTTGTGTCTATTATCATCGAATAAATCGTCCATCATCTCAATAGTCGCACAACACACGTAACTATTGCACGTTCCGATAGCAATATGCATATTGCCTAGTCATCAAAACGTTTCCACGAGACGTCTTCTTTCCGAAGAGTCTTTCTTGGCTAAGCATGCGTCTATCATGGTTTATTTGTATGATCTACTGGCTCTAACCTTTCGTTAGTCATAGAGGATTCTTCATGGCTCCGAGTGGAAGATAAGGATATCTTTTCCAAGCGGGTTACTGAAAAACCGAGCGACGAAGGAGCGAGGTTTTTCTGTAACACTCGAGGAAAAGATATCTGATCTTCCACGAGTGAGCCATGAGGAATCCTATATCTTTCTATGTTGAGGTTTATTCTGAATTAATAAAATATTATATTTAAATGCATTCATCTGTGTAAAAGTAGATTCAGATTAGTTTGTTCTTATTTCATAAGTTTCATCCATAAACAACCATCAAAAATGTCGTTCGGTTATTGGCCCATCATCACATGAACTCTTGATTTTTCGCTATGAACCCTCGAGACCTTATCTTTGCATCTCAGAGGGATGCAGATATAACAAATTCTTATCTTTGCATCTAAGAGGAGTGCGAGATAGAAATATCCCTGCACTGTAGACCCAATGGCAAATAAACCTCAACTAGAAAGATAGCAAAGAAATGTATGCTGTACTCCTCAACTTTTACGCCGATCCTCCCCGCTCCCACCACCCACCACTGTAGTCCCATGGATGATGGAATATGGATGTCTGTCCCTCCCCCCCCCCCCATTCCCCGGTGCTCGGTCCCTCCCAGCGCCCTCACCCAGACATCTGTCCCTCCCACCACCCTCTTCCCAGACATCTGTTCCTCCCTCCCTGCCCCGGCAATGCACACTGGTCGGAAACGCTCCAGCGAGAGGCCAGCGGCCTTTCCGCAAAAGTTTTTCGCTTGTTATTCCACAACTAGTGAAGCAAACTTTATAAAACTTTGCATACCTTCTCTGTCATATGTAAGCTATCATTTGGATGTCAAGCACTAAATATATGACGTGAATCTGTTAAGTTATGACGTCATAATTGAGTATAATACAGGATCTAGCACCACTTTAAGTCAACAAGGGAAATTGGGAGCTGCTATTCGGGCACCGGGAATGGTTTCATGCACTCCTTGCAAGGTCCAGTGCTTCACTTTAGCATTGTTGACTTTGCGTGACGTCATTTATGACGTCACTAAGGCCATATAAGTTTTTCGTCAATAACTCCTGATCAGATGGAGCTAGAGAGTCGGGAAAGCCACCATTGGACTCAGGAAGACCTGCCGAATCGAATGATATGCGATATGACCTCCTTCAACCATTTTCGTGACCTGAGGGGCTCCGACCTGACGTTGACCCGGGGTTAACACCTTAAGTTGACTTCACCCGAACACCAAGAATAGCATTCAACGCGACTGAGCTAGACAAACACGATGATGCCAAAATCGCGGCAGTGCGGCCATTTTAGGCAAAGTAATTAACCTAAAACCGAGCCCGTGCCTTGTGGCACTTACCTGACCTAAGAGGTCACTGGCTGACCTAAGACCTCAAAATCGGGTAGCACCTAATTGTTGCGTCTTATAACGGCACACAAGCTCTTTTTTTCCGCGAGGCTCTAGCTCAATTAGAGGCGAAACGGCGAGGGAGTTGTACCAACCCTCCCCGGTCAATATAGAAAACCAATCGGTCCGGCCAGGGTTAAATACCGGAATTGTGATCTAATGTAAAAAGACGGCCCAAGGTAACCCGACGTCAGTGACAGGTGTCCTATATTTGCAGCGTCTTATATTCACGAAGGTTTCAATTTCCACTTTCTTCAGCCGAGTGATGGTTGTCAATAGCAAGGCTCTCTAAATGCAAGCCGTAATCGCCACGCAATATGTGGAAGGCCTTTGATGTCGATACATACATAAATGCATACATAAAACGCGCTTTTCACAAAATTCATAAACTCAAACGCATCTGTTTTTAATGACCAGTCAACTACGCATGGATGCGTGCAGGCCACACCGGTCAGCGTAAGCCGGGCACGGCGGCCGAGCCGAAACTGGGGCGGGGCGGGCGGTAGTTGGGTAGGAAGAGCGGCTCCTGCAAATTTTGCGCAAATATGCGCAGTTAGCTTTTATGTTGCCCTGGTGTAAATTTAAATCCTGCTTCATCTCACAAAAAATCAGAGTGGAACTAGATGGGACTACCTGTTGTTTCCTTACCTAAACTTTGCAGTTATATTCCAGAATCACTGAAGGAGAGCCTTCATAAAAAAGCTACAGTAGATCTTAGTTAGGGAAAAAGTATACCAACAATTTTGCACTGACCAGTCGGCAACTTCATAAGGAACATTTTGATGCATAATATGTGGGATTTCATTTTTGTGTCTATCAGCAATAAGACTCTGAATATCCGGCTCAAGAAACCTCTTGCTCCGCGTCAGTTTCCGAGTTCTGGGATACCCCATCTTCGGGGGCTGATTACAGTTATTTTTGGTCACCCGGATTAGTTTTTTTGGCCGAAGTATAATAATTTGATAAATTTCAAATCGATCTATATAAAAAATAATCCGAAACTCCGGAATCGCCCGTGGCCTCTCGTGAGGGCGTTTCCGACCAGTGTGCAATGGGGCCCTCCCCGGTGCCCTGCCCCCTGCCCCGGTCCCCCGGGGCTCGGCGGAGGATCGCGTGCCGGTCTTTTTGCAGATCCTCTGGCCGCGGGTGCCGGCTGCCATTGGTCGGTGACCGGGCACCACGGACCGCCGCTGGATGAGAGCCGACAGCCGGGATCCTCCGGCCGGCCACGCAATCACTGCCGCCCCCCCCCCCCCCCCCCCCCCGACACCTCCTGGCAGTGACCATCCCCATCAGCGTCCCCATCCGCAACTCATGTCTGATACCTCACTCGCTAACGTTTCCCTCTGGAATCTGGGTCTCTGCCCTCGTTCCAACTTTAGGCTGTCCTGAGCAGCGTCACAACCTACTCCTGGAAGGTCACATACCGATTTCGTAATTTCACTGCAATTGGATTCCACAGGATTCAAACTGACCAGGAAGTTTGCCTTGCCCAAGCCCACCTCCCTGACTTCCTGGGACGTCACAAGACGGAGCCTGAAATCCTCAGCTCAATGCACTGACCTCGTGTGAGCTGTGACCCGGACTTCTAGCTAACCCCGACCTGAGTTCGAGCGTCTCACTGTTTCCTTGACACCGAATGAGCCGTATAGAGGCCGACACGGAGTGACCAAACACTGTTGGTTTCGTTCTGTTGGCGTCCCGGTGAGCAGGTATGCACACACAGCAGCTAATTCAGCTGTCAGGGCGTTGATGCCGGACTCATTCCCCTTATACCATCAGACCCCGTGTGTGCTAATAGCAGGGTTGGCGGACCACCTCCGATGAGCGGTGGCGGCCTCAGGCATCACAGTCCCGCCCCGGCCGGTGCGGTCGATACGGCCCCAGCACGATTGTACCGGCCACATTCATCTTTCAGGCCTTTTTTGCGGCGCAATGAAGGAAGACAATGCCCAAGTGGCCTTACACCCACTCGATAGCTATCAATCTGGTTAGTGACTGTGTAACGGGCCTTCCGAAGCTTGTTACATAAGGTGGGTGCCAGGAACGCAACAACACACCACACCATCCATTATGAAGCCTCGATCACTATGCAACGCCTGTTCTATAAGACGTCCTCGCTCTATAGCTATGGGACAGAGTACGCTAGCGCCGGTGTCTATGAAAAGATGCAATATTAGATGGCCGCTATGACTGCAAAAGCTTTTGGAATATAGAATGCCAAAGACGTGTATTTATGTGCTGTCCTAAGGTATGATGGCTTTAACCCGCGCCCCGTTGGGCTCTGCCGAGCAACGCGAAAATGCCCCTAAGATCTCGAGAACCACGCAACCTAGCGACAAGCGGCAAACGGTGTTGGATAGCCCTATCAGGGAACTACCTTGTGACCCAATTTTATTGACCTAGGTCAAACCGATGACGTCACAGGTCAGGTCAAATGTCCAATTTTCACCGTTTACAGGCATTTCAAGAAATGCGTTGTAAAATCGAGTAAAATGCATTTCATTGAAAATCATCGATGGGAAAATGTTCTTCAAACACATATTTTGCTATTTGAGGTCACTGATACCAGGTCAGGTCACAGAGGTCAGGTCACTGGGGGGGTCACAATATGAAAGTGTCGTGTGATGCATGTTTTATGGTCCATTTTACATGACAAATGCGATTATGTGGGTCAGGCAGCCTTTGGGGCCAGCTTAGATCACGTTTTGGTCAAGGTCAGGTCAAGGTCAGGTCAAGGTCAGGTCAAATTAGGTCAAATTTCAAAGTTGATATTTTTGCATAAAATGGGTATCGAATCGATGCAGCTTCTCACGGGGAGTTCAATGGTGGTCTTTGTTTTGCCGTACGTGGTCTAGAATCGCTAAAAATTGAGTTCAAAAAGTTGACGTCATCATTTTTGAACAGTTTTTTTCGCTATAACTTGGCCAAAAAACGAGATATCGATCTGAAATTTGGTATGTATATAGAAGAGCGCAGGGAATATCACAAATATTCCGGTTTTTTCGAAATGCGGAATTTTTTTGGATTTGTTTTTAGTTTTTATAAACAAATCAATTTTTTGAATTTTTGGGGTCAAAAACCCAAAATTTTGAAAATCCGAGACAGCAGTTTTGTAGCGCCGCTTTTTGTCTACCAGACCGTATAAAGAACTTTGAAATTGCTTGATAACTGTAGATTTGGTGAGCGTTTCAAGATTGCATGTTTTTTTCCTCATTTTTGCTCGAACATGACCTCAGTTTGACCTCAATAACTCCTGACCTAAGGTGACCTAAGAATTGAAATTTGGTGTGAAGGTGTCAAATTGATGCCCGGGAAGGAACTGAAAATTTTCAGGAAAAACCACAGGGGGGGCCAAAATGGCCCCCCCCCCAACGGGGCGAGGGACTCGTATTGTCCTTTTTTTACTAGGCGGTAATTAGCTGCCTAAAATTTGGCAACCTGTTATACACACAAGCACAGGAAACACAACCTAACAACAGTGTTCACGTGCCAGAGGCCGGGTTCAGTAACTGGCATTTCTGCCTTCCCCAGCCATGAGTTGAAATTCATTTCAGATCCCTGCCATTTCTCGAGTCTCGCCGCACCATTAACCTTCTCCCGCCTCTTCCGAGCAGACGCTAAGACGCCAATGACCCACTGCCAGCGTGCCCAGAGCTGTCGTCAGCGCCATTGTCCAACTCGGAGCTGACATGACGGTCTCCTCCTCTGGAGAATGGATCTCATATAGGGCGCCGTTGAGCGATACTGGAGAGAAATGTGCTGTGCTGTTGCCGATCGAAGTCACTGGCGCTGACCGCAGTGCACTGTTGCAGTTCGCGTGCAGTTCAAAGGTCATAATGGGGCGTCGGAGGAGAGCGTGTTTTTATCGGAACTAAGTGAAGGAAGAACATGAATGTTTAGGGATGTAGGGTCAGTGGCACGGCAGGAAAGGTAAAATTGGCTATAAAATTTATAGATTAATTAAACCTATATCAGTTGTAGAGCCAAAGCCTGCTACATGACATATCTAATCGTTCGATTAAACAGAACCGAAGTCAAGATGGCACCCTTTGATAAACTGTTCGTCTAAAAAACATATTCCTTGCGGCTGGGCTTAGTCAAGCGATCGTAAATCGAAAATCACTTCCAGTATTGACGCCAGCACGAGACCCTGTGGTTCTTTACAAGCAGTTGGGTGATCCCACCCTCGGCGAAAAAAAAGCCTTACCGATGAAATAAGGACAAGATACCAAGTATAAAACGCATTAACAATCCCTCACCTTCACTCAGGTATACACGTACAAAGTTCAGAAACAAAGTTGGCTCGCACCTCAGGATGTCAAAAAGTGAATATCCGAATAGGTAGCACCCATATGTTGTTAGCCATACCTTGAACATTGCATACTGCATGCCTACGACTTATACGCCGCTGTGTAAGTAGTGTGGACCCTATTTACCGGCAAGTTACTCGGCCAGCGTCCAGCAGGCCTATTACGGAGGAGTGCGGCTACAAGCCGTTGGTGTGCTGCTGTCAGGTATAAAGGTGTTTATGGGTCAGGCTGCAGGGTGGAGGTGACAGGTCACTGACGTCACTGACGGGTCACTGACGGGTCACTGACACTGACGGGTCACTGACGGGTCACTGACACTGACGGGTCACTGACGGGTCACTGACACTGACGGGTCACTGACGGGTCACTGACACTCACGGGTCACTGACAGGTCACTGACGGGGTGCGACATAAGCGTGAGCACCGCGGTCCAGCGCTGACTGGACACGGAGGCAGCGTGCTGGTTTCCGGAATGGGTTCGGGAAAACGTGCGGCGGGTAGAAGGAACGGGCTTTTTCAAAAGAAGGTACAATTTATTTCGTCTGTCATTCACAGTCATTCATTCATTCATTCATTCATTCATTCATTCATTCATTCATTCATTCATTCATTCATTCATTCATTCACTTGGGTTGCCTTCGTAGTTGGGACTATAGTTCTTCGTAACCCAAATTTTGGCCAATATTTAGATATTTTAGACATTTAGATATTTTTATATTTAGATATTTTAGATATTTTATTTCGCCGTCTTCAAACTATTAGTAATCGCTACTTGCATACATGTACCATACAAACCATGTATGTACCATACAAACACTTCTTGCCTGCAATCTGGTACGCTGCAAAAACATGCCCTTTGCCAGATAAAACTATTTATTTTCAATCTGCAACATATTCATTTGTAACGATCAGTCAGCACGCTGGATCGGAAGTGATATAAAGACGCGTAGAAACGCAGATAAAAACGTTCAGTATATTAAAAACGCTATGTTGCCCAATGACAATCACAAGTAGGCACTTGATCACACCACTTGTCGAATATATTCCCATGGTCTAGTTATTTCATGATCGTGTACTGAGCAAGCCCTACTTAGTCCATACTTGTTAGTTCTGCTCAACGGGGAAGAAACAATGTCTGACAAAGGACAAAACAATAATGCTTTCTAAGGAATAGTAATGCAGACCGACTGCCAGGGCGCAAAGCTCATCGGACAGCCTCGTCCCTGTCATGTCCTGGTTACCGATCAAAGCTGTGGAAAAAAATGAGTGCGTCAATGACGCCAGGAAGCGGCAACCATTTGTACTGCTCTCTCGCCATTTCATGCTCGGCCGGCTGGAGTCAGGCACAAGTCCGTTTGATCTTTGCTGTGTATGCTGCCAATGTCGACACCTTGCGTGTCCCAAGCAGGTGCAGCCCAGAGATAACGGCTGACTCGACTAGTCATTAACACCTACGGAGGAAGCGGAGGTCGGCGAAGGGTTGGTGCGTCTTTTTGTGCGTTGTGCTGGATTATTTTATTGATTTTGAGACGTATATTCACATGTGTAATGTGTATCCCAACAAAAATTAGTCGGTTGATAATATATGAACGCAAAGTCGACTTCGATTCTCGTCTAAACATTCGCACGTAAAAGTTTAGCTCTCCTATTTTTATAAACCATAAATAAAACAAAATATAATTTTATAAGAAATAAGTTTTCAACACCTTCAAACAATTGTTTACCCAGGCGACTAATATACGCCAGAAATTAGCAATGAGAAAAGTTCCCACTAGACATCCGGACGGCACACAAAACTTCAGCCCATCAAAAGGAAGGCATCGCCCGCCGAAGGTACTAATTTGCAGACGGCTTCAAAGTATCACAGTCCCTTCGCAGAACATCGTGAAAACAAACTAAACTTCCCCGGCGACGTAAAAGACCTCTACGTTGCCGTTCGGACTGCGTCTGATTGTGGCAGCTCTGGCTACAAAAAAGGCGCCTTGAGGAGCATCTGGCGAGCGACACCTACACAACAGACTGTTTATAATTAACGAGCCAGCCCGGCCGTGGCCCGGCACAGTCAGAGCGCAGTGCGATAAATCAATTAGCGCGGGCGGTCGATGCGTCGCTGCGGCTGACAGGCCGATTTGAGAGGGCCGCCGTGTCAAGGGGAGCGTCGAGCGCGAGCCGCGCAGTCACAGCACTGATTGCGGCTCTGGAAACGCACAGGTAAATGGTGTTTTGACAGCTGGCAGTGCTGCTAAATGTGGTGAATATGAGAAGTCACGTAGCATTGCGTTTGCAATAATGCATATGTAGTCCGAGTAAGGCAAAACTAGCATCTGCATCTCTCGCTTGAAAGAAATGTGATATAACCAGGTGTAATTCGGTTATTTCATACCTATAACACAATAAGATAATTTTGTATTCCATACTCCGCAACAGCTCGACAAATGGAACTTTTGTATGTAATTCCTCGATCAGTCGATGGCCATATGGCCATCAAGCACACCATTGCGACACAGAATGATTGGGAGCATCCAACGGATTATGTTACTATATTGTCAAAGCACCTATTCAGCATAATGAACATCAACGACCTAATTTCATGGAGCTTGAAATAGCTATTCCCCTAAAAAGGCATAGGTAAATGGGAATAGCCTTCAAATTGACCATGCTGGAAGGGTTGTCCTGCAACCATGGAAGGTGGATGGCCAACGCAACTGTGCAGGTGGCAGCGGCCAGCCACAGCGCCGATATCTAGACTGGCTGCTTGGCTGGGCCCCCGCCGCTTTGATGGCCACCGCCGATCTCATTAGTGAGTCAAGTAGCGACCTTCGCCGAGCTGAGCCATTTCCTTTGAAGAGTTTGCAACTTTTAGGATACCGTTCCTTTGCACTGTTGTGTTTAACGTCACTGCGGTGCATTAGATTAGCGATACGAATAAAAATAGGCTTTCATGTTAACTAGTGCTTATTTCAGGCCTAGACAAAAGTTGTTTTTAGCCCGCGCCCTGGTGGGGTCTGTTTATAACGCGACCTGGTGGGGGGGGGGGGCTATTTTTTGCCCCCCTCGTATCTCCGAAACTACTGGACGGATCCGCAAAATTCAAACGGCGTTCGATAGCCCTGTCAAATTTGTCGAAGGAAACCAAATTTCATTGACCTCGGGGTCACCGATGACGTCACAGGTCAGGTCAAAGATAAAATGTTTCACCGTTCACAGGGCTTCTAGGGAAAGCGCTATAACACCGAGTAAAACGCATTTTGTCGAAAATCAGCGATAAGACGTCAGTTGTCTAGTACATATGTTGCTATTAGAGGTCACTGGTCATACCAGGTCAGGTCACAGGTCAGGTCACCAAAGGTCACCAAGGGTCACCACATGAACCCAACTTTACTAAGGTTGTGCGATGCATGTTTTATGGCCAGTTTTTCATTTCCAACCCAATGGTGTTGGTTATAGGACCATCAGGTACGGTTTAGGTCACTTTCTGGTGGAGGTCAGGTCAAGGTCAGGTCAAAAAAGGTCAAATTTCAAAGTTGATATTTTTGCATAAAATGGGTATCGATTCGATGCAGCTCGTCACGGGGAGTCTAATGGTGGTCTTTGTTTTGCGCTACGAGGTCTAGAATTGCTAAAAATTGAGTTTGAAAATTTGACGTCATCAATTTTGAACATTTTTTTCGCTATAACTTCGCCAAAAAAAGAGGTATCAATCTAAAATTTGGTATGTGGATGGAAGGCGGTAAGGACTATCACATATATTCCGGTTTTTGCGAAATTCAAAAAACTTTTTGGATTTTTTGACTCTTATATCCCAAAAATCTATTTTTTGATTGTTGGGGGTCAAAATAAAAAAAATCAAAAATCCGAGATAGCAGTTTTGTAGCCCTGTCAATTTTACAGCTTTTATGTCCTAAACATTTTTCTGTATTTGCAAAGCTATAGGCCTGACAGCTCTTCCCGCGAAACCCTTTTTTGGGTCGAAAACGGCAGAACATGACGTCACTCTGACGTCATTTCCGGCCAACCTATCATAGCTTTTGGAAAAAAAATTTGGTCACAATGTGTAAAATTGATGTCCGGGAGGGTACTGAAAGTTTGGTGACGATCGGCGCAGCGGTTCTGGAGATATATCGAAAAGTCTGGAGGGGGGGCAAAAAATAGCCCCCCCCCCCACCAGGTCGCGGGTTAGTGTAAGAAAACATGTGTGACAAAGATAAGTACGTATTTCTAGCTTTAATGATACGCTAAAACACAGAAAAAGACATCAGAAAATAGCATAATTGTATGGCTTTCCTTTGAGGTGAAGAGATAAGATTAATCTAAGAACTTAGAACTTACAACAGAGAACTTAGATGCCTAAGTTCTGTTGTAGATTTAAACGCAGTCGCCTTGATTCGTTCACTTATTTTCTTACTTAATTAAAGAGACATCCATCGTAATGGTCAGCGTATAGCTGCTTTATGATGTTACCTAACATAATTCCAGAGCATATAATAGCCTACAACAGAAGCATGTTTAAACAGTCGAACAGCTGTGCTGCACCTGTCATTCTAGGCATACATTCCCACATCAAAGCAGACTTCGGGAACAAATGATTCTCCAAACATCCCATTGTAGTCGCATGCCGTCAGCGCTATTGCTGCCCATCACGACTCTTTCTCTCGACTCTTCAGTCAATTCCTACCAATACCGATCAATCGAACACTTTCACCATCGCAACAGCTTCCACAGTGCGATCAGCACGTGTGCACGTGAGAACTACTGGGTGCTGGGCCAGCCGTCAGCCGGGGGCTTTTCCTGCAGCGTGGCCAGGTTGGGTCGGTATTTTCGGTGACCCAGTGGGCGTAACGGCTGGACGTTTCACTCGCCACGCTACCGGCACGTGAAGAGAAGTCGCACGATGTTCCGCGGGCAGCAGTGACGTCATGCTAGCGAGAATAGCTAAGTGTGGTTCTGTTTGTGGTAAGAGTTGTGGTGCTGGCGCTTTGCTTTAGGGCGTATTATTGGACTCAAGGCGACGGCTCTGTTTGGAAGAAGTGTATTTACAGATTTATGCAGAGATTACCGTCAGTGTTAGTTTAGTCAAATAAAGTTAGAGCTACAGTTCCACCCGGCACCCCGACATACGAACATTATAGGCACTCCTGGCTCAACATTAATGATGGATGATGATCCTATCGTAGAACCTGGATCTCTTGTTATCTGTAGCGCGACGATGCAGTGCAATATAAGCTGTGTATAAATACATGTGCCCGGCCTAGGCCATACGATGCAGCTCACCAAATCCTTGAAATCAATGTAATCGGCCCCTACTCTATTCTGCAGCAGGCTGCACGACCGAATGATGACGTTGGCAAAGCTGAAATAAACGACGAAGACGAAATTTATACGGAGCATGTGTCGCCGCTTCTGAAGACCATTTATAGAGGCCAGCAAGCAAGCAATGACGTTGCAGACATCAGCCCGAACGTAATAAAATAGCAATATTTAATATTCGCGGATCAGAAATAAACCGGACCGATGCCAATAGAAATATTTTTATCGGTCATATCAGAATATGTTTAGCTGCTTTTCAGGTATCGAATTGTGTTGGACTAGGCTAAGTTTGTTCTTTAAGTTTCTCAGTGCTTGTGCGAGGATCATATTAAAGCATTTTGATTAATGACCTTACCTTCGTAGTTTGAAAAAGTTAGATCAAAACACTTGTTTATTAATAAGTTCGAGCACAGCTCTTCATCACAATACCTACAAAGCTAAAAATGTCACGATAAAAATCCAATCTTTGACTGCATGACTGCATAACTGCATAATGAGTTATGCAGTTTATTATTAAATTATTAATAAACAAGTATAAACAAGTATATATAAACAAGTATATATAAACAAGTATATATAAACAAGTATATATAAACAAGTATATATAAATAAACTCGAAATTATTAATAAACAAGTGTTTTGATCTAACTTTTTCAAACTACGAGGGTAAGGTCATTAATCAAAATAGGCTAAGTTTGTGTGAGTTTGTGTTTACACTTGAGTTTGTGTTGCAGAAGTTCCGTAAGACCTCGGTTGCACGTCATTCTTCTCATCCAGTTATACACATAGTATTAATAGGTATATTTACGTAGTCGACTGACCATTCTGTCTCGTGGATGTCGTATGCGCCACGTTCCACCAACTTCCCTGTCCTCACCAGTCGTCGTGGGTGTTTGTTCGACCCCTCCCACACTGCACCCCTATCCTCCCCATCGGGCGTGTCCACTGCCCAGTTATGTGCTGAGAACTGCGCCAGGTGTCGGCAGCGTGGCACTCACACGACACGGGACCAATTATACTCCCCTGGCACCTATGATGTATCCGCGTCCCCTCGGCTGTGTCCGCGGCCGTGCCGGACACGAAACCGTCGCACAAAACACCTGCTTGGTCAGCGCCGTCCTGGAGATTCGAGAATGCCAAGAAGGCTGGCGGTATTTTGGTGGTCCGAGCTGACCCAATGACCCGCTATCGGACCTCGGGCATTTCGGAATTGCAGTCATCGGTCTCTCTCACACCAAACCACCCATCTCCGCGAGCAAAAAGCGAGACGGCGATCAGCAAAAACGACCCACACGGAAAGTCGCCCTCCGACTCCTTTCCGTAATCGGGCTGCTATATACAGTTGAACTCAGCTACTCCGACCGACTGTGACGATGCCTCCTCGTGCTGGGGTTATCGTGTGGGCAGTTCGCGGTCGGGTCGCGCCTCGTGCGTGGCGCGGTGGTCAGAGCTGTCGGGGCCGCCTGGGACGGCGCTGACGGCAATAACGACTGATAGGCAAAGTCAACACCACTTCTGATTGCCTCCGCGAGCCGCGCGCGGTGTTCATTTGTATTCGGCACGAGCCGTGTTGCTGAAGGCGGCAGGTCGCCGATTCCTCGGCACGCATTTCTTCCGCCAGCCGCCCGACCACATTCGTCACCGGCCGCCCACTGCACCAGCCAATGCTTTAACCGTGAAATTATAGGTATCCGTCTCCGATTTGGTATAAGGTTATCAAAAGCTCATTCATCTTCAATTAATTCATGTTTTCCTGCACGAAAGACATTTATGCCCATTGCCCATGGATTAGTAGGTGTATGGGATTGCGTTGCGTATTAGGTACCTATTTATTGTACATACAGGTATTTTCATGAAGTTTTATGTTTTCCATGAAGCGATTCTTGAATAGTATTGCAACATCAAAGTCCTATGATGACTCGTTAAGACGTTCGCCATGAATTGCATCCAGATATTCAAAAGCAAAGTAGACTAAAAAGACTAAGTAGTCGATGGTAATTACTTATGTCAGTAGAATAATCACATAATGAAAGCACGAAACTCGATATATAAGTCACAAATATACCGATTTCTTATGGCTATTGTTCAAAAGTGACGTCCCACGATCCCCGTTTCGACAGATTGATCAAAGTCCGAACGGTATCGCTCGTTAAGTCACCAGCATTTTATCAGCGGAAGGCAGTTATCACCGCCGAATGTTTCGCTAGCGTTCGCCATAGGTATGTACATGCCTAAGGGGTTGTTGTGCTTCACTCGAGTTTCTTCACGCTTGCTACGAAATCTTCAGAACCGACAAAGATATGGTCAGAAACGTTCCAAAAAGAGCAAAGAAACTGAACATTCTGGCATCGTACTTAACTGTTTAAAGGGGTATTAATTGAATGAAATGACGGAAGTGTTTGGTTAGCAGACGAGGCATGTATGACGAGAGGTATGTGAGGGAAGGACGAAAGGCCACGAGACGTGGAAAAGGGCTACCAAAGGAGTGATTAGAAGAGAGCATAACTAATAACCCGCATTGTAAAAGTTTCCTCACTGCGTTTCAATAACCCGACTGACATCCTATCAAACACCGGTCCTGTCGCACACAAAAAGCCACGACCGGAACCGGCTACCTCAATCGAGCACGCCACTCGACACGATTACGTTTTGGCCACATTAGTCTTGGCGGGGTGTCCGTCATCCCACTCCGCCCTAATCCCTCCATCCCCCGGTCGGCGCCACGGTCCGGCTCTGATCCATGCCGCTGGTCTGTCCCTCCTGACGACTGGGGTCCTAGCTATGTGACCCCCGGGATCGGGTCGGGAGGACCGACGGGTCAGGCTGGCGTCCCCACCTCCCCCGGGCGGTGCGCTCCTAGGGGAGGGTGTCGCGGGGGAGGGGAGGCGAGGGGGCAGGGTTCACCCCAACAGGCGCGATAAGGAAGACGGCACCCTCACTCGTCTTGAAGAGCCGGCGGACGACGGGTCTGTCTGCCGGTCCCCCTTACACCACGTCTGAGGGCTCCTGGACCGGCGAGTCTCCAGCTGAATTTCCGAGGTGAGTCTAGCCAAGCAGACCAGTCAGTTGAGAGGGGAAGTGATCAAATAAAACATTGATAGCTTGTTTTCATAAGCGGCATGTCCTATAAAAACTTAGTTATCATGTAGAAAATCTGTTTGACGCGGTGTAAAGACGTTTATTTGCCTACAACACTTGACAGGGCCGGCCAATGTCATGAGCCTATTTTTAAAGTGCTGTATAGCATTATGCAAAAATAAGCACGTTTCTGGTCCTCCATTGATGTAAAACATTGAACAACCAGCCCCTGACATTTACTGGACATAAATCTGTCACACACGCAGCCTGCGATCAGCCAGAGAGGCAGGCAGCTCTAACTCGCCCTCTGCCCGCCAGATGGATCTGAAGTGGTGGGAGTGGATACTGCTGGCGCTAGCGACGCTGATCCCGTCTCTACACTATCGGATGATCCTGGCGACCGTGCCTCCTTTTCCATGCTGTACGTCCATCGGTGCCGACCCTCACTCGTGGTGGTGGCAGCTGTTCGGCTACGCCTGCCCCGCGTATGTCTCGCCTGAGGATGACTATCGGTGGTCAAACGAGCACGAGTCCGTCAGCAAGTTCATTTGGTCGCTGCCGACAAAGTTCAAAGCCATCTGGCCATTCGGGTGGCGTCGTCAAAACGACATATGCTGCAGCATGCACGCAGGATAAGAATGCTACACCCATCAGTCCTGTCAATACTGACCGGCTGTGCATTTTGGCTAAAAGTGATCACATCGCCAATGATCACGATAACGAAGGCAGTCGATTTGGACTGAGGGTCGAGGGATGTGGAGCGACCACGTCAGTGCTCGTATTCAGCGCAGAAACTAATCAGTGAGGTCAATGTAACGGCTGAGCATGGTAAAAGGGAGACAAAACCAGACCGGGAAGGCTGGTTTTGGCCGTAGTGAGCCTGAGCTCTGGCTGCATTTGTATAGTCACTTGCCGCTTTTGTGTGTGCTTGTATTTGTTTGTTTTCTACGGACGACGATGCATCTAGATGTGTTGTTCCCTCTCGCTCCCATCGCGCTTTCATAAGTAGTGTTTCATAGTTGGTTGTGTTTTTTTTCTCATGTGCTTTGGTTAGTTTCCTGCACTACTCTAATACGACCATGTGTGGTTGTACCCAGTGCAGTGGTAAGTTTCTTCCAGTTCACAGATCGTTCCTTTACTCAGTTCGCTCTCAGTAACCGTGTACAATGTGTTGTATAGAGCCTGTCCGTGCTTTTGTCCACGCTTTGTGTATGATTTTGGTATTAGAGTCCTTGTACGTTGTAACAGTGTTTGATTTCGTGTGCCCTTGTCAGGCCTGGTAGATAATTGTAGGGAAGTAGGTAATAGTGTCATGCCCAAAAATAATATTCCTTTCCTACCGATAATACCGACTACTGAGCTCATCCTCCGGGTAATCTGTTGAGTGTAGACTGTAGAAAGTGTATGGGAAGGACTGCGCAATGAGCATAAGCACTTATTTCTGGTGGTGGCCGTAGAAACTATACTAAAGTGATGGGTTTACTTACAAAACATGTGCTTTTGTCATTTATAGATACAGAGTGCCTGGGTGGATGCTGACATGTAGCAAACGTGAGGAAATGTGTGGCAACCTTGTATCAAGTAGGATGACATTGACAGGGTGTTTGATGTAGTACTGGTTTGTTTAGAGCGTTTTTTTCCCGTCTGTGGGCCGAATTGGCGTGTTTGAGACTGTGGTCCATTTTACAAACTTATGCGAGTAAATTTGACTTGTGAGGTTTATCATCTCGCATGAGCTGATGTGCGCTGATTGGGACGATAGTTTCCTGATGGATGGCGATACTATCCCGGTGTTTTGGGCGATATTAACCTGTGGAAGGTTCCCGTTTAGTGGGGAGATAATAAGTAGATAGCTACTAACACTGTGTGGGGAGATATTATTATGGGATACTAACCAACGTGTGGTACCTTGCCAGGCAATGTGACGGCTTTGAAGTTTGTACAGTCTGTCTTAAAAGTACCGCGCAAAGTGATGGTGGATCCATCAAGCCTGACTGAGGTAGGGCCTGCTATAATTTGAAAGTCACCGAGCCAATTGACCTAGGGAATGGACGAGGATGTCCATTGCTTCGTTGACTCAAATTTAGTAGGCCCTTCCTCGGTCAGGTATGATGGATCCACCGTCACTTTGCGCGGTACTTTTAAGACAGACTGTACATCTCAAGTTCGGAACATACGGGTAGATCCAGTGGTAGTCAATGCAGCATTACACTGTAGTGGACACATTACTGCACTGTGAGCAATGTACAAAGTGCCCTTGGGAATGTTGCTTTCTTTTTATGAATTTGTGTATTGTGTTACTTCACTCATGCTTATTATGAGTGTTTGTAAGGCATGCTTTTGCGGGACATGTAGAAAAGCATTCATGCACAATGCCTCATCAAGGGTCATTATGAGCTGCTTATGTCTGGTCATGCATTGTCTTTGAGTTTGTACTGCAGTGTATGACCTCTGCAAGGCGAAACAGTGTCAGGAAGGTCTCACGTAATTTACTCAATAATCCTTAGCAAGTAGCATTTCAATCGCCTGCATTTAGTGGCCTTTTAACCGGTGTGCCCTTCGTGTCACTTCCATTCCCATTGTTATATTGTATAGCAGACTTCGAATCGATGAGCGCCATAGAAATAAAGACATGATAAGCGCATTCTGCTACCATCAGCTGGCTATTGCATTATTCTCCAATTTGTCATCTAGCTTTGCCAATAAAAATCACTTGGGGTGATAGGTTCTCTCTGAGATGCACATAAGCAGTGGTTCAGCGTGCACAAATCTGCGGCATCGGAAATAAATAAACGCGGACTGATTGCCAAAGAGCAGTTTATCCGTGCCGGCATCCATAACTCAGGAGGACCTTTCCACTGAGGCCGGCTACTGGCGTTGTTAGCACTAATTGACCAGCGCGGAGGCTAAAAGACGCCCACGGCGGGCGCTGCGGGAAGTCGAAGGGTAAGCGGATTAGCCCCGCCGCGCCCACACGTGCACGTGAGACACGTGTGCAGCACGGGCCACGTGGCTGATGGAGGCGGCGGCACGATTAGTTAACAAATTAAAATAAGAGTCTCACACGATAGGTGTAAAAATAGGAATGGAGATATAAACGTGAAGCCGTCGTATCACTTTAGCAGCACCTTTATTTATCCTAACAACCGCGCAATGACACGATCATTAACTTTTCTGGAAGCGTTTCATTCCCATTCACGCTCACAAGTCAAAGACGCTCATAGAGGCAGGTACACGCTGCCGACGTCTCTATAAGGAAGTCAAATGGTGCCAAGGCACGAACTACATAAATACAGTTTAAAACCATGTAACGAGCGTCGTGCGTCAAACAGCATAGGGCATTTAAAGAAATGTTGCCACGCCGCAACCGTCGCTTAACTTAGACATGGCATGAAACATCATCGATTCATAAGGCGGCGCATCGTCGCGCGTTCCTTATGATTCAAAGGTAATTAGGATTAAGGCCGGGTACGCATATAGCTACTTCAAACACCTATTGAAATAGACATATGCAGCTTCCAGAAGTATGAAGCTGGCAAGAAGCTCAACCACGCATAAATATATGGCCACAATATTACGTTATCGGAGGACTCGTATGATTGTGGGAGCAGACGAGCACCTGAGCTACCAAAAAGCTGCCGTGCTCGTTGCATGAGTACCAATGCTTAGGTCCGCAATCTTTGCAACCATGGCCACTAGTACTTACTTGGTCTCGACTGCCTCTATCACAACACTTGCAATAAGGTTGCCGCCACAAAAACTGTTTAAAATTTTTGGTGGCAATGTCTTTCACACTTCACACTATAATCCTGCAACCATAAGGACGCTGAAAACGAAAAATTATGTCTTTTCGTCACCGTTGTTCCCTTGTAAGGCAAGTTTGCCAACGGCTGTTAGCTGCCACTGGTTTCACCCTGAGCCCGTCCCTTGCGACCAGCTCTCTCAAAACGAGCCGTTCAGGGCCCGCACGCCGGTGATGGCACTCCACAGTTCGATGACAAACTCATCTGTGAAGCCGAACGCCTCCAGCTCCGAGTTGTCCAGCGCCTCAGCGAACTGTTCCGGACTGCGCTTGTTCTCCCCGAGCTCCCAGATCTGGGCGGCTGTGGAGATGACAGAGAGAGAGCGGGGTTTTACTCATAGGCACAATCAGAGTCAAAGCGATTACGTCCGGTCAGAGGTCATTACGTCAGGTCAGGGTCACCTGAACGTAATCGTTTTCACCTTTGCACGGTAGAGTGTACTTAAATATCGGCTTCATTACGACGTTGTTTTATTATGTATCGTTTGTATCTTAGCTATTTTTATAATGCGTTACTTTTTACCTGTATTGATAATTGATATTTGATTTATCATATTGAATGAAATTAGGTCGTAAATTTACCAAGTTCTCCGTCGCTGATTCCCAGGAAGCCGTCCAGGAGTTCGTTGATCTTGTCTGTGCCGGCCTCCGTCAGATCGGTCGGCTAGCAAAATAAAAACAGACCATGTGATAAGGACTGAACAGACCGTGCGGTCCCATAGGCGCATGCCACAGCTGCCAGCACGCCGCACGGGTGCACGCGAGAAACACATTGGAGGTGAGAACAAAACAAGCAGTGATCGAGTTGGCGTGGACAACGGTAGAACACGTGGCTCATAAATTACTGCTGAACTTTACGGCTGGGTGACTGACTATGTTGGGCAGCCATGATAAAGAGTAGGTAATCATATTCTCAAAAAAAAAAAAAAAAACAAGCAATATCATTGGTGTCTTGCGATTATTATCATAAACAAGAGGAACAATGGTTAATTCAACGATTAATTTAGAAATACATTAGACACTAAATATTCAGGGTTTTTCGCTCATGAGGCAAAAGTCTCCACGCTTTCGCAGCGTCGCACCACCACACACGACCGTCCAGTCACACATGAGTGATCACAGACGCCGGTAAATCCTTCTCGGCGCCCATTTCTACCAGCGTGGGCCTAATGCGGGCGTAGGCACGCACCCGAGCCGGCCGTTCCCCTCCGCTGCACCCGCACACCCTGCCGGCTGGTGGGGCGGCGGGTCAGGGCGCCCATTAGCCCGCCGAGACCGACATGCGGCGCCTGGGTGACCCCAGTGTGGGCACACTGACTGACCGAGCGGCAGACGGACAGATGGATAGAGGGAAGGACTCTGTACTCACCGCCTGTTCCACCACTGCTGGTCCGTTGGCTCGGAATCGTAGTGTCGCCTTCCCCGAGCCGTACTGGGGAGCTTTGCTGCCCGACTTCGGGCCGGACCGGGGCCCGATATTGGCTGAAATGAGCCAAAGGAGGAATTAGATAGCTGGCATATTTCATTAAAATAGAAAAGGAAGCGGATTGCAAAACTTCTAAAGTCCTTGATATATAAGCGACAACGACAAAAACCTGAATTAAGCAGATTAACTTTTAGAGAAAAAATGTAAGAATTCCCTGAAGAAATCACAATCATTCGCCTAGGGATCAATCGGCTTTACAATTACAGCGTCCCCAAATTCAACCACGAAGCACCATGACGGCCGACAGCTCTCAATAATAATTTTCGATGGTTACATTCATGTAAATCGCAATGACTAGGACTCATTTCAGTGCAATTTGTAGTATGTACAGCTCTCATTCCTTCCACCACACCACGTCACGCCTGACGTCACTCACCGAATCCTGCCGTGAGCGGTTCCACGGCCCTGAGTGTGAATGTGGTGCCCACGGGGATCTCCTTCAGCATTCTGGCGACGTCAAAGTGCCGGCAGCCCACCAGACTGACGTCATCAATCCTCTCCACGTGATCTCCGACCTGCCGAACGGACATGGGGGGAGGGGGCAAGTGTGAGTAGGTGCGGCAGTTTTAGTCAGAAGGAAGGCACCATACGACAAGACGCCGCTGACATATGAAGGGTATTCATGTCTAGCTAGCCATGGAATAACATGACGAAAAAAAGATACTGATATACGATTGTAGCAGAAGCGCTTATCGGATCAGCAAATATTTCAATAATATCCATTGCAAATAAATTACCTATCACACATCCCCGTAGGCCGTGTCTAATGTCTAATCTTTTTAAACGTGTGTCCATCACTTTGCTGACATAATGGTCCCATGTGGCTTACACCTGACCAATGACCAGCCTACAACCTTCCCCCCTCGCTGCGCTCCGCTTCGTGCCAGAGCATCGCTAAGCGTGTTCACAGTTCAGTGTATCGTCTGTGCCCCGTACAGACGATAGTACCGACCGAGGGTACACGATAAGGACACGTCTAACGCCTCCTCGCTCTGTGGTAGATATCGTATCTCCCTCCCCCGATCTCAGGCTTTACAGGAAGGACAGAGGGGCCGGGGTGACGTGAGCTTTCCAAGAAGCGATTTGAACTAATCGAAAATAAACGGGGCTGTGAAGTGTAGATACTAGATGTGGAATGTGATTCGCCAAAAGTGGTTGATTGAAGGCACCTTGCTTTTCAGCGATGGCTCCTCATCTCTCCCCACCTTGATGTGACCTATCTTGTCAGTGCCCCTCCCATATCCCACCTCGATGTTAACCCTATTAGTGGCAGGCTCCTGGCTACCCCCTATTAGTGGCAGGGGGGGGGGGCTGTTTACGACCCCCCCCCCCTTGATATCTCTAGATCTAACGGGCCGATTTTCAAAATTCAAACGGCATTCGATTTCGCTCAACGAGATCTACATTTCTAAAAAAAATAAAATTAAAAAATGTCAATAGAGGGGGGAAGAGGGTAGAGGGGGGTAAAAACGGGCAAGTTGCACATACATTTTAGACTGTTTATCACGGCCAGGTTTCTGAACCAATCTTAACGCAACTTTTGCCGATCGATAGAGAATGAACCAGGAATTCACATGGATCCTAAAAATATGCATTTTCAAAAATCATAGGCGGATACAGATCATTGAGATTGGGGGTACACAAAAAGTATAGTAAATAAGGTTTTTGTTGGTACTGTTTCTAAAAAGGGTGGCAATGGTCTTGTTATGTTACAATTTTCTTATGAGAGAACGACTAAAATTGTATTGGTCATGCATAGGCGGTGTCAGGGCACCTATGTTGGGAGGTAAAAAATAACCCCCTTTTTGGACGCCTGGATCCGCCTATTATAGCAAAAACGTGTCAAAAGAGGATGCACAATAACTTTGTATATGTTATCACATGATACCTTTCATTCACTGTTCGTAAAACTGGTGCAGCATCGTGATCTTCGCCCAAATGACTCGCTTCACGAATAGGACCCCCCAATTCCCAGTGCTCTGGAGCCGCCCCTGGTAAAGTTATGAACTTGAAATTTTCAGGGAATATGCCCAATTTAGTTTTAGGAAAAGTCAGAAAATTTCAGCATCGTAGCTTCAGCGGTTTCGGAGATATTCCCGAAAAACCTGAGGGGTGGATAAAAACAACCCCCCCTGCCACTAATAGGGTTAACTAGCCACTACCCACCCTGCCCCACTCACAATTTCCCACATTGATGTGACCTAACCGGTTTGCCCCTCCCTCCCCACCTTGATGTGACCTATCTGGTCAGCCCCACCCACATCCCACCTTGAGACTTGATGTGACCTATCCAGTATCCAATCTGTCCCATTTATTTCCTTACCTTGATGTGCCCTATCCGGTCTATGACGCTGTCCTCCTTGATGCGCTTGATGAAGGCGTAGCCGGCCCCGTTGTCGGTGATGGTCAGACCCAGGGCGTCCTCGGTTTTGGTGATCTCTACCTCCTTCGCCTGACCTGACCGGGTAAACAGTATTCGGTCAGCCATCACGGACGCACTACCGTACGGGAGGATATTTAAGAATTGCAGGCAATACAATATTTCAAACCGTGCCGAGGTATCCACTTTTCAATGACGAATTAAAACGACTCTAAGCTTAGATGCATCGCCTTGGATGTATTCATAAAAAGCAAACATGACAAAAAGAAACGAGACATACCTAATGTTTGAAACTGAAATTCAGGCGATACACTTGAGGGATAAATCATTTGAATTAGGCGATACACTTGAGGGATAAATCGTTTGAATTAGACATGAGCAAAACAAGTATTTGATCAGGCATGTCAATCAACGAGGCGGCAACACAAGTACACAGCCAGCAGATCGCGTGGAGCCTGGAGACGGTTTCTACTGGATTCGTTCTTAAATATATATTTGGTAGTCACAATAATATTGTATCGGCAATAAAAACCAGCGCGCTGTTATTAACGTCATACGGCGCGCCGCAAGCCTACCTTTCTTGTGTGCGAAAATGAAGTCGTCCAAGCCGATCTGGGCTCCCAATAGCTTATTCATGTCGACCTTGTGTGTATTTAATGTGCAAAACAGAATCTGAAACCAGAAGAGAGAAACAAATAGTCAACACAACGCACGCCAACATGAAAGAAAGCTAGCAGCACCAAGCAATGAATAATGGAAAAAAGGCATAATAAGGGATTTGTTATTATCATCACAGGATAGTTCAAACTTTAAATCTCTGAGGGTTGGCTCACCAAATCCATCTATGTTTGTGGCGCTATCAAGCACAGCAAAGACATGCCCGGTCACACATGGCTGTCCTTACTCCTTTCCCACAGGCTAATGCATATTTTGGCCATATATCCTAACCGTCTCCCATTTTCAGTCTTACACTGGTGTCCCACGAGGCTTCATCAGTCCCTTCCGACCTCATGAGGTCGCATCGAACCCTCCCGGTCGGCCGGTGGCCCCAAAGAACACGTGGGTGGCCAGATGGGAAGGGTTCCCAGTCTCACACGGCCCGGGCTGTCCCCTCCCGGTCCCATGGCAGACATTTAATTAACGCCGGTGACAGATCGGATTGTAAGGGCTCCGGCGCCGTCTGGGCTGTGAGTCGGGTTAGAAATCTTGACACATGTCACTGTGCCTAAAGTCATACCGTCATGTCATCTCATAATGCCAGAGCGAATCCATCATCCGATTCACGGAGCATGAGCTTACTTACTCCAATTGCTATATGCTATACTAAAGCATATGTGCTGCAGCAATCGAAGGAAATGTCCCATGCCCATACAGGCATGGCATGTAACATTTCATGAGCCAAGTTTGACCATCACATTGCATTACTGGTGAGAAACTATGTCCATCACTCAAACCATTACCACATATATCCCCTAGGCTCGGATGCCTTCAGAGCAAAGTTTTCAGTCGTCGCTCTGAAACCGGCGGTACAGGCACGTGCCAGCCTCCCCTCCCTCCTTCCCCTCAGGCTACTCGGCATTACGCATCACGGACCGACTCCTCCCCCTCCCCCCTCCGCTTCCTGTTCTACTTCCGGGGATGGACACACCCCGCGGTGGCCCGCACACGGTCGACGGGCTTCGCACGGGTGGATATATGGGTGTCGGGAGTGGGTCAAATCGGGCTGCGGCGGCGGCGTACTGATGAATGTTTGTAAAAGCCATGGGGAAGAGAGGAGTCGTGTAAAAAGTGTCACCGACTCACCTGTCGCAGCAATAGGTAGGCACTCCGGAAATTTTTGGGAAAATCTGCAGCTAGACAAGGTTAAAAAAATATATCTTTTTGCTGTTGATCGTCAGAAAAAAAACGTAAAAATGTTCTACGGTGGATTTAAGAAATGGAGTGGCAGTACGAGTCAGCCGACCGCAAAAGCCTGTGATGACACACTGGACTCCCGAGTCAGGTCGGACGCAGGCCGCCTGGTCGGGAAGCCCTGCTATGCCCGATCCTAACGGATCGACAGTCGGCCGGTCTGCCGGACCCGGCCCCAGCCCAGGGCTGAGCTGGGACCCCCGACTGCAGCCCAGGGGTGACTGGGGCCCCGCCCCAGCTGAGGACTCAGTGCTGAACTGGACCCGACTGTAGCCCAGGGCGGAGCTGGGGCAACAGCTGGGGGCTCGGAGCTGGGACAACAGCTGGGGGCTCGGAGCTGGGACAATGGCTGGGGGCTCGGAGCTGGGACAACAGCTGGGGGCTCGGAGCTGAGCTGCACGCAGCGGAAGGCTCAGGACTGAACTGGGACCCCCAGCTGAGGGCTCAGGGCTGAGTTGAGGCCCTGCAGTTGCAGCCCAGGGCAAGAGCAGAGCTGAGTGGGGCGGACACTGCGGGGTAGTGAAAGTCACAAAGCTTCACAGGAACGCGGTGGCCGGCAGATGAGAGGCAGATGAGAGCCAGGGCAGCCACCAGAGCGGATGAATGTAAGTCAGGTTGAACAGTCGTCACACCAGCCAGTCACCAGTAACCGACAAACTGACCACTGCAAGGCTTCTACACAACCCTATCAGTTTTGTCTCCATGCTCCCTTCTTCGCGGCATTGCCGGTGTGCCGGTGACCATCCCAACCTGCTGCGAGAGACAAGCAGCAGCTGCGGCTCGGAAACACAACACCACACCACCGGCGCCGGCTCTCTGCGTGACGGACAGACACAGCAGACAGCAGCCGGCCGGCCGGCCGGCCCGGTGACCCGCATTCCAGCCACCTGTTCACCGACAGGCTGCCGTCTGTGCTCGATGGGCTGTGAGTGTGTGAGCTGAGTCACAGCACGGCGTGTGTAATTGTATGTGTGATGGTGTGTTGTTCACTGTTCACTAATAATTAGAGCATCTGAGCAGACCGGCGGAAGGCGAGGGCTGTGCTATACGGAGTGCGCTTCTATGGCTTCTTCCAGGGGGCAGTGAACTGTGGTGCTAATGACCAACAGGCGACGCAGATAACGTATGTATGTAGCTGGGACTTTGATGTAAAAAAGTGATCAGAAACGTGGTACAAAGTGATAAACAGGGACGGAGGACTAAACGGCTGTAGAGTCAGCGGCTGTATGAATACAGCTGTTCAGTCGGACGACTGAAAAGTGCCGGCCTCGTGCTTACTGACAGATATCGGGCGTTGAGTGAGTTAAAGGTAGACTGCCACCTTTTTTCACAAAACGGTTTTCACTAGAGCTGAGCCACCTATGTCCCAGACTGAAGTCGGTTTTCCGAAATTCGAACCCGTTTGCGAGAAATCGGAGACCAAAGTTCAGTTTGATGCCATTTTTTTAGTCCAAGAAAACCGACATCTCTACTGTTTATCGATAACTTTGAAACATGAATTTTCTTATCTTTTGGCAAATATATGTCAAAACTTTGATTGTTTCGAGATCAGAGAAGAATTTGGGAGTGTCAAAATAAAAGTTAAACTTATATATTCAGTAGTTCATTTTTTCCAAAAAAGTGTGGGAAATGGGGTTTAACATGGGCCAGACCCATTCCAAATGAGCCATGATTTTTAAATGTTTTACGAAGTTAAATGCAAAATAAATTAAACATGGCCAATTTCTTATGAAATCATATATTAGTAAATCATAAAATACCTTACTTTTTCAAATAAAATGTAATAATCTTATGACCTTGAAGTCTAGTGATGTGTATACAATGTCGCTAGACATTAACCGATTGATAATTGTATGATAATCGATAATTTTTTTCGCGATTCACGTGATGATACTTTGTCAGGTGAATTCTAAAATTTTGTTTTGTCCAGGGAATAAATCATAGGCCGATCTGAGAAAACTTTTTGAAGGTGGCAGTCTTCCTTTAACATTAAAAGCGAAACAAAGCAATGCGTGACATTTCAACGTCCTGACAACCGAAAAGGCTGTGACCCCTGTCACACCACCACTTCACCCGCCATTGACCCCTCATCCTGTGATGATGGCAGGCGTGATGATGCAGAACTAGCATCAGGGCCGATGGCTTTCTCTGTGCCTCTGACACAGGAAGGAACCATTAATAACTGGCGTCCAGTCGTCCGGAACCGGCAGTGCCCGGTCGCGCACGGCTGACACCGTTTACAGGCTGTTAATTTATCGTGGGAGAGACGTAACGGCTGGGTGAACTGTGACTTGCAAACATTACGAGCCGTACAACATCCCCACATCAGAGTACGTTAGAAGTTTGAACGTTATTTGCCTATGACCTATCATGCCTTTGTTGATCAGCTGGGCGGAAACAATTCGATTGCAACGATCGGGGACGGTCTTTTAACCCGCGCACCGACGGGGGTCTGCGCCAACTTCGCACCGACGGGGGGGGGGGCGGATGACCGCCCCCCTGATATCTCGAGAACGAAGCAAGATAGCGACAAGCGGTAAACGGCATCGGATACGCACGGACAAGGTCTACAATTTTTACTAAGGTCATTTTCAGGTCAGGTCAAAGATGACGTCACAGGGGTCGAAAAAGTCAAAATGGCGGCGCTAGATATGGAGAGTTTTTCTCGAATAACTTTCGAATTAGTCAAGCTAGGAACAAAATAAGGGCAGAATCGTGATCCTCTCGTCAATCCGCATCGAATGATATATATGTTGACCTCGAAAGGTCAAGGTCAAAGGTTGACCTCAGGTCACGTGACTTCGAGGTCATCATGTATATCATTCGATGCGTCTTGATGAGCTAAACACAATGAGACCATCCGCGCGGCTGTATCTTGTTCCTGTACGGAGTTATTTGCAAAAAAACCTTTGGTGACCTTTGATGACGTCACATGACCTTACAGCTGCCCAACAGCAAAACAGACCTCAAGGCTCAAGGTAGTGAAGGTTGATCGTATATGAAGTCATGTATGGTATATGTGGCCATTCCGACCCCTTCTAGTGGTAAAAACAGGGAGTTGATTTTTCCCCCATTGACTTATAATGGGGAGGTCGAGAAATTGACCTGACCTTAGGTCACCGACATCAAAATTCCGAGATAAACAAATTGTAGCTACTAATGATCTAATAACATCCTGCGACTTTCAAAGGCCTCCGACATCTACTGTAGCTCTGGCACGGTGGCAAAGTTGCAAAAAAGTGACTTGAGGTTGGGTCATTCAAAGTGACCTGGTGACCTGACCTTAAAAGTTAGGAGGTTCAAACTTGCACACCATGTGTAAAATTGATGAAAGAATAGTCGTACCAAATTTCGCGCCGCGTATTCCCGCTATCCGCGAAAAATCACAGGGGCGGGCGGATATCCGCCCCCCCGTCGGTGCGCGTGTTAAATGCAGCCATTATTCAGCAAAAATAACAACGACTTGCAAATCCAAAGGGAAAGTAGTTGATGGGAATATCTTTAGTCTGTCAGCACGAGCCATGCAGATGCTAGAGCACTCATTGAACGCTGTGCCATCTCGGGCTACCGCTCAGCCGTTTAACT
Organism: Amphibalanus amphitrite; assembly: GCF_019059575.1. Taxonomy (NCBI): domain Eukaryota; kingdom Metazoa; phylum Arthropoda; class Thecostraca; order Balanomorpha; family Balanidae; genus Amphibalanus; species Amphibalanus amphitrite. Next base: position 571,356 of record NW_024881674.1, read on the forward strand.
GGGTCGTGCGACCATATGCGCCACCAATGTGAGAGTCACTGTCTGGCGACCGCTCGTTGACCACCCAGTGACCGTGCAGTGACCGTCCAGTGACCATGCAGCGGTCGGTGACTGATGGGTCTTTGTCCAGTCACGGGACGGTGTCAGCAAACCGTCACGGCGTGCCTCAGAGTCACGAGCCGGGTGACAGCCGTCACGGGACGAGTCACAATGGTTCGGGAGGGGAGAGAGAGGAGAGGGGAGTGGGGAGGAGATGGGAGGGGAGGGGAGGGGTTACATACCGCAGCGTGCAACTCGGGAAGGGAGAAGTGAGGGGTAACGACGGGTCTAGAGAGTCGGGTAACCAGAACTACGGGTAAACTCAATGAATGCCGAGTGCCGACAAACCTGGGGAAGGGTCATTAGAGAACAACATCGAAAGAAAGTACTTGCACATTGCACAGAGCCGTTAGAAAACGGTCATTAGTCGTCACCATAGGCCAAGGAAGGCGGCAGGAGTACAAGCGGATATGATGAACTGACACTATGGGCAGGGAGTGTGTGCGTATGAGTTTGGGGTGGGGTGTCTATTGTGTTCAAGAAGTGCATTGTGCAACGAATAATGCATATCCGGCCAAAGTGTATCACAAAGACAATCGATTTCATTCAGCTTAGCCATGACAGCGGTCCTATCTCGTGCCGCTGCCGATAGTCGAAAAATTTTATCTGACCGATAGAAAGCCGATTGTCCCGTTATCTGAGTGCCCTGACATGGGCCACCCGGATGCATCAAGCACCAAGTCCAACCAGAGCGCCGTGGGTTGGGAGCTGGGACCGCAGCGCGGCGGAGCCTCACCTCTGAGACCGGCAGCTTGTAGCACTCGGCGATGCGCTGGTAGAGCTCCTTGACGTTGCCGAAGCCGGAGATGATGCCGGTCGGACTGCCGTGCGCCAGCTGGCAGTGAAACTGCAGCTTGGGCTGCGGTGGCGTGGCTGGTCGCGGCGGCGGCGGCGCCGGGTAGCTGGGCGGCGCACTCTGGGGCGGTCGCTCCCGCCGCGGCGCCGCGTGAGGGGAAGGAGAGGGCGAGTCGTCGAGAGGCGGGGCTGACGGAGCCACACCGTTCGCCCCACTCTCGCCGTCCCTCCTGCGGGATTTACCGAACAGCGGCATGGTCCGACGCGCCGCGACCTGCGTCACTCGTCACACAGCTCAACTCACACACGCGTCACTGCCGTCACACAATTCACACCACGCCGTCACCTGTGCCCGCCTGTGACGCTGGCCACTGCAGAGCTATCTCTCTCTCTGCGACCAGCGCCGCGCGGCACAGCGTTATCCAGCCGAGCTGATAAGCCGGGAACGCCCCGCCGGCCACCCCGCACTCAGCTGACTGCAGAACGACGGCCGGCTGACAGCGACGAGCGGCCGACCGTGACGGGAGCGACGCGACGATGGGACGACGGCGAGTCTCCAGCGAAGGCGGCGATGGGATGAGAGTCTGGGAGAGGATGTGACGGCGGCGGTCCGGATGACGACTGAGGCGGAACTCCGGCGCTGCCGCCCTCGTCTCGCGCCGGACAAGTGGCCGCAATCATGGTCTGGTCACGGGCTATGGGACCGTGCGACACCTGTCATCGGTGGGGCAGGTGCGGTGCCGTGCTGCCATCTAGTGACAGGATGAGAGGTAGGGTCTCCGAAAATAGCCGGTAGGAGCGCCGGTGAGGTCCGGGTCCGAGAGATCTGTGGAAGGTAGACAAGTGACAACCGGAGTGAGCGAAAATCAGGACAGGGACTGGGCTGGTAACGATGAAAGGCATGTGTTGAGCGCAAATGAGAGGAGCAGACTTTAACAGTACGAATGGGCGATGATAATAATTTGCCGGTTGATACTTGTTGTTATTTGACAGTTGAAAGGCGAATGCATAATGCCAGCGGAGTTGTTCCATGAAACAAAGTCGTTTATGCGACGGTGAGTGATTACATGTATTACACAGTGCACTGCAACATATTCAGTTTGCCATAGTTCACCACACTTATCATATTACTACATCCTTAAATGTGCAGGCTTTGACGACAGACAAGCGGCATTCGCAGCAATATTGAATATTGATAATTGGTTTAACACATTTGGCTCAACACAACAGAAATTGAAAGAGTGCAGTCTCGTTATCATTTCCGATAGAAGCTATTTTCGATGACTAAAATACACCCCGCAGGCCGCATAGGTAGTTGGGTGCCCTCAAATATCTATTCCGCTCCATACAAATAGCCCATGGTGCGCTCAGTTCTGGCGAAACGTACGCATTCATCCTGATGTGCCGTTGCTGACGATCATACATCAACAAAATAAACACCCACAGGCACACTTATCACAGACAGCGGCAGGAAACGCATCGACAGGAAACCCACTCATTGAACACCAGTCACGTTCTAGTAGACGGTAGCACACGTGAAGCGAGAAAATATCATACAGCTGAAACAATACAGACATGCCCATTATGCAGTACTCTGTCACTGCCTTATCCCACAATGTCGCAAGTTCGTCAGTTGTTATCCTCCCAACTCGTGCAGATACCGCCAGAACACATTAGAACTTGAACAATCCTTGATAACACATCATGTCGCACACTTTTGTTGGTAGCCTCACGACAGGCCAAGACTTGGTGCTCCCGCTGCCCTAGCTCCAAAATGCGGTGCGTAGGCCGCTGACTGCTGTGAGATATGAACATTGTCAGCCTGGAAATGCCCGAGAAATTGAATACTTTCTGTAGCTCAGCACGTAGCACACACAAAGCATCTGCCGAGTTTTCGGCTAGCCGGTGGCACGGTAGAAAGCCATAAATATGTGTAAATGTAAACCAGAGGACGTTAAGCCACAACGAACCCTACGCGGTTTCAATCTGAGCCCCATCCCCAACTGCCGCCTCCTTCGCTTCTTCATCGCCCTCTTTCGCACCCTTCAGCTCTTCTCCCTTATCTTCCTTTGTCTCTACAGCCACCTCAATTCCCGTCTCAGCCTTCTCTGCCGGCGCTGCCCCTGGGTCTCCAGCTCCAGTGGCTGACTCCGGCTCCGCCGTCTCTGGACCCGGCTCCTGGCCGCTCGGTGCCGCCTCCGTTGGCTGGGCGCCGCCCGTCACAACAGACTCGTTGGGCTCGTCAAAGAAGATGATCTCCTCTGGGTCCGGCGCACGCGGCAAGAACTCCTCGCCAGGGAAGTGGGCGGTGAACAGGTCCCGTGCCTGGGGAAGAGAAGACACCCGTTATCAGACGGTCAGACGCCAATAAACGCCACTCTCTATTCACCACAGGAAGTTTGAATGACAGCTGAGTACACAGAGTAGACAAGACGTAAACATATATTTTTTTTTTCTAAGCAGTGAGTTAACACTCATTCCCTGGTGACGCAAGACTTCATAGGCTAAAACGTGACACATAATTGAGTTCGAGGCAGCCGAATAAAATAAGTTCATCTTTTCAAGCACGTACAGGGTGTCTCAAAAGTTCGCTTACAGGTACCAGCCATGCTTTTTTGTCAATAATTCTGAATCAACATGAAATTAACAGTCGAAATTTTGCATGGGCATTGGTAACAACCTTCCTCAAGCAGCTTCATTGTTTTCAAGCGCATTCGACCCTTCATGAGCTCACAAAAAGGGTTTACCTCTGACCATGGATCAGGCATGAAAATGGAGGTCGCATACTCGGGTCGGCTGAGAAACTCTCTGCTTCACGAGTAATGGGAATGGTTAGGTCGGAAATGACACATGGCAAAGTGTCGGCGAGGATGAGTACAACATGATGGTCATCTAATAAAAACGGTGGCTAAAATTTTTGAAGGACAAAACAATGCGAGACTAACAGCGCTTTGAACGACCCTTGTACCGCAGCAGACTCGTGCTCCGGAAAGCAGCTGAAAATGCAGTCATAACTATTGAAAACTGACTAGAAGCTCACAGACAGAGGTTACCCAGTTTCAAAAATTGCAGGTCATCATAAAATAAAGACAAAATATCATTTAAAATTGTTTATAATATCTATAACGCTAAATTTTGAGGGAAAATAATGCGAATAATCGTCAATGCTGGGGACAAGTGACCCTCCAAAACTGTCAATTAATGTAAAGTTTTATCTAACGAAGTTTCAAGAGGCAGATCTGGAGCAAATAGCTTTCTTTTACACAAAAAAATCCTGACAAAACCGCACGATGGACAGGTTTTGGCCGTTTACAAAGCAGAACCTCTCCTGAGGAAAACACTCCGGAACCCAGCAAAGGTCTTGGCATGGGGAATGACGAGCGTTCGGGATTTGCAAATTTTGCAAAATGTGTCTAAGAAACAGATGGCCGACACATTCTGCTACGATATGCTGCGAAACATTTGCCCCTGGCACTTCCCATTTGTTCAGGAATGGGGTTGTTTTGAAAAGGAAAATGGTGCTTGGGAGGTCGGCGCCAGTCATTCATGAAGGAGTTAGCGCCAGAGAAGACCTACAAAATACTCACGGATGGTGTCGATGCAAGCTATCGGCTTTCAGGGAGAAGCGGATGTTGCCGTGGAGCTCGTCAAACCTAAATCCGACGCAGAAACTGCGGGGGATTCCCCTACAAGAGCTTGAAAGCTGGTAACCTTTTATCAGCCTCCGGCAGCTGACGGAGCGACGAAAATCGGTATGGGCAAATATTTTTGGAGATACAGCAAAGGGTTTGGTTTCCAACCTTCCGAATCAGTTGTCAAAGCATGCATATTTGTCTAGTGTACACACGGACACCAAAACCTTAGAATTTTGGCAGGTTCTTATATGCTTTATTGACATGAGAAATGTGTAAACGAACTTTTGAGACACCCTGTAGAGTGACACCCAAAGATATATCTAACAATTTTGAAAGACTATAAGAAACGGTACAAAACTACTCACTACTCAGCATTTCAAGAGGTTATTGTATGTTATAAAATACGAGTAACTATGTACGATATCCGAGCACACCACCAGACTGGACCCCAGCACCCACTTACCTCTTGCACGGCAGCATCAAACCCAATCGCGTCATCAGGTCCGCTGCAGAACGCCACATTATCCGGCAGTCCCTCCCCGTTAGCACCTCGGCCGCACCGCCTGCTGAAATACAGCGAGTAGAGCACCCTGATGGGCCGGGCCGTCTCCGGAGCGGGAGTCTCGTCCGGGTCCTCCTGGGAGGCGACAGCGAGCTGCTGGAGACGTGCCACGGCCGGAGCGAGGTCCTCTTCCGCCGAGCCGCGCGCCGCGCACGTCAGGTGGATCACGTCTGTGGAGGTGAGGAGCGGGGGAGTTTAATAATGGGTCACGACTGACGACTCACGAATAGTCACTGTTTACTGAAAAAGCGAGAATAAGTGAGTGTACTGTGTAGTGGGGTCACAAAGAGATGAGCTAGAATGATAGAACTGCTATAATGTTGAAATTTGCGCCGATAAAATTGGTAATTACGTCGTAAAACCGATATAATGCATTTCGAATTGCACCCATAAAAGGCTAATACAAAATGAGTCATGTGGCGACATGCACGTCTCGGCAACAAAAGCACTGCCTAATTCAAAACTGGCTATCAGCATCACTCAGCACCCATAGCTGGGCATTTCCCATATAACCAGTAACCACATCACCCGCGGTGCCCTCGTCATCTCCCCAGCCACTCACAGAGTCCGGCGGGCGCGGCGGAGGCGGCCGGTCCCGCCTGTAGCACGGTCACCGGTCCGGGATGGTCGTCACAGGCGGGTAGACGGATCAGCAGTACCTGGTCATCGGCCGGAGGGTACAGCGGACTGTGGGCACAGAAGACGGCGGGGGAGGGGAGACGTGTGAGTTGGAGAGCGGCAGAGGGTTGAATGTCTATGAGGAATCAAAGCGTCAGTGATTACTATGGTTAAGAGTTTTGAGAGCTAGCTGAGGGCCGTGACCAAAGAGGAGGGCCGATGGGTGGATAATATACCCAAGAGGGGCAAGTCTGTGAAGCGATGTAATCACATCTCAGAAATATTTGCATTAAATCATTGTGCGAAAGACCGAGGAAGGACTCAAATATAAAATCATAAATGCACGGATAAGTGAAACCTCGAAAAACTTCTGGAGCCTCCCAACGCTATTTCAGCCAAACTATAAAGAGGGTATACTAAACACAAGTACAATCAACGACAATCCACGCCTACTCACCCGTCTGTGATGACGACCGCCCTCGACACGCCGTCCCCGCCCTCCACCGTCTCCGGTCGGTACGCGTCTTCTAGCACCAACCGACGGCAGGTGAACCGCTGTCCGTCCGAGACGACGCCCGTCAGCGCTCCGTCCTCGTCGACAGTGACGGCCTCGACGCCGCGACTCAGGTGGTACACGCCTCCAAACACCGCACACAGTCTGGCGGAGGGAGAGGGGTGGAGTCAGAGGCCTCCATATCGCGACTGAGATGGCACACGCCTCCAAACACCGCACACAGTCTGAACAGAGGGAGAAGGGTGAAGTCAGAGAGCGACACGTGGGTGCAGCGCATTCGGTAAATGACAAGTGGTAAGCAGATGGAATGGGTGGAAAGGACAGCCTACCAAAAACACGAGGTCACGTGTTGTCCAATATAGGCCGGCCTAGAGAGAGCATCTGCTTTATGAAATTATAGATAACATTGCTGCCAGACCGGTGCGAGCGACTTTAGCGAGTGTCATTTGAGCGAACGTCATTTGAGCGAACCATTTTCAGCGACTGGCAACTTAGCGAATATCAAATTGAGCGACTATCAAATATAGCGACTATCAATTTAAGCGAAAGCTATGTTTCAGCGACATCTTTTTCGTCGACTACAGTTTGAGCGACTGTCATTTCAGCGAAACACTTCATCGTCCCGTAACGGTGTATTTTTTTCTTTTCTTTTTTTCTTTTGCGAGCGTTCGAGCAACGAATGTTTCCGGAACTTTTCATGGTTATCCGGAACTGGATGGCGGATGTCACGTTCAAAGTTCAGACAGTAAGCTCCAAATTTAATGCCACATTTCTCAAAAATTTCAGCGGTTCGATTTCACCCCCCCCCCCCCCCACCCCTGCTGTTTGCCAATAACGATGACCAAACGTTTGTTCAGAGATTCATATCGCTTGTGCTGTTTTTCGCGAAATTCCCCCGCTTGAATTTGGATCAGTTCCCCATGTTGTAAAATTTGATCTTGCCCCAAGCACCGTACGAATTTCCAGATATTTGGGTGAGGTCCCTGAAACATAGACTGGATCCCCCTGTGCCATCCCTCGAGTTTATTATTGGTCCTTGGCATTCCTTCCATCGTCCTATCTATAGCCTCTAGAAAATCTACAGGGTCTTTCATAATGAATGTTACTTTTGAACGAGCTATTTCTCAGGACATATATGTTCCTCATGTAATATGTACCATCACATGAAACAGAAACACATTAGCGTTTTGGCACACACAACTTTCATTTTAATGCTCCCCAGGAATTTTCCACTGTATCGCCCTTAATTAAGGCACACGTTTCGGCCCTCTGACGAAGGTGTTGCACCCCGCGCCTCACAACGTCTGGGTCCAGGCTTCCAGTAAACCTCTCCACTGTGGTTCGCAGTGGATGGCTGCAGGAGGGTTTTGTCTCAGATCTGCCAATGCGACTCCCCAAAGCCAGTAGTCCAGCGGGGAGAGGTCAGGACTCAGTGGTGGCCATGGTCGCTCGGTGAGGCGGCTGATAACGCGCTCTTCGAGATTCTCGATCAGCCACTGGCGCAACAGCTGCCATGGTGTGCACTGTGGCACCATCCTGCTGGAACCACAGGCCGTCTCCTTGAACCTTGTCCCTGACCTGAGGCAGAAGCATTCCTTGAGCAGCCTGAGGTAAGCCACCCCGTTCAGTGTTGACCCAGGGGAGAGCCAATGGATGAAGACTTGTCCGTCGACCGTAATCCGTAATGCGTTTTAGTGGTGTCGACATACTCTGCTTTTCCGTGAAGGAAAATTGGCGTTGTGAATTTTTTATTTTTTGGATCAATTTGCAACAATACGCATATAAAATTCACGCGGAAGTGATAAATTAAGAGCTCCTAACTAAATGTTCAAAAGTAACATTCATTATGAAAGACCCTGTAGAAGGAGGCCAGATATGTTTGTGGTTTCCAAGCTTAAAATAAAATTTTTAATTTGCCGCGCGCAGCTTGAAGCACATACCAAGCGGGTATTCCAAGGGCAAGAATTCCCGAAAAGTAGCAAATGATTGACTTCCATCGCGTTCGGTTTCGCTGTAATTGTGTTCGCTCAATTGGTCCCCTATTGACCTCCATGTATTCGCTCAATCTGGTTTCGCTGATTCTGGTCCTCGCTTAAGTTGATAATCGCTGTGATCGAATTCGCCGACTTGACAATCGCTGAAAAAGTCAATCGCTTAAATTGATAATCGCTGAAAAGGCTTCGCTCAAATGTCGTTCGCTAAAATGACGCTCGCTCAGGTGTCGCAGAACCCTGCCAGACACATAATCATAGACATCATAGAGGCCGCTCAAAGGCATGCAATCTTTCCGGCCATCAGTATTTAGAGGAAACGTTTCCGTCGAAAAACATAATAGCACCGGATAAAAGCCGCTACTAACCTGCAGAAGCACTGAGGAATTTCTCCACTACCGTACATAGGCCACAGGAACGGTGTGTTGCCATAGCGACCGAGGCTGAGCAGAAACTTCTGCGTGGAACGCAACGCCTCGAGCGTCGGCGTCTCGGGCGTTACCATGGCAATGGCGTGGGTCACGTGGTGTGTGAGATTGTGCGTCAGACGGCGTGACTTGAGGAACTCGCTGAACGGTTTCTCCTCGAACCCTGCGCAGAAGAGAGCGAGGAGCTCATCAGTCAACTTGAAAGGCACCAATCAGTCGTCGTGACACTGGTAGTCGTTGCCGTAAAAATGTATCCCAACAAATATAATATCGATGACAGAAATCTCATGGCAAAGACCCAGGGATTACGTAGGTATTGTATACCATAATTTGACTTATAACAAATCCAACCGTACGGCTGAGCTGTTCATCCAAAGTTATTCCCTAAAAAGGATAAAAACACTCACAGTCCTTCAACCAGCTCACCGGCATACTCCTCTGGGTGTTTCTCCAGTTCGGCGCAGAAGCTGAGCAGCTTCATGAGCAGCCGTTTCTCGACGACCGACACGTGCTTGGTGGTGAACACGTCGGCCCGAGAGCTGGGCACCGGCTGAAGGCGGCCTCCGAGCGGCGTCAGCAGCTGGCCCACCGAGCGGAACTCGGCGTACCGGGCGATACTGGAAGAGATGAGCAGCTCGACCAGCGCGCCGCGGCTGTAGAGAACCTGGGGACGGGTGGTGGGGTGATCAGTCACGAGCACGATAGCGCCGCGACTGTAGAGAACCTGGAGACGGGGAGGGGGCAGGGTGAGCAGCGGGCACGGAGCGGCTCTACCAGCGCTTATGGGAAGCTGCCAGCGGCGACAGCATGAGAACGGTCTGAAGAGGGGCTTGCAACTATTGCTATGGAGTCGTGATGTCTGATGCCAGTTAATGGATTATGAGCAAACCGGCCACGCTGATTCCATTATCACTAGTCAGTTTAGGCTTTAAAAATCGTATATTTGGAAATTCTATACTTTTTATCAACCGATCACTTAATTTTAGCATTGATTCAGTAACCGACCAGACGCTTCAGCTGTCAACCGCATTACAAAAATATGACATATTTACAACCAGTAAAACGCCTTTTGGGCGACTAACGGAGCGAGCGAGAGGATGGGCCTTGCACGTGCGAAATTGCGAGGGGGTACCTCCAACTAACTTGTGCACTGCACCCTACTAACCGGTCTTTAGCGATGTGCCAAATTTCAGCGCAATCGGCCTAGCCGTTCTCGAGATCTGGAAGCGGCACACTGCACGTGCGCACGTGCAAGCGGGGTCCAAACTGACTTTTGCACGGCACCCTACTAACTGGTCCCCAACCGTGTACCAAATTTGAGCGCAATCGGCCCAGCCGTTCTCGAGATCTGGGAGCGCCCCCTGCACGTGCGCACGTGCTGCAGCACCCCAACCTTAACACATGCAGATGAATTATCTGATGGAGACCTAACTGTGTACCGAGTTTCAATTCAATCGGCCCAACCGTTGTGCCGTTATTGAGGTTGCAATTTTGGGGGTTCTTAAAAAAAATGTCCAACTTTACCACGCGCCACGTGCGGTGGTTGGCAAGAACGCATGGTGGCCATCACACCACAGAACTTTTACGTCCAAGTGACATTCAGTAAAGAAGACCGCTTGTCAATCGGATGTCCCGTTCCTATGATATTAGCTTTTGAAGAGCGTCCCCACGGCCGGCCGGCCGGCCGGCCGTCCGCTCATACTCAGGATTTTCCCTTAATTCAGTATGAGACTCCGCTCGCTTCGCTCGCTCCGTAACAAACTATCTCTTGCACGTGACGTACCTTCGGGGCCAGGTCAATGTTAAACCGCCGGGAGAGTTTCTTCATACGGTTAATCGTCCACTCCGGGATCTTCCTCGGAGCCGGCTGTGCCTTAACCGGCTCCTCCGGGGAAGCCGGAGCGGCATCTTCCGAGCCGGGCTCCTCCACGGACGCGGAGGGCGCCTCCGCAGTCTCCGGCGACTCTTTGGGAGCTCCCTCCTCCTCAGAGCTCTGAGCGGCGGGGGCTCCGGTATCCTGGTCCACCTGCCCCCCGAGCTGGTCCGTCACAGTTTCAGGGACAGTCGAGGTCACTGTTCGGTCACCATCTGCCGGAGGCTGGTCCTGGGTGGAGGTCTCGGCGCTCTCAGGCTCGGCTGGAACCGGCGGATCGCTGCTTTTGTCGGTCATCCACCGCAACGGAGACGCATCAGTCTCAGCTTCCCCCTCCCTGAGGACGAAAAAAATTGCTGAATAAGTTGCATTTACAGCAGTTTCGCAATAAATTTATGCACAATGAGAAGTGAATGAGGTAAGTAGTGTTTAGTTCAAGCTAAAATAATGAGCTTTGATACCTGACAACACAAAAGGTATGAAACTGAATTATAAGCAGCTGTTAACTTCGAAGGAACTGTTGTTAGGTTAGGTTAGGTAAGTTGCATCCGCACAACCTATCGGAATATCGAGCATCCGTTTATACATCTGCAACATCTCCCTTATACCACTAACTCAATGGCCCAGCGCTGCACCACGCCGTGCACCAGCCGTCTGTGCCGCAGTGGCCGGGTGCCGGGCTCGGCGGGTGCCGGCGGCGGGGTTTCGGCTCCGTCATCGCCGTGCTGTGACACCCAGTCGAGGAGGGCAGTCAGGCCGAGCACGGCCCACTCGCCGCTGTAGTGGGTGTTCCTGGAGCAGCGACATGAACACAGAGTCAGTGCTCAGTCGGACCAAATATGAAGTAATTCTCCACTTGACTGCAGATGTTTGAGGTTATAATGTACATATTAGCTGGGCCAAATGCAGCCAGAAAAAACAGCAATATGAAAAGTTTGTAGACACCAAATGCAATTGCAAAAAGAAGCCTCATATAATATTGGTAAAAACACACAGACCGACCTGTCAATGTGAAGGACTGACTTGCCAACACGTGCAGCAGCAGCAGCATAAATGGACTCCACCAGGCCTGAAAGCATGGTGTGAGTCAGCACAGTTCAATGCCCTTTTCATTTGCTGACATCAAATTGGTAGCCCGTTGCACTTCTACAGAAATGACAAAAGAAATATAAAGAAAAGTTGTTTTACTGTAACATTCTTCAGTTCCTTCACCCATATCATTTTATTACATTGCACTTCAAGCAGAACCACACAATATCACTGAATCCCTATTCCCTCCACCCACCCACCAGGCACCCCCCTCCCCCCCAAAAAAAACGGCAAATCTGAGAAAAACATACCTGTCCCCACAACAATGGCCTCATAATCTGTAGGTAATTCTTCCATGGTGGTGGATATACTACCTGCAACATAATGTAACACTGTCAAGTGTCATATCAATATATGGCAATTGGCTTATCCATATGAATGAGTCATAAAATATTGTGATACTGATATGGAACAAAATGCAGCCCAGCATTAAGTTCTACTTTTCTTCTGTTGTCAACCCTCACAGGGAGAGTTATAGGTGAATGACTGTGGTCAACATACATCAAGGGAGTCAAAAGAACCCCTTCAACCTTCAGTTCTTCCTGAATAACCCGCATAACAAGCAGCTTGCAAGTTGCAACAAACTTTCATTTCCCTTGATCAATTTTACAACTTCCCTGATAATTCCTTGACCAACTTAAAGTGACCATTCCACCTTAACATTAGTTTTGAGTTGAGATAGCTGAAATGGGGTCCCTGGCTTCCACTTATCGGATTGAGCACCCACAGACCACAACATCGAGAAATCCCTCAAATTGAAAATATCTAATTCCAAAGTTGCAGCACTTTGGATTCAGAGGGGCTTATGCATTTGCATGCCCCCTCTGAATGTGTGACGTCAGCGCAGGTCTAATGATTTTAAATATTTTACTAAAACGTTTGGTAACATGCAGTGGTATAGTTATGCTGCTTTGAGCATAACAAGTGCAGCACTTTCAGCTGCACAAAACTGTTGCTTACAAATAGAGTCGCTAGGAACAGCGGAGATCCCAAAAAGTAAACAAAAGTAAAAGTCTAATATCTTGAAAACCGGTGAATATTTTTAAGTGAAATTTGGTAGGTATTCATTTTCATTCTTTCTGAACCGAGCGACATCACTTTCATGCCAATTCATTAACTTTTTTGAAGGTGGGAGGGTCCTGCTAAGTGACCTCAACCTTTCGACTTGTGGCCACTTTCCTCATTCCTGAGACCATATTGCCAGGCCAGGAAAATGACATGAGGGCGGTGTTTCACGGGACACTGCTACCACGCTGCTATCAAATTGCGCGAGCTGACGTCACACTTGTGGTAGTGTTGGAGCAATGGGCCTGTTGATGTTTCCATGGAACCCAATTTGACACGTGTAAAAGCAGCGTGCTGCTATCACCGGTGAAACAGGAGGGGTGTTCACGGGCACCGCACACTGCTGCGTGCGGTGTGTGCGGTGCGTCCAGCAGGCGTGGGGGTAGGGGTAGGCGGCTCTGACGTCACGCCGCCCGACTGGAAAAAATGCCTCCACTACGCTGAAGTTCTCGGCGGAGGTGATGCGCCGAAATTTCGGCGCAAGGGTTTATGCGCCGAAATTATTTTACCAAGCCATGCTTCATGCGCCGAAAATTTTCAAGGCTTACTGATGGCTGCAGGCTGTAGCCACGCACTGTTCGTCGAGGGGGGGGGGGGCTGGCGTGTGTGTGTGACTGTCTTCCAGTGACTACTGTCTACAGACGGTTGTTGGCACGGTCGACGGGATCGGGCAGACAAAAGACATCAGCAGGCCATGCGGGACCGAGCACCAGGGTTCGCTATCACAAAATCTCCTGACTCACAAACTCACTGGCATGTTCCATAACGTAACCTTTATTTTGTTGCCCAGCTCTGATCAGCAGTAGTGCCCAGCCGGTGACTGACGCCTGACGGGGCCTTCAACAGGCGTGGTGCAAGCACGGCCGATGGGATCGGGCAGATACCAGGCCACGCGGGACCGATTGCCAGCGTCTGCTCACAAACCACACGCCGGAAATACTGGAATCACAACGGTCAATACGCACACGATAGCATACGTTATCTGAACTAGGGGATCCGACAATCCATAACCTCACTCTGGATCGTTAAACTGTTCCCGCCGTGGGAGAGTCGCAATCAGGTTCACTGAACATGACTTAAATACCCTGAGACGAACACGAGACAAGATAAGTGATATTTAAGATGTTTAACTCCCGAAGACATTTAACCCTCGCCGGCCGAGGGGGGGTTGGTGCCACCCCCCGGACGTTTTTTTTCGCGATTTACGCCGAAGTACGCCGAAAATTTCGGCGCAAGCCGTCGATTTACGCCGAAGTACGCCGAAAATTTTCGGCGCAAACGCCCAACTACGCTCGAGTTCTCGACGAAAGCGTGCATTCACGGTATCGTGCATTTTTTCCAGTCGGGCGTCACGGCTGCGTGCGGTGGACGGTCCGCTGTGGCCAGTCCCGACCGGCCACAGCGATCGCTGTGTGCGGTGACGGAAGGCTGACGTAGGGACGCAGTGGGTGGAGCTTGGAGGCTGTGTGCGGTCCGACCGCACACAGGACCCATGAACAGCCCTAGGGCCGAGAGGGGTGTTCACGGGCACCGCACACTGCTGCGTGCGCTGTGTGCGGTGCGTCCAGCAGGCGTGGGGGTAGGGGATGGGTAGGCGGTTCTGACGTCACGGCTGCGTGCGGTGGACGGTCCGCTGTGGCCAGTCCCGAGGGCTGTTCACGGACCGCACACAGCCTCGAAGCTCCGCCCACCGCGTCCCTACGTCAGCCTTCCGTCACCGCACACAGCGATCGCTGTGGCCGGTCGGGACTGGCCACAGCGGACCGTCCACCGCACGCAGCCGTGACGTCAGAACCGCCTACCCATCCCCTACCCCCACGCCTGCTGGACGTACCGCACACACCGCACGCAGCAGTGTGCGGTGCCCGTGAACACCCCTCCGACCGGCCACAGCGATCGCTGTGTGCGGTGACGGAAGGCTGACGTAGGGACGCAGTGGGCGGAGCTTGGAGGCTGTGTGCGGTCCGACCGCACACAGGGCCCGTGAACAGCCCTCAGGTGTACCCGTGTCAGCAGTCAGCACACGTTACCTGTGTGTTTCCAGACAATTTGTTATCAGTACCTACCAGTACCTACATAGCCTTGGTACCTACGCCCTGTAAGAATTTTGCCTTCGCCAACATGTGACATGATTGTTAATGTTCCATGGATTGCTTTGCGATAATATGGTGTGGTTTGTATTCAATTTTGAGCCTAACTAAAGGTGCAAAAGGGCGATTTTACCCACAGCACAAAAGTATCCTTATTTAGTACCAAAACACGGCTCACAGCACAACACACACAACACAACACACTGGACAGAGCAGCAACAAACTTAAAGGAAATAGTTCACTTTCACGAAATTATTTTTTTGCAACGGATTTATGATTTTTTATGTTCAAAATAATCAGCAAAGAAAATAAAACCTTTTTATAACAAAATATTATTTTCTATATTTTGATATAGGACGAACTTTTCAGTTTCTGTAAGGCACACGCGATCCAGTATGAAAAGAGCATGGGTCCCGAAAATTCTTCAGAAAAGAGAAATTATCGCAGCCACCGGCATTTGGGCGATCTGCTCGATCTGATAATGTTCCCCTGAATGTCCTAATTGATCAGTACGAGAATTTCTCTAGAGTTCTCGTAGATAATTTCTCTAGTTTCTGAAGAATTTTCGGGACCCATGCTCTTTTCATACTGGATGGAAATATATGCAAGGCACACATCCTCAACGCAAGACACCTTTTTCGGGACGAGAAATAGAATATCTTTGCCTAGGGTGATCGTTGGGCTGTAAAAGCTCCTGATTTATGCTCGTCTCAGCCCAAGCTACGGAACTGCTATTCCAGTTCAAAACCCATGTTAAAAAGTGAACTATACTGCCTTGAACTTAACACTATATATGGCCTTGAACTTAACACACAAGATAATAACACACTATTTTTAGACACACAATAAAATCGCCAATTTTTTGCGCCAGTTTTGTATCGAACACACCACAAGTGAGACATGCGTAATCAACACATGCGCTAGCGTCATCTATAAAAAGGCCAGCAGCTTCAATGTTTTTCTTTTCTACCGCTAGATGCCAGGCTAGGACAGAAAAGGCCAAGAGAGCACCGAGAGTATGGATATGGCCTTGGATAGTACATACATTTCCACGTGCTCCCTTGGCTCCACGTGCAAACCCATCGTGCAAGGAGCACACTGCACGCGTTGACCACCTGCAAGATTCGTGCAAGCCTTGCAATGCTTTAGAGATTCACTTGCATAATTTGGCTTTGCTTACATTTAAACGTATGAATCATGAATGATTGACAATCTGGATCTGGATTAAACGGGTGAGTTGATTTGGCGCAGGCCGGCCCAGACATTGACCTTGCTGGAGAATGTCTGAGACTTGACTTTGAGGCAGAGTGCCTACTGAGTACTTACTGATAGGCACTAGGCACTTTGACCGCTAGGCAGGGACGATGTTGTTGAGACCTGAACGATGCTAATGACGTGGTTATGAGTGACCAACTACCGATGAGGATGTATGTGCATTACTGCTTAGGCTAATCGCATGATTAATGCACACATTTGAAACCGAAGTTTGGAACTTGGAAGTGTATGACTCATTTGTTTTGCAGTGTCCAATCGCGAGCGTCTGGGCCGCCCAGCCGCCGTGAACTGTGGAGGAGCCGAGGACCGACAAGAACCCTCAGTCGGTGCCCCGCTCACGTCCTGCAGTTCGACTCGGACGAGGATGATCATTTGACGGAGGGTAATCGTCAATCGACACTGAGAGATTCAGGCCATCTGCAGCGCAAGGTACGGTACGTAAGTGACGTGGGTGTAACTACCTACAACCTACGCATGTAGGCACTGTAAGCATATCTACCTAGTACCTATATAGGTACCTACCAAGTTTCAGGTACGTAACTTGGTACGCAAGGAACGCAAGGTACGTAAGTGACAAGTGGGTGTAACTACCTACAACCTACGCAAACGCATGTAGGATGCATGTAGGCACTGTAAGCATATCTACCTAGTACCTATATACCAAGTTTCAGCGCAATCGGCCCAGTAATCACCGAAATACTTGTTCCAAAACTGACACCTCTGTTTCGCACGTGGTACGTGCATAAGGGGTCACCTACATGTCAATCATAAATAGCCCATTACTTGGTAGAAGGAATGAAACTACCCTACAAAAATTACAGTGCATGTAAATCGGTCAAGTGGTTGCTGAGATATAAGCCTCGCAAAAGCGTGACCACGGCCGGCCGCTCACACTCAGAAGCAACTCAGAAGTTCCTGCTATTATACGCAAGACTTCGCTCGCTCCGTAATAACCTGTTGCTACTTGCTCGTATTTATAAAAATTCAAAAAATTAAACCAATATTTATTCGAGCGTGGAACTGGACCCTATCGAGGGCCACCTGGAGCCCTATGGCCTAGGGAAAGGTGTCTGGCTGAGCCCGAGGCACCATGAAGACGCGTTAAACCCTTCGATCATAAAAACGTCACGCTAATCACACCGGCCGTCGACGTTGAGGCGATGCACGTGTCAAAAAGCCGCATCAGATTTGTACCGCTGTTCTGTCAGATTTAATGAGCGCATGAACGTGAGCCTTTGTGCCACGCGTGTGCCTTTTATGTCCGTTTAAATGAGTTCAGGTGCCTCCAGTCGCTCTGAGCGGTTCGTTTTCGTTCGTCCGTTCTTAGTATCTGACATGGCGTGTTAGCTCTGAGCGAGTCCGGCAGCAGGGGCGCTTTTTGTACGGCTCTCATGTGCTTGTTATCGCGTCACCCGCACGTGCCGGAGAAAGACGGTGGATGGTGAGCGTGCGGAAAATGTGCGTGTGGAAGATAGGAGCGTAAGGTATAACGCGTATTTCAGTATCGGTTATCGGTGCATTTTCCCGCATTTGAACGTCCTCGGGTCTTATTGCTCATGGCAGAAATGTCCCTAAGCGTGCATATGTATTTGAGACGGGTCAATTTTTATAAAGTCCCGCACCGATCCACTCCACATTCCAGTTTACAGCCCAACGCGCCCACTGAACCGTCCCTCGGCGCACCTTCCCACGACCGAGCGGCCCCTGAGCGACACCGCTCGGCAGCGCGGCCCACTTGTGCTCGGTGACTGTTCGCCGTCGCGTCCTGTCCACCCCAGAGTCCGCTCCGGCTCCGGCAGACGGCCATTCGCCGCAGGAAGCCCGCAGCCGGCCGGAAACGGGTCCATCCGCCTCCGTCACCGCCGCTGCCGCCGTCAGCCGACCGCGCCCCGGCTGCCCCGTGCCGAGTGATGGCTGGCACACCGGAGATGGCTTGGAAATGGAGCGGACGGTGTGGCTATTGCTAATTGCACTGGTCTACTGGCGCACTGGTACGCTGTCTCAAGGCGCGGAATAAGGTCTGCAGCGTGCACTGTGCATACCGCGTGATGGCGATTCCTTTGGCTACGACTTCTGACTTTTGGGCTTTTATCGAACATTCCACATATGACCTGGTCAACAGCAAGCTCGACATACAATGCAATTTACTTCGTTCGACATAGCATCGTAACATTTTGAATAAATTGCTCCTAACGATAAACTCTTTGGAATTTCGTCGCCCCCTGCGCTGCCAGCTCCCCTGACTGACAGCACGCTCCGTCAGTAAAGTCAGCCGGCTGCTGTTTTTCCTGTCATACAGCCGCGTGTTGGTCGATGTTGCCCGTCATTGCGCGACTGAGTGATGGCAGTGCCGTATCCGTGTAGCTGCGCTAATGTGCTGAGTGCTCGGCTGACGGCACGTCACCGCTGCGGCGCTTGCCGCATCCCCGCCGCGGCCATTACGGCGCCGTAAATCGTCTCCGGTGTGCGTCCTGCCGGCTACGAGCGGTCGGCACGACAGGGCTGGGTCCGTCTAGTTGTCGGGTTGGCCGAGGTTAGGCCGCGGATGCCACGGGGAAGATTCGCATTTTGGATGATATGCCATTAGGTCACGAAGAACATGATATTGCACATGCAGGTTAATTAGGGATGGCGTGCACAGTGTCATGCTCGATACTGACACGGCGATAATATGCTATGGTAATAGCCGATTGGACTCTCACTATCGCTTCGGCAACCATCCGTGGTACTCGCAATGACCGCCCTTTTCGCAAAGTCACTGAATGGCCGCCAGCTCCGGATGGGTACGACACTTCCATGCAGGCAGTGGCCGCCCGTACCGCTGGCTATCACTCTTCACTGTAGCCATCCACACCCCATCGGAGCCTCCCAGTGACCACCGGCGTCCGACCACCACCCTCCCTGTGATGGCGACAGCGACCTCCATCGTTAGACCCCAGATGAGTCTATTACGCGGACGGATCTGATTGCGGGCCAGGTCATCAGCGGCCATGGCAAACGACCGTTCGGCGAGCCCAGTGAAAAGTCGCCTCATTTATGTTCATCAGTAGCGGCCACCGGTGTAACTGTCTCGAGAAGAGAGACGCCAACGACTGGATGATGATATCGCCAATCTTCCGCCGGGCGAGCTACGAGCTAGACTCGCGGTCCTGACTTTGACGGCATGCGATTGCTGATAGGTGCACATGGGTGCTGTGGGTATCTGGTATATGCTTGCAGCCTGCAAGCGTTTCCATTCTCTAGGTCATGACATACATAAACGAAAGGGGAATATGAAACGGCAGGTCGGTCGGGGCTTAAATGTCGGCCGCATTTCGAGGGTAATCGACACTCATTTCAATGTGTCACAGTTCGCTGCTGTACATTTCAGCTCAGTTGAGAGATCGTGTCATCGCTCACGACCAATGGCTCAGCTATGGTCCGGAAGTTTATCTGGAGATAGATCGCAGGATCACACTGCAGTTGCACACACCGCCAATGTTTGCAAGTTTCACTCCATGGTAATGTTTCATCTGTGAAATGATTACCAGGCTTGCATGTATTTCGGTTGAAATATTCCCACCGTTTCGTACCTAATCCAATTCATCGCCTTGTCATTCTGTTTACTCATGCTTCCGGGCCGTGTCTACTCGATCGTGCTCACACGCCATGTTGTGTCGTTCCCCAGTGTTACGTATAACACAGGTTGCACACTGCACAGTGTAACATACAGCCTTTGTTGGCGCCCGAGAGTGAGAGGTGTTTCGTTCGCCGGATATACGGTATACCGGCTAGACCCGTGAGAAAACACGCGTTTTACCTAACCTCCGGCCGGCCGGCGGCAGTGTGCGCCCAATTCGCCGGCGCTGCTGACAAAGTGCGGCCGCCGCCGGCGCGAAAGTGGACACCGGATGACGGCCCGTGTGGGAGCGACGGGCGGCTCATGTGCGCCGGGAGCTGCTCGTGATTGAGTCGCTCGTGAGACAGCCCCCGGGCGGCCAGCCGGTCCGCCGCCGGACCCCAGCTATATCGCGGAAAATACTCCACTTTCTAGCATGCAAACGCGTATGGGATATTCTAGAAGCGGAGTGGGAAGTTAAGAAGGTGCCTGAGTGTTATGATTTATTGCTGGATTTTCCCGGTTACCATACGCGCAGGTCTGAGAGCGTTTCGAGACTCTGCGGCTTCGGCATGCGGTTGATGTGCGCACATTCAGTGTGCTAATGACAATTAACGCCGTTCAATTTGGCCAGTAAATCGTGGAATCGGCCCCGCGCGGCGGCTGTCGAACGTTGCACCACGCACCGCGTGCGGCCTTGCCTCACCGGGAGCTCTGCGCGCGCGGGCCGTTTGGGGTCTGCTGACGACTGGACGACCCCAGTCGGCGCGGCGCCTCCCACCATTCGACCCCATCGGCAGTGGGATCCCATCACGACGGTAGATCGTGCGGTTTGGTGTAAATGCACCCCGCTAAAATGAACTACCGAAAGGTGGTGACGTTTGACTGAAGGGTGATGAGTACTGACACCTGGGTGGGACGTTACGTAATCGAGCAAGGTGCGAACAGCTAACGGCGGGAAGGCAATGGAGCGTTATGTGGTAAAGTAATTGGTGATATCTGAGTCAGGTATGCTGCTTTGCGGTGATGCTGTGCTGCGAATACGACGGATGTTGCAGATATTTTGCAGAGGAGAACGTCTTCGAATTGAGAAATCAAATTCGGTTGCAAGTTAAGGCATCATGCGGCTTCAGAATCGCAAACGTTCGGGATTATATCTGAGGACAGCTTTCACGTGCAGCGATCTCGATTCGAAATTCCTGCAATGCTAAAGAGTTGACTACATTTTGCTACGAAGCGGACACGACAAGGTCGTTGTTTAGATTGGTACATTGGTATGTCGATTATCATTTGATCACATGCCAGCACTTGATGTGGTGTTACACAGTTACGGAGTATGTGACATGCCGTTAACACTTTGTGGATAAAACATACGGCTACTTTCTGCACGTTATCTAAACTTGTCACGAAGGGCGTGAAGTTTACATAGACCAAGTGGGCACAAACGTGGGCAGTAGTGCACCAAGGCCGGCTCGCAACCTTCTGTTCCTAAACAAAAACCCGGGCGTCTCGAATGGTCATTCTCAGCCGGCCGATTTTGCGGCGAGTCGTGTCAAGGCCCGTGCCGGTCACCGGTCACACGCTGGTCACAGTCGGCCTTTGATATTGCCGCCTGTCGTCACCTCAGTCGGCCCGGGTCGTTATCATTCAGAGTGCGTCGTCGCCCGGTCTGTGCCGGGCCCGGCTCGGGGACGGAGCTGACCGGGACCCCTGCTCTGACCCCCACTGACCCTCCGCCGACCCTTCCCTAACCCCATCCGACACCTTCGTCTCGGCACTCGACACGGTCGAGCCGCAAAAAGGCCGATACCGCACCGGCACGAATTGCCAATTCTGCTCACCGCCCGGCGCGGCCCGCTCCCACCCCACCCCCAGACAGACGCCGCGGGTCTGCACATCTCTCCCCAGTGAAAACACCCCGCGTTGCGCAACATGGTCCGTGTCCGCCGCCACTCGGTCAGTGGGATTCAATATCCGTTGGACGCGCCTCCGTCTATCAGTGTGGCTAATTGCGCCCGGGGTCGGTCTCCGCCGCGCCGGCCGATCGGCGCACCGAGCTCCCCCGAGCGGCCGTGGCCGGGTCGTGACCTGCCGGTCCGGGTCAGTCTCCTTTAACCCACAAATCCCTGTCAACGTGGTTTATGCGCGATTGCCGTGCGGGCTTGTCCTCGGGCCGGGCGCACGACCCATATTCGCTAATAGGCCGGTAGTGGGGACATGTGTACGCCAGGCTGTAATGAGATGTCGACGTAGGGAATGCGAGTTATGATGCTGTAATGAGCAGAGCGCTAGGTGACGTGTGTGTCGTGCTGATCACCTGGGATTCGGCGGGCGCTGCTGGGAAGTCGCGCCATGCTATCAACAGGTTTTTGGGCTTGAGACTCGACCCTGTCAACGTTCTCGCTCGCACTTGAGCTAGTCTATTAAAATTGATGCATGGGGTCATTAAATTCAGACGGTGAAGTCATCAAAACGTTAACCAGCGACATTACACGGGGTCTGCAGCACGGTCGTATATTTCTCACTGATGGGGTGAATATCGGGGTAAAAAGCACGGTTTTCGTTCCAGCAATTGATGGCGGTTGTATCACAATCACACATCCCACGAACAGAGCATGTAAGCAGTTAAGAGCCTTGTGTGCGGCGCTCGATGACCGGCGAGAAACTCTTCAACTGAGAACCCCCGCGACGTTACACCGAGGTGCACTCGACAGGCGCCGAGCTGCAGTAAGAATTACAGCCACCCACGAGCAATCAACCAAATTGGGTAATTGACGCTCATGGGGACTTTCGTTTAAAGCACCCATGTCTGTGTGAGCTATTGCTCATGGCCAAATTGCGCGTCCAGTGAAAGCGAACGCTGGCCACTCGCGGAGCGGCTCACGTCTGTGATTGCGCTGGGCTAACGTGCGCAATGGGCTGATTGTCACTGTCGGTGGCACTTGTTGGCCCCACGGCTGTCCACCGGGCGCTAACGAATGGCCGCGGCGCGACGGGAGGGTGGCGCTGGTCACTTCACACCCGCGCCGGACGGGGTGGCCGCCTGCCGGCCTGGGAGCGCGCAGACGGGGTAATTGGGGTAATGGTGGGAACCAGCCGCTTCCCGGAGCGCCAGATTCGGATCGCAATTACTTTCGAACAGAATGGGCGTGCGTCCGGTGGCTGGACATTTGGAGGGGGCGGGGTCGAGCCTTGGCGCCCGAGCACTTCGCTATTTGTTTACGACCTGAGACTGCAGCTACATAGATCAGGGCTGCGTCCACAGGTGTAATGCGTTAGCCCCGTGAGCTTTTTGATGCACGCAATACGCATGTCATGCCAAAATAATGAAAGTTTTCTTTCGCTAGGGCTTACGTGGGCAGTGCGTTTTGGCTTAGGTAGGTAATTATTAATTTTCCAGTCGCTGTAGACGTTTCCAGTGAAACGTCTATCACTTTGATTTATTCTGTCTGCAGGATGAATCTCTACCATGTCCATATACTTGCTTGCATAACGTCTCGCTTATTATCGTTATTGTAAAGTGAGATTCAATTTGCCTCTTCGTTGAAATGCTTTAGCTCATTTCACCGTCTCGTTAGTGATTTGTCTCATTTTCCGCATCAGCTTCTTCCGCCTCCAGGCTTATGTAATATGTAGGTACTTAGAATTCAGGCATATTTTTTGCTGGGATATCTATGTATGTATGTATGTATTGACGATCAAGAGCAATCCACAATCGGCGTGGCGATTACACTCCGAGTCCGAGGCTTATAGCTATAGGTATTTTGGCTATTTTTGCAGCTCGGTGGATCATTTTACTTTTTTTGTAACAGGCTGCTTCAGGCATCCTGTTGTTTCAACCAAATCAGCACATAGTATTTTCACTATCCTATTTCCTTATGTGTATCCGAGCTTTCTTTTTACTCGCTCATTTTGAAGAAACACGGGTAGACCGTAGACCCTTTCACAGTGTGATAGTGCGCTGGTTTGTGTTTACGACCGTATCAGCACGCCGCCGTGTTGTCCGCGTGCGCTAATGACCCGTAATCTTCCATTCCAGGCCGGTCCCGCTCGCTTTGAGCGACCACGTGACGCGATCATTAATCATGGCGTCTTGTCACATGACATGTCACCGGGCGCTTCGTTCGCAAGTCCCCTGTATACCGTCGGATTTCGGCGTTTGTTTGCAGGTAAGCATTAGCAAGGCTGCAGTTGCAGCAGTGTGCATGGCTGCTAAGCTAACGTTTTTCAGTGGTCTGAGAATTCTCCAACCCTCGCAGGCGAAGCGTTTCGTCTCATGTCGGTGGTTTCCCTGTTTTGCCGTTCATATGCCGCTAATAGCGCAGTGTCCCAAAATTTGTAGATGTGGGTGGGAAACGACATCCAAATGAAAATCATTTTCCACTCTCCAAGCCCAATTTTCCACTCCCAATTGCACCGAGAAGGAGCAATTGCGTGAATGGTTGTTTTGCATCTGTCACAATTGTAGATAAATTGATGTTTTTGATCATTTTCCCACTCTTTTTGGGCCTTACCTGACCAACAATTTTTCACTCTCATCCTTTTTTTGGTCAGCAATTTTCCCCTCTGACACCCAAGCAAAAATATGATTTTGGGACACTGTAATAGCGTCCACACTATCTGCTGACTGCTCGCAAACACCACGATGTGGCATTATCTACGAGGGAAGAAGCCCGTTTATCTGACCGTCGAACAAACATCATTAAGCGCAGCTTTCTTCGTTTGGTCTTCAATATATTGTTTATGGAGCCTCCCGCCGGGCTAATGCATTATGGTGTCATTTCATCCTTTGCCTTTGTGTCTTCTCTGTGTTTTTTGCCTGTCGGCGCCGGCATCTCACAGTGCCGTGAGATTTACCGGTGTGTCTGATAATAACTTCAGCTGCGGCACACTCAGCTTTCTCGTAGGTCAAATCGATCAATCTCCCATTGCATTCACGGCGAGCGTAAAAAACGCCGGCCAAAATAACCCGCCGTGCCTCATCTTGTGCCCAGTTTTATCGCCGTGTTCAGAGAACAAGTATGCTTCGTTATTGACACGCGTCTGTTTTCCTGGCCGCTTACAAGCGTGTTCACTTCTGCTTTCGCCAGCTGACTGCGCCACAAACGCCGCGTCGTCGGCAGTGCGCCGTAAATCGCTCAGCTCATCAGGGCAGCTTGTTTCCGATCAGGAGAAATTAGACTTTGTTTACGGAAGCTGTGGACGTGTTTCGTCACATCTCGCTCTCCGTTAGAGGTATCTGTGGGGATTTCGTGTGAATTTTCATGTTCTATGCTGACGTCATCAGTGAAAGTAGCATTATCACGCTGCTCCCAAAATTATCGGCAAACAACGAAAAGAAGAAAAGATCTCCTGCCGAATGTGCCGATTGGCTGAGGTGGGCCGCGGCGAATAATGTCAAACGGTTGCATCACGTCATCATTCGGCTGTTTCCCCACTCCTGAAGACGTGAGCGCCAGTCCCATCATGAGCTGAAACTGGGCCTTTCATTCAGCGGTCGTGCAGTTAGCTCGGTGATCTATTATGGTCACTGGTGCCACGCCCTCTCTAATTGGCCGCCGAACTCCCGAAATTACCACGGAGACCGAATACATCAGAGCTTGTTGAGAATAAGGTGATTGACGTATATGCGCTGGGACGGAGGAATGAATGCGGCTATATATCACAATAGAAAAGCTAAACTGCATGTTGAAAACTTAGCTGTGGGTTATAGAGGTCAGGAGATAACAGGTAACCTTGACATACCTTTGTAGACGGTTTAACCTCTCTGAAACGTCAACTCTCCGACAGTTTTATAGGAAGGGGCCTAAAATTCAGACAAGATGACCACAAGTGTGAATGAATCATCTGGCCTCTCTTAGATCCCATCCTACACTTCTATCCTACCGGAACCAGCCTGACCTGACTTGACAGGTCCGCGAAGGTCTGCGTTTCTCCTCCCGCCCGTATTCCTACGTCGCTCATCATGGGCGGGCGCGGAGGCGAAATTAATCGCTGAGCTGAGCGACCACATTTGTTCTGGCCTAGCGCGTCGGACGACGCACCGTCAGGCCGACCGACGACCGGTCAACAACACTGCACCATGGCCGCAAGCGCGATCGTAATAGCCGATCTCTCAGGAAACATGCACTTAGCTTCTCGAGCTGCCATAGAGCTCCGGCCAGGGTGTCGCAGTGGCGGCGGCCGGGCCGCTGCGGGCTTCCTTTCCCTTTTACGAATAGTATGCAAATGTGTGAGCTGGTAGCGTTCGTCCGACGCCCGCTGGGCGGGTTAACTCAGTGACGGTCAGATAACAGCTGGACCGCGCCGCGCTGCGACGCTGCTCTCCACGAGCGGCCTTGGCCCGTATTACCTGACACCAGCGCACGGCGGCCTGGAGAGCTACTCTTCATACATAAACAGGACCTCATCCACACTCTCAACAGCTGGCCAGCCTAGTTATGGCTATCATCGGTCTCATAAAACGCGGATAAAGCCTAACGAATAGCCTGTAAAGAGGCTCTCGCAATTTGTTTCTGAATGCGTTCCGGGCGGTTTGACGGTGCCGCTTGGTGTTGTTCGGGTGTTATGATGCATTCTTCTTCCGCCATTCAGTCGCAAGGCTACTCGTAGGACGGGACCGCATATGGGGTTTATGCTGTACTTACCTGGTGACCCAGGGCCAGAAAATGGTGCGTCAGTTCCATGAGATCTGACCAACCACGAGTGTCATGGCCGGGAAAAGGGTAGTGGCACGCTATCAGTCATTACGGCTCGTCGGCTGCGACAGATTCTTTCGCGCTGAACAATGGATATTTTTGTACACAACGATGTAAGAGAGGAAAATAAAGCTGAACGTTGACCGGCAAACGACGCGTGTCAGAAGGGCACCACTTATCCTCCGGAAAGGTAAAATCTCTTCATCTGACATTCGACATTGGGGAAAGATACTAGCGAGCTCGGCCCGGGAGCTGAATTCTCGAATGCGTGGCTGGTTTCAGTTCAGCTTAGGCAAAAACTAGTGTAGGAAATATTGTCGTGCGCTGACGAATGCTAACATACGACAGTCAGCTTCAGCACGTGATGAGTGATGTTCAATACACCAAGTGAATCACTGGTGAAGATAGCGATACCTAGGCATCAAAAGCTAGCCTAGTGAATATTCAGGAAGAGCCAAGTGCCGATTGGGGTGACTCCGTTCTTCTAGCAATATCTCACACTATATTGCAGAGCCCACAGAGGAACCATATGGACTGCAAAACCCTGAGCATACTACTGAGTTCTAATCTAGCTCATGGCCTCCTGCGGCTCCGAATGGTTCATGGCCCTGCCGCGGTGTTCTCACGGCCCGGCCGGGGGCGCAGAGGTCTCCAGACAGGGTCTGTACCGTCGGCACTCCCCTCCGTCTGTCGGCAAAGCAATAACTCCTAGCTTTCCAGACTGAAAACGTAGAGCCTGATGTCTCGAGCCGGATGTCCGGCGAAGCCCGGACGATTGGAAACATCGCTATTTAGTTTGTGGAGCGATCAAGTCCGCCTGGCGCGATGCGGTTTTATTGGTCTACTTTTGGTGGTTTTAGAAGAGACCGCGGCAAGCTCGATTTCACGTAATCAAACGAAAGTTATGATTAGACTGGACTAACCGCCCTGACTTTCTGCGTGCGGCGGCTGGTCGAGTCCCGGTCGGTTTTCGGCCGGTTTTCTCCATCGTCCAGTGATGACCACCAATCAGCTCATTCACAAATACGCCGCTCTGGAGCCCGTCTCGGTAAAAAGTGCCGCCTGACCGGCCATTACCGCGGCTCGGGGGCGTCCGGACTCGCCGGGCTGACCGCCGAGACGGCGCGTCGGCGCCGATCCGACCACGAAACCGGCGCGCCGCAATTGACCCCGCCGCAGAGACGGTGATGGCGCGACGCACGTGAGCGCGCCGCGCCACAAATGTGCCGATTGTGTCGGCGCGTTGCACAAGGCTTATCACATGCAATTTGTTCATCATGGTTTGTCTAACGGTGGGATTGACCGCAGTCTGGAGCGCATCCCCAGCACTCAGACGGTGTATGATATTGTGTTATTTCGGCAGCCCAACAACAGAGGCTGCTCGCTGTCCTCTGGTCGGAGAGCCTTTGATCATCCCGTGGAGGACATGACAAATCGCGTGCGGTATATCTCGCTCCAGGACACCGCGGGTGGGTTTTCACAGACACTAGATCACACGGCCACGCAGCCGATTGTATCGCATACGGACAGAATCTCAATGGAAACCCTGGCCGGCATGCATTACACAGACCCGCGCGTCTGATAAAGGGTGAATTTATTGGTATCGTGGCGATGCGGGCCGGGCTGTCCCGCCTCTAAATTCCAAACTGGAACCACCTGGGCCTGAACTGGAGAGGTCAACCTCCGACACTGATTAAATATGTCACCTGCCTTCGAACATAGTTTGCATTTATTTTCAAAATAGACTGTTACGCTGTCTTGATCTGGATTTCAAAAGTGCTGTTTCGCCCTTTGTCCTTGTTTGATACGGTCTGGCCTCGAATTGAACGGTCTGTCAATGGTATCCTCAGGCTCTGCGGACTGCAAATGTAAGAGATACCGCAACTACCTACCGAAGTGGCATAAGCCATTGTATCTGTACATATAACGCACCTGCTCTGCATGCCCCATTTTTTTAATCTCTCTCTCTCTCTCTCTCTCTCTCTCTCTCTCTCTCTCTCTCTCTCTCTCTCTCTCTCTCTCTCTCTCTCTCTCTCTCTCTCTCTCTCTCTCTCTCTCTCTCTCTCTCTCTCTCTATCTCTCTCTCTCTCTCTCCCTCCCTCCCTCCCTCCCTCCCTCCCTCCCTCTCTCTCTCTCACTCTCTCACTCTCTCACTCTCTCCCTCACTCCCTCCCTCTCTCTCTCTCTCTCTCTCTCTTTCTCTCTCTCTCTCTCTCTCTCTCTCTCTCTCTCTCTCTCTCTCTCTCTCTCTCTCTCTCTCTCTCTCTCTCTCTCTCATTCATCTCTTCTCTCTCTCGATCATGGCCTTAGTGGTTCCCCTCTGGCCCAAACGCATGTGATACAGCCAGTTGCGGTGAGCGCTCAGGCGCGGGGCGCCGCCCCTGATCTGTTCATAGTGAGAGTGGTGGCGGGCCGCACCTTGACAGGTACTGAGTGATATGGGACTCGGAATGCGCTGTGGTGGCAGGAGCACCGCGGCCGCGAAAACGAAGCCAACCGCAACGAGAAAATTGGTGGAAGATGAGCATAAAAATAGTCACAGTCGTGGGAATTTTTTAGATTTATGATAATATGAGCCAGCAGCTGGTGAAGTTAAAAGTGCGCCCCATTTCCAATTGGATCAGGACGAATGGGTCGGATAATGCTGCGCTATTCAGAGCTCTTCTCACCGTTTATGGATTTGATCCCTCCGCAGGCGTGTGGTTATGCGGCTATGTCTGAGATAAACATGTGGTATGAATTTCTTTATGACCACTCATTGCCGAACTATTTTGGTTTATTTTCACCAAGTCACTTGATGGTAATGCTGGGAATGTCGTTTGAGCAATTTGTTTTGGCCCCATAAAGGGTACTATTTGCCATTATTACCCATTATTTACGTACCTTTATAGGATAAGCGTGTTCTACCATTTTGCTTTTGGCGTTAATTTCTTATTAGAAGCTGACGCTTTCGATTCGTAGTTCAAAAACCATGCAAAGGCCTCAATGAATTAGCACTGAATTGGATTACATAAAGGCTACCACTCTTCTCCATTTTATTGGCGTGGAGTAGACTGCGATTGTGATGCAATCAAGCTTTCACAATCTATATCGGTATAACGACCGTTCAACGCCACATCCGTCTGTCCAGGATTTTTTTTTTATTTATATCAGGCTCAGGCACATGGTTAGTTATATCGGCACAATCTGCGCACCTATAGCTTCGAATCGATACAAAGTCGTCAACTTCTTATGTTATAATCGTTGGGAGTGGGACCATGTGACAAAATATCGGGGTGATAAATCGCTCCGATTTGAATTCGAACTCCACCTCTGGTTTCGAGAGCGACTGTCACCGCTTCAGTTTGGCCGTGTCAGGGCCGTCTGAAGTCAGTTCCTTCCTATGGTCCCCAGCCCATTGTCCGCCCCATACAGCCCACAGTCTCGAAAGATATATGAACTACGACCGTCTGTGTTTGCTGGACCAAGTCGGCTGATATTTCATTCATCGGTGTAATCTGATGCCCTTCCCAGACCAATGCCATTGAAGTTAACCCAGGGGGAGGCACTCGCCTTGGCCGTATATGGGCCAGAATGTCTAACGATTTCCGCCATGTTGTGTATACCAAAGTCTTGAAAAGTTTATCACTGCAATCAAACTGCAAGCATGAAGCAGCAGCACTTTTGAGTAGTGTACCTCTCACTTAACTGCACCTCTGCTACCATACATGCAATTTATATTTCTGG
The DNA here is from genome assembly GCF_019059575.1 of Amphibalanus amphitrite. Lineage (NCBI taxonomy): Eukaryota > Metazoa > Arthropoda > Thecostraca > Balanomorpha > Balanidae > Amphibalanus > Amphibalanus amphitrite. The sequence continues at coordinate 601,412 of NW_024881674.1, forward strand.
TATACACAACATGGCGGAAATCGATAGACAAAAACAAGTCACCAATGCTCCTTCCAGTATATATTAGAGTTCAGTGAGTTAACCCCATGATTGACCAATATGCCGACAGCTTTCTGGCCTTTGTTTGGCCAACATTTGCCAGATATCAGATGGATTCGGTGCCTATGTGGGGCAATATTTGGGCTGATCACATCAACCCTATGTCGACTGAGGTAGGTCAAATCAGCATATCTTATCCGGTATCGAGTCGATTTCTATCGTCGGGGCCGGGCTCGGATCAGTCCTATCTTGCGGCTTGGGTTATTAGCATTCAACACGACACGACTGGCCCTGAATTCTGAAACCTTCACCGTGAACGCCATCGTGAAACATATCGTGAAACGGCAACAGACATTGACACTAGCTCATAGCTGACCTTGAGTCTGCAAATCACCCCGTGGTTCGTTTCTATCAGTTGCTCTTTCTCAATTGGATTGAGATATACCTACAAATTATCAGTCTTACAGTCCTTGTTTGACCTCATGAGCCGTTTTCATCTCTACCGACCCCGGGATGTCCCTATAGCGTGCCGCGGTGACCCGTGACCGGTTCCTGCCGTGTCTTTTCGTGTCGTGTGTCGTGTCGTGTCGACCGACCCGGGTCAGTGTCCGGCGTTATCGGCGTGCCCTCACCGTGTTTCGTGCGTGCGCCCTCTGTGTGTGTGGACCGCCGCGCTGCGTGCAGAGAACAGGCGGCCGCTGCTGTTTGCTCGCCGCCCGTGGAATGCCGGCCGCTCCGTGACGTGTCCGATCCCAGGCTGCTCGCAGATCGGTGCGCGCCGGCCGGCCCGTTTGAACTGGCAACGGCGAGCTGCTCAGATTGAAACGGACCGGCCCGCCGCACTGGGTAAACGCTGGACTAAAACAAGCCGCTGCTTGGGCTTTGTGCTCAGGGTCGCGCCCAAGAAAATGCGACCGCAGACGGCGCCAAGCGCGCCAACAAGCTTCAGTTGGCGAAAAGTTTGACAGCTCCCGGATTTCCTTGCTCCCCACGCCCGACGCCGGCCCGTCTGTTGTGGCCGTGTTTCCTTGGTTCTCGTGATCACATTAAAACACGTGAGATCTGCGGTTGGCGGCTAGACTCGGCTGTCCCCTCCGGCGTGGTGTCATAAGGAAACCAACACCCCACTTCCACCAATCGTCAGTCAGGAATTCCCCGAATCAACAGCTCCAGCAGCGCGGTGGCTGATGCTGCCGACAGTGAAGTCGCATGCCAGCGGTGGCCGTCGAAACAAGCCGCAGACAGTTTCAGAAAGCGGGCTATACTCGCGAGACGCCGAGGCAGATGGATTTGCCTTGGGGCTATTAGTGTAGACAGTTTTGACGCTAATAACATCGAGGGAGGAATTCATTTTGGGCCGTAGGCGTCCAGCAATTCAAGATGCTTGAGACTCAAGCAGCAGCTAAAGCAGACCTTGAGTCTCTTCGTCAATGGGACATCGTACTATTTTTATGCACCGTGCATGCAATGAGGACCAGGGCCTTCAAGATTAAAAATTAGTGAAGTGCGAACGTAGCGTGGAAATAATTTGATGCCTCATTTGAAGCCTGCCTCCCCTGTCCAGAGGTTCTCTCCCCATGACGTCTGACGCGGGGTGCTGATATGAGGCGGACGACCGGCACCGTCGGCCATTTGTCGAACGGAACAGACCGACCACCTCGGTCGGTCCGACCCGGACGGACCACCCGCGGCCAAATACCGGCGTCTCTCGCACCCGATAGTCCGGCGAGTTCACCTGTCCATCAGGCGTGGAACGGACGGTCAGCAGGCGTGCCGCCGACGGGACTGGGACAGCCGAGGAGAGGTCAGGCGTTTTGAGAGGAGGGAGCTGGGAAAGTGCGTGGTAGGAGAGTGGAGAGCTGATAATTTTTCATGAAAAGTACATCGCTCGCTCATATGATGAGTGTTTCTTCTAAGTACATTGCATGGGCACACACAGAAAAATATTGACACCGTTAGCGGTGTAATTGCACAGTACATATCTGAGCACTTGAGGAAAGTTAATTTAGTCCCTTCCCCGCTTAAATTACTCGCGCTTCTAAATGAACACCAGGAAGAAGGTAATAGAACACTGTTAGGAGGGTTGGGTGTTTTACTACATGTAGCAAAACACCCAACCCTCCTAACAGTGTTCTATTACCTTCTTCCTGGTGTTCATTTAGAAGCGCGAGTAATTTAAGCGGGGAAGGGACTAAATTAACTTTCCTCAAGTGCTCAGATATGTACTGTGCAATTACACCGCTAACGGTGTTAATATTTTTCTGTGTGCACCTGCAAGAAAGGACATTGTAATGCTTAGCGGTTAGTATGTTGATGTGATGTGAGATGTCCTGCTTGAACAATGAAAATGTCTTCACGTAGGTCATACCGTCTTCTTTGCCACGCCACGCATCTTTCAAACGCTGAAGGGTTAACTGATCATCTTTGCTAAAAGTTCCGGATAGGTTCGCGTTATAAAACGGCTAAAAGGCGAAACTTGACGCGCGATTACCGCGATTATATTGGCTGGCACGTGTTTAGGTAATGATCGATGTGTATGGAGGATGAATCTCAGCTGGGGGTCGCGCGTAACACTGACCCGAATCCCTCGGGGCGCGCCAGCCGCCAGCCACGGAGCCAATATAACGCATAATTGGAATGATTATTTTCGCGGTGCGACACGGCTGCGTCGCGCCCATACCCTGACGACCGGTAATCAATTACGCCGCATGCGTTTTATCAGAATTAATTAACGCGAAGCTTACAGCGGATGGGTGATTTCTCTCGAGCCGCCTGTTTGAGGCACGGCTGCCAGGGAATGCCGTTTGGATTAGCCCTATTAGTGGCGGGGGGTGTTTTCATCCACCCCTCAGGTTTTTCGGGAATATCTCCGAAACCGCTGAAGCTACGATGCTGAAATTTTCTGACTTTTCCTAAAACTAAATTGGGCACATTCCCTGAAAATTTCAAGTTCATAACTTTACCAGGGGCGGCGCCAGAGCACTGGGAATTGGGGGGTCCTATTCGTGAAGCGAGTCATTTGGGCGAAGATCACGATGCTGATGTATTATAACTGTATGCACCAGTTTTACGAACAGTGAATGAAAGGTATCATGTGATAACATATACAAATATATTGTGCATCCTCTTTTGACACGTTTTTGCTATAATAGGCGGATCCAGGCGTCCAAAAAGGGGGGTTATGTTTTACCTCCCAACATAGGTGCCCTGACACCGCCTATGCATGACCAATGCAATTGTAGTCGTTCTCTCATAAGAAAATTGTAACATAACAAGACCATTACCACCCTTTTTAGAAACAGTACCAACAAAAACCTTATTTACTATACTTTTTGTGTACCCCCAATCTCAATGATCTGTACCCGCCTATGATTTTTGAAAATGTTTATTTTTAGGATCCATGTGAATTCCTGGTTCATTGTCTATCGATCGGCAAAAGTTGCGTTAAGATTGGTTCAGAAACCTGGCCGTGATAAACAGTCTAAAATGTATCTGCAATTTGCCCGTTTTTACCCCCCTCTACCCCCTATTGACATTTTTTAATTTTTATTTTTTAGAAATGTAGATCACGTTGAGCGAAATCGAATGCCGTTTGAATTTTGAAAATCGGCCCGTTAGATCTCGAGATATCAGGGGGGGGGGGGTCGTAAACAACCTAACCTAACCCCCTGCCACTAATAGGGGTAGCCAGGAGCCTGCCACTAAAAGGGTTAATCCGCGCTTTTATCGACTCGCCTCATGGGAGGTATCTGTCTGAAGAAGTGTTAGTAGATGTCAGCGATGAAGTAGTGAAGATTAACTTTTATAACATAACGGAAGAGTGTGATGATACTGATTACCACTAAGGACTTTGACTTGTGTTTCTACTTTTATATCATGTTTATTTAGCTCGTTGATTATTTGCGAGCTTCATGGTGAAGTTGCGTTTTTCCTGAGCTATGAAAAATGTCTTTCATTTGATGCATTTGCTCATAAACAAAACAAAAAAGTGACCTTAGTGTTAGGTTAGCCTCCTTCGCGCCGGTCGTCCCCATCCACGTGCCGCCGATCCGTTGACTAATGGGTCGGCGCTATCGCGCGCGACCTGGATACGAAATCTGCTCCCGATCCCCCAGCGCGCCGGTGTACCCCCCGCGGTCCCGTGGGAGTCAGCCCCAGCGGCCGGGAGGGGGGGGGGGCGTCAGCCGACACCCCCGGATCAGATAACAGTCAGCTCACACCGCACGCACGCGCGCCGGCCGTGGGAGGCAGCGCGGACCGTCCGGCCAAATATCAACAGACTCGTGAGCGAAACGACGGGGTGCCTTTGCGCAAACCGAGCTGTTGGCTGTGGAGAGAAAGACGGTGTCTGGTGACATCTTGTTACGGAGACGGATGATGTGGTCTTTATCACGGGCGAGAGATAGGATAGAGATGACGAGCTAGGACGGGCGAGCGTCGTACGCGGCTGAAACAAAGCTGAACGCACCGAACCGTGAGGGGCGATGAGTGTGTGGGATCTTGCGCGAGCGGTGAGAATCCTGCGCCGTTCAGAAAACGCGCACTCTCACTCGTGGCTGCAGGTTTGTCGCGCCCTTCACCGGAGCGCTCGGGGCCGTTACGGCTCTCGTCAGCCTGCCGGGGCCGTATCGGGCCGCGGTGATCGGTTTATACGCAGCGTTGCAGTCTGTCAGACCTGTTGACGCCGTGGCTATCGTTAGGGCGCACGGCGCGGGACCGATGCTGCACGGGTTACGTCAGAGCCAAGGCCGGCCGACCGGCGCGTCTCGCCCGGCACAGATTATTGTTTATGGTCATGGGAAACCCATCGGCGCCAATTAGCTGCCCGTCATGCCGGTGTGATAATGGCACGCCGCCAGGAGATAGCAGCGCTCCCCTGGTCGGCTGAGATGCCCCGTCGGCGGCCGGAGGCTGCGACTGGACCGGACGGAACCACTGCTGACTGACGGACGGACGGACGGACGGAGGGATGGGCGGGTGGATCCGATACAGGTGGACTCAGCTCGACAGCCAGGTCGGGCGCCGACCGCTGCCGGCGGCGCTGCGTGCCATACTCTCCGATAACAGGGTCACCCGTGGCGTGTCGGCCGATGGAGCAGCGCTCGCGCCGCACCGGCAGGGCGTCATATCTCCGGCCGCCCGCGGCGCCGGGATCGTATCTCCATCGCGCGCTGTGCCGTGCAGGATATCGTGGCCCCAGCGCCAGCCTGCAGGGAAGCCGATGCAAATTATCCCGATAGATAGCAGCGCAGTCTGGCTATGTCGGTTGAGCACGACCCCGGTCTATAGTGCAGTCGTGTCGCGGACTAACAGGCGGATTAGCGTGCGTAACAGCGGTGTCCGTCTTGGAATGATGTTCGGCCTTGGGCTGACTGAAATAGTGTCGAGAAAAGCACCGATGAAGCGGCGCCTTCTCCGCGAAATGATGAGGAGGGTTGTGCTCGACTCAAAAAAATTTGCCAACTCGACTCATCATTCAACTTCAGAAAGCCCTGACTCAACTCTGACTCAAACAAGGAGCTGATTTTTTCCCTTGACTCGACTCATGACTCAAGCGACTCAATGAAAATATGAGTTGACTCAAACTTGACTCAAATTTTTGTTGAGTGTTGACTCAAATTGACTCAGATAAAAAAGTTGTTGAGCGGGGGGGGGGGGGGGAATCCGGCAGCAGGGCCAGGCCTAAGTTGTTAGCGGGGGAGAATGAAACGCTTATATATATATATATATATATATATATATATATATATATATATATATATATATATATATATATATATATATATATATATATATATATATATATATATATATATATATTGTTTCTAAAAAGATGAGTCAGCTGACTCATGTTCCTAAATGTTTTTGACTCAACTCAATGTCAAAAGTTATTTTACTGACTCAACTCTGACTCAACTCAACTTAACATTTTATGGGTTGGCGACAGACCTGTCTTGTCTCCTCAAACGGACTTGTCACTGGCGTCTGGAAGATGAATTTGCCGATAGGAGATGGATCGCCTGACAGTTATCCGCGGATTGTGGCTGCTATCTAACAGCCGACTGCAACGGTAGCTTCCTTGTCAGATAACTCTGCCGGAGCAGAGTGAAATGTTAACAAACAGCTCCTGGGAATATGGTGGTAATTGGCTGGCGTTGAAACGTGGGAAGCCCAGTTTCGTGGAAGATGAATGCTATAACGGGCAGACTGGGCTGCAGAGTGACAGCTTCTGTCAACACGGATAGCGAGGGTGCATTTCTTGCATCTCATTCAGTCATCGCGATGGTTTCTCTTCGAGACTGTGTTTATGTGCGTCCCTGCAACTCTTGTGCAATGTGCAATGTGCATCCCTTCGTGACGGATGCGGTAAATAAGAGCCTTGGATACTTGCGGAGAAAAGAAATGCGCGGTACTGCATTGCATTGCGGACTCACTGGTGTTCACGAACGCAAAGTTAAAAGAGAGGAAGTCCTCAGTCAAACTAGCTATTTTTAGCGTCCTACTTTTAAGCTAGCCAATGCACATCTTCACATCATAGCTTATTGAGAAAAAAATCAAACAAAAATTTAAAAAGTTAACACAAATGAAAAAAGAAAAATTCAGTCAAACGTTACAGTGCTAGTACCCAAATAAATGGTTCCCTCGTCACAGCTCTCATCGGCCGATCTCTCCCACCTTCGCACGCTCTCGCCGAGACTAAAGCGCGAGCATCTCTGTCCTCCGCGAACAATGCAGTCCCGCCGCGATCCAGGTCAGGTCACCTTGCGGCCTGGTCGACCGAGACAGGCCGCCTCCCGTGCCGATTCGGCCCCGATCGGCCCCGACACGGGAGCGGCGCCGCGTGGGCTCGTCGTGTGCGCTCAGGATCGACCTGAGAAGCGCCTCGGTCCGTCCCGGGTCGGTCCAGGCGTCGCGGCGTCGCCGAGGTAGTGCTGGTGATGTATGATGGTAACTTCAGTCGCTCCGACGCCGGCGGCGGCGCTCGACGCGGCGGTGGGTCGGCTCCGTCGTTCCTCGCGGACGCACCCCCGTGACCCGGCGCCGGGGTCCCGCCGCGATGTTAAACACGGTCGGGGTGGGCCAGTGGCGCTCATCTGCAGTCCATCATGTTCTCCGGCCTCAGTCGACGGTGAGGGTCTGACGTCGGACGGACGGCGAGAGACGGGCGCTCGCTGTAACGGCAAGGTGACGACGGAAGGTCGCCAGCGTGCCCCTGCTGACCCGGTGCCGCGCCGCTAATCATGTTTGGGAGACTTCGTGACTTCGTAATCGCGGTAATTTGACGAAGATGTGTGTCTTCGTGTCCGAGTCCGTTCGCATGCAGGAAAGCGATGTCAATATTAAGGTCGGCTTCGGAGAAATCTATCTGTTTCTTCGCTGGCAAAGAGACCTTCACTCTGACGTGTCAGCTCGAGCCGCGGCCGGGCAGAGATGGAGGCTGGTTCCCGGGTAGGAGATGGCGACCCCAGCGACCCGGCCTTTCAACACGGCTGCTCTCAGGAGAAAGAGAGATTGAAACCGGTCGTACGTACGTTATGACTTTCCAAGCTGAAAGACGTGGAAAGCTAAAACAAGCTTCCTTTGTTGACCGTGAGATGAGATGGGAGGCCACCTTTCGCTCTCGGAATTGTGTTCCAAGGTCTGCAGCGATGTCCGGTATGAATTTGATAATTACATGCAGCTAGAAGGCTTGACCAGTGACGGGGAATTTGGCGCAGGTATTTGAGTAGCCGTTCCCAGCCAATTTGAATGACTGGGGAGCAGCTGGTCCAATGAAATATGCATGCGTTCTATAACCAACTCACGAGAAGTGTTTTTGCTTTGGAAAGGTATATCCAGTGGCGGCGGATTCGATTTTGGCGTGGGGGGGGGCAAGATCCCAGTCGAGATGATGTCATAGGCGGATCCAGAAAGGCGTTTTCGACGCTGTAGGGGACATACCCCCCCCCCCCCCAAGTGTCCAAAATCCAAAAACTCCTCGGATTTCGATTCCTTTACTGCTGAACAGTATAAAGCAAACAACATTCTGATAAAAGTTTTATTATTAGGAAACATAAGGTATGTTTTGTCTATTTCGGGCGATGCAAGGGGAGGGGAGTAAATATTTGCTTTATATGTCCGCTCCCTGGATCTGCCAGTGGACGATATAATGATTTTCGTATTGCTGTATTAGAAAAAAGCTCCAATGGGAAAAATTGTGCCATAGCCCATAACCCGATCGCAAATCAGATTTGAAGAACGGTGCCAAACCTTTAACCTTTTGAAGTAGGCGAGCGCTATTCTTCAATGAGGTAACTCGTTACCACTTTTCCTCTGTTCACTTTACGTTCGATTTCCGTTTAACCTTCCTTTAAAAAGTATTTCTGAGACAGATATCAACTGAAACTAGCTAACAGCAGGAGGAGACCGCTCAAACATTCAGAGACAGTCGGTCGCATCTAAACCTATTGGGACAGCAATCCGCCAGAAACCCACCCCAAGGCAGTAGTTCGCCAATTAAGCTCATCGAGACGGGCTGTCTCGATGGGTTTATCCTACAGTAAGCCCACAGCAAGGCTTAACTAAGGCCCAAACGCTCGTCAAGCTGGGAACGGAGGGCTGAGGTGAGGGAGTCGAGCGGTGGACTAGGGTGAAGGAATTCGTTGGACTGGATGCAGAAGCTCGGGGGGGGGGAGGAGCGTTTCTTTATTAGGACTTTAGGGTGCGCTGACTGCGGCAAGGTCCAAATTATCACACCAAATTTTGCCACGACATCTACCGGTTCAGGCACTCGAGAATCAGCGGCCAGTGATATCTACAAAGACGAAGCATTTCCAACCCAGCTTCAGCCTAGTGTGGGCGCCTCAGGTGGCTTTCATTACAGTTGCACATACCAAACGACCTCAGTGCAGACAGTCTGTCGCCGAAACCATTCGGAACAGACTTCAACGAAAAGTGAGACAAGGTTAGTGCTATCGTTAAGTGCCATTATAGACTTGGACCCCGTTGGCTTGACCCACTCGAAGGTGGTAGTTATCGGACGCTGCGGGGCATACTCATTTTTCCAAAATGCCTTAGATTTTGCTTTCGTGTTCGATGCTCTGTATTCTATAGCCAGCCTTTAGCCAGAGGGGGCCCCACTAATGATCAGTGCCCTAACCCTCAAAAGTTTCCAACGTTAATTTTTACTTATTTAATAGTGAATACTGAAATAAAGCGGATACTGAACTAGTTCAGTGAACATCCAGTTTTTACACTGGCCCCACACAAGCCTCCGAATGCCCAAAGCAGATCTCTGATGACTGGCCTTTGGGTGTCATACCGTGCATTGGTCAATGTGGTCAATGTGTATGTGCGACCTCGGCGTTTACCATTTTACTTGCACTGGAAACTGTTGCGTTCGAAAAAATCAGGGGAGTGGCTTATTACGAGCACTCATCAGTCCTAACCTCCTAACTACCCGCAAGCGAATGGCTAGCTCTTCCGTCTCCGCTCGCTTGCGATTTGGCATTCATGTAGGTACAAAATAGCGGCAAACGACCACTGAGGGTGTGAGTTGCGTCTCTTGCACACTTAAAATATCTCTAAATCGAATCTGAAAAGACAAAAAATGCTATAAAGCGGAAATGGTTAGCATTTACACATATTGAAAAGGCACCGTTGGACACACTGTAGGAGCGCATAGCTGCAATATCAGGCTATGGAAATTTTCCTGATGTTTAGGGCACAAATTATGGAGGGGCAAGAATATACGTTTGCCCCTCCTCCAAAAGTTTCTTAGGGAACGATGCCTCCTCTGCCGCTCCGTATCTGTCGCCCCTGTAAGCGGTCACTGAAGGCCTGGGTTGCCGCTGCGTCACTTTGACGCTTATAATGTCTCCAAAACTAGGTTGAAGAGAGGAAAACTTGAACTGAACACGAACACTTGTCATTTAAGAAAGGCAACGTATGATAAAGTATATGGGCATCTGGTTACATCTTCAGATGATCGAACAGAATAATCATGTATATGCTTCTTGTCTAAGTTTGGTCAAAAATTATGGGGGGGCAAAAAGATACTTTTGCCCCCCCACGAGTTTGCCAGGGGGGGGCAGCTGCCCCCCCTGCCCCCCGAATCCGCCGCCCCTGGGTATATCTACAAAATACGGACCACAAAGCGATGGAAAGGATAAAGACTTGTGATAGGCGTATACAATTCTCCGTCACCTAACAATTAGTGGATTTCTGCCAGCACTCACCACAACAGTTAAGTGTCTCACTGGTGCAGTAGGTACTACCTTCACATACATATTTGCGTAATGTGTTCAATTTTCATTAGTAGTTGGACGTTACCACGCACCCACTTTTTCGGACACCGGGCTGTTCAATTTGCATGTTTAATCGTCCGCCAAGGCTGGTATTAGCCGATCTACAATCCCGCTTATTAGAAGAAAAGCATGAGCCACGCCCCCTTTCAGCGGGACATGTCGCTCGGAGGTGTGTGTGGGTGCGCGCTCGCGCAGGCCGCGCAGACATCTGATTGGAGCTCTGCGCCGCGATCGTCTCGACACTGGCTAATTGGACACGTGTTTCACATTCCGGACGGCGTCTGGACAAACACGGTGCCGTCCCCTGCCGGTGCGCCGGCTGTCCAAACGGTGCCCCGGCCGACCGCGCCGGACCGGGCCGGCCTCAGCTCACGGTCACACAGACGTGTGTGTCAGCTGGATGTGTCAGGAATGGGACACTTGTGATAAATGTAGACCCCAGCCACCGACCAAGAATCTTGCCCAGGTGAATCGGTGGGAAAAGAATGTAGGCTCACGCTCCGCACGTCAAGTCAAAGCGATTTCAGGGTGCGAATAATAATTTGAAAATTCGGCTAATTTATTCACTACTTCACTTATTTTTCAATATGAAATTTAGCGTGATTTTGCTATTACTCAACAGCTGAAAGTCATTTTTGTCGTGTGGATTTAAAACAAAATATTTTATTGAATATTAAAAGTTATGAAATAATATCGTCCTGCATTTTGAATAACACCAGGCATAAAATCGGCTTTCTGAAATCGGTTTCACTGTTGCTCGTGGCAGTCCGGTAGCCATTGGCGCTACCACCCACCGGCCGTTTGGCACGGCTCTAACTAGACCCGGTCACCGCGCACGTATGAAGCCGTGCGCGGCCGACACTCTCTGGCTCTCTCCACCGACACCTGTCTGTCAGGACACAGCGGTAGCCGCGGGTCTCCACAATGGCCCTGTCAGCTCTCCGGCGCCGCCGACTGCACCCTGTCCGGGAGCATAACAAGGGTCGCCAGTCGCCGAGCTATGCGTCCCGCCGGTCGTTTGTAGTGCCTCTCCGGTAAACACCGTACCGATCGGATTTACAGCAACGAGTCAGGTAGCGCGGTGCCTTTGAAATTAGAGAAGCTCGTTGTGAGGGTCAGTAAGTGCGCGGGTCGTATAACCCTCCCCCTCCACACACACACTGATCCGGTACACCTGTGGTAGCCGTTGGGACGACCGGGGAGGGCGAGGGGCGGGCGGTGCGCGGGAGGCATGCTCCGCTCGGCCGGCGCGCGCCGTCAGCCACGGCGGCGCGCGTCAGTCGTGCGGCTCGCTCCGCCGGGGAAGGTGGTGTGGTGAGTGGTGACTACGGGTCGGGTAGCTGCGGAACTGATCGTGAGGCGCGCGAGAGGACTGAGGTGTGGTGATAGTTGTGGTGCCACCGTGACTAATGGTATGTGACCACCGTGACACCTTGGTATAATGTTTGTGGACTGAATAGTAGCAGTGCGCGAAAAAGGCGGTAGTTGTGGACGTCTGGACCCTCGTGGACTCTATAGTGCACTTTTTTATCGTGTCTGAGCGAACTGTGACAATACGGACGCTGTCTGCGCCATTCGTGGCACCGTTTCTTGAACGGATCGATCTGTGGAAGACCAAACGAACCGGGAAACAGCTCCATCTCCCGCAGACAGATCGGATATCAACATCGCGAGCCGGAATAGTAAACCGGCGGACATCTCTCTTACAATCGGTGATCAATCAGCCCGCTGACGGGGCGCTTTGAACAGCCGCCGACACCGGGACCACGGTCCGCGCGGAGGAGCACGCGCACGACAGAGGCGTCGACCACGTCTGACACAGTTCGTCTGAGCGTGCCGAGGGAGGTTCGCGGCGTCATGTCGGCGCTTCGTCGCGCTCCGAGCCGCGTGTACCACGGCTCAGAGCCCCCCTCCTGGCGTCGTCCGTTTGATGACATCCCCGAGTGCCCTGAGGAGGAGGACTGTGAGCCCAGCGAGCGATCCGTTGCTGTGGGAGACTGCCACTCTCCGAGCTACCGCAGCCACGACTCGGGGTTCTCCGACTCGAGTGATCAAGAGGAGCGGCGGCTCGTCAGCAGGGTTTATGTCAACTGTCAGCCCTCGTCGTTGGCGTCATCGTCGCCATCCTCTTCGACAACATCTGGAGGAGGTGCTGCTGCCGGACAGACCCGACATCCGAGCGGCGATGTTGTAGCTGCTGCGGCCTCAGACGGTGACGCTGACGGAGCAGCAGGAGATGACGATCGGGCTCGGTACGCCGAGCTGACCCGCCGCGCCGGCCGGATGCTGTACAGTCGTGTCGGCGGCGACGTGACCCTGTCGCCGCTGCTGGCCCGTCGGCCGCACGTCAGCACGATCCGCGTCGAGGACGACGGCGGCGGCTCGGGCGGCTGCGGCCCGGTGTCGGTGGCCGTCAGCCAGCCGCCGCGCCGCCGCTGGTCGCTGGCCGACGTCGGTCCGGGTGATGGGGACGAGGTGGGCGAGCTGATGTCGGGGCTGGAGCCGGGCCCGGGTGGATGCCGCAGCCTGCCCCGGAGGCACACCACGGTCAGCACGTGTCGCCAGCAGCTCCGGGCGGCCACCGTCAGGTGAGTCGGGCGTCATCAATCCCAGAGAGGTGTTTTCTTTCTGTTTGACTTTTCTTGTAGCTTGTTGGTCTCCAGTGCAGCTGGTTGTCTTGCTAGCAAAACGGTTATGTCCACAGAAATTGGTATTGTGCAGGACGGACGACGAGGTTTGATGTCGACGCGTTTTTGAAAGATACATGTCTTGCAGACCTTGATCAGCGCTTTTCATGTACCTTGACATACTACGACATTATTCGTCAACGGTCATGCACACGATCGGGGCATTCCTAAATGTCAGGCTTCGGGATATCAACAGGATATCGATGTAGCGTTCTCATGCTGAGGTGGCGCTGTTTTTAGCTGAATCCGGTGACTGCGGCTGCAGGTGATGTCAGTTTTGCTATTTTGTTTGGCCCTGTCGTGATTCACTCGCCCCCTATCTCGGTTCGGCGGTGACCGCACGGTGAACTCGCCACCAAAATTGGCCCGCCCGCTGGGCGGCAGCCGAATGCGGCCCGGTGCTGATTCACTGTCAGGAAGCAGTGCGCCCATTTCTGAGCCAGTCAGCAGCGCACCTTTGCGGTCGCGTTTTTCCGCTTCCGTCTCCGGCCCGGAACGCATGCTCTGGTTAGAGCTGCAATGAACGAAGCAACACACCCAGCCTTCTGGTTAGTACCTCTTCCTGGCGACCAGGAGATATAATTTAACACATCCTGTCAGCGATTGATGAGCTTAACCTTATCGACATCATTAATCACTCGAGACATTCCGATGCGCCTTCGTCATATGCTGGAGTAAGGCAGGCGCTGAAGCCCTCTGGTCTTGAACAGGTGAATGCATCAGGTCAGTGATCCCGGCAAATCTGTCCGCCGAAGGGTTATTTTTCCCTATGCAAAGCTTGGAAAACCTGTAAAACATAATTTGCCGTCAGCCGCTGAATGTCGCGGTTGTTCAAAAGACACGCAAATGCCAGTTGCGGTAGCCTAACGGCTTTGCAACATTTTTATGTTCGGCCGAAACCCATAGCTGCTGAATAAAGCAACAAGACCATTTGTAAGAGACAGAGAGTGCACTTTTCAGTTGTCTGGTTGACCAATGACCAGCTAGATAAGGACTAAAATTCAACTGTATTTCCTTTTGAGTGGCTACTATGGCCAGTGACAGACTTGAATGCCATTCAAACGCCTTATTTTCCACTCTTGTCTACCCCGGAGGCCAGTTTTTACAGCCGCCCCCAGTGACTGATCTGCATAATTCTCATGCTCCGGCAGTGAGTTTCTCGTTGAGCAGGTGCGCTGTGACCGTGGAACAGGGCCCAGGTTTGCACCAACGACTGCCGGGGCCGGGTGTGTCGTGGGAGTGTGCCGCGCCGGTGCGTGCCCGGTCGGCCCCAGTCCCCGGGTTGTCGGCCAAGTACGCCCCGCGGCCGCCGCCGGGCTGTCCGCGCAGGACTTACTGTCATGGGAAGGCCGAGTGGGGCGTGCACTTGCAGCCGGCCGTGTGAAGAGCCGCCCATACGGTCCCAACTAACGGCCGATGTGCGAAACGAAACGGCCCGATGGGTCTCCTCCCACACGGGGAACGAGCGGTGCGATTGGCGATCGGTGCTGCCCGGACCAAGGTCGCCGCTGCCCCAACTGATCGGATACCGGGCCGGACCGGATCTCTGGACTTGTTTCCCATGACGACTACTACAGTCAGCGTCTTGGCGTGGTTCCGGGCCCGGAATTCTAGCACCGCGCGCCACTCAGTTTCGCTTTCGCTGCAGCGTCTGGCGACCGGTTACTGGTGTTTGCTGTGTCATATCCAATCAACAGCCTGCTGTCGACATAGCCCCTACTGCAGCGATAATCACTGCGAAACTATCGAGCGATGATGGCTATCTGTTGGCGTCGACACCTGCCCGATCCCACGGCTGATAACGTGCACTGTCGCTGGTTATTTTGCCCCGTGCGTTGACAGGGACGCTGAGGACGCTGCGTTAGCCCGAGTGTCCCCACTCGCAGCTGTAGCGTCCCCTGCAGTGAACAGCCGCGCGGCACACGCGACGCCAGTTCAGGTGTCCAGCCAGGTGCCCTTTTGTCCGCCGATGGACAGGGTAGAGTTTGGTGAACCCGGGTCCCGCTACCGGTTGGCGTGCAGGTCTGTCAGATGCCGTCTCGGTGGAGAGTGATGCTACTGTGCATTTTGGAGAGATGTGGTTATGTTGTGCTGGTAGGTTAGTACGTTGACCGTTGGGGTCGCTGTTGCTGTGGTGGCTGGAGACGGAACTCTCCGGATGTCCGCAGTCCGACACGCGCCCGGCGTGCCTTGAACGCTCAGCTTCGGTCCCGGCCGCTGTCGGACCCTTTTTACGGACCACAAGCTTCCCATAAAACCCTCCCGGTCGCCTGTAAGTTAACTATAGCCGCGTGTCAAGAAATGTCAGTTTGGATTTCGTGCTGTTCGGTCTCGAATTTTTACGAGCCGCTCCTCGTGCGCTCGCAGCCTAAACTCAAATGAATGGCGTTTGGACAATGATCGATGACCGCAGGTGTGTCCTAAGTGAGTTCCGATGCGATTTCTGCTGACAGTTATCGCTTTTTGAAATCATGCTCACTTACAGAATATATTTAAGCTTGACACAAAAACCTTCATTTGAGACACGAAACCCGACTTCGCCCAGAACTTTGCTTCTTTATTACGCAAGAAGCGCTATAGATTATACCTAGAAGTGAGTACGTGCTAGGAGATTCACCCCTTCATTCCCTTTTCATTTTATTGGTTTGTACTTCTCATTGCATGGTGAGTAAAATACAAGTGTTTCGCTCCCTTCATTCAGCTGAGGTTTTATCATTTCCATGGGCTACGTTTCTCTAAATAATTACACATTTCATTCAGATCCATGACCTTAAATAGGCATCTGGCGTCGAAAGTTGTGCATGCTTGACCGATGACGTTCGCATGCCCGAAGTCGTTTGGCGCGTCCGTGGCCCCTGCACCGCAGACAGCAGGTTAAAACGGTCAAGGGAAAATTGTGCGCTTCGTTTCGAATCGAACCACATCGTCACAGTTCAATGATGATGCATTGCTAAGTCGCATGAATGCTGATTACGCATACAATTTATGATACGCTCCCGTCATAAGTGGAAGGCGACGGCGGACGTTCATCGGCCGTGGGGATTTCATCTAACGAATTTGTCTTGATCTTTGTTGCTGTATGTAATTGACATTAATGAACACTTAACTGATGACCTTTGTAGTATGCATGATGCACATGTTGGACATTTACATAAACCCACGTTCGCCTTCGCTGGGCATTGCACAGTGAAAGTGACGCGATAGTGTCGCCGGGTCAGCCGTTTTTTCCGGCTGGACGTGCCTCATCGGCGGCAGGGTCGGCCATTCAGGTGTCAGACGGTCCAGCACCCTTTCCGGCACATTGTCCGCGCAGTATCGCCGATTATTCACAGTGCGTCCGGACACGGTTGGCTAAATCAGGCGCTTACGTATTTTTCAGCTTCTGGATTTGTGAAGTCGCCGCTTTATTTCCGCCCGGTTACCACAATTGGCACACTGGCACTGACACTTTCCACTTGGTTTCATTGATAGCCTGTTTGTTATCCATGTTGTTTTCCTGACTGCCCTTCAATTTTCGGATACATAGGTGCATAAACGTCTCCTGTTTTTTTTTTTTTTTTTTTGCTCCGATACAGTACTTTATTTAGGTTTTACCGTCCTTTCTGTTGCCATCCAGTCCTGTCACGTCACCAGTCCGCCTACTACAACTGCAGACAGCAGTCACCCTGTCAGTTGTAATAAGTCACCATTAGCTCCGTTCTTATCCAGCCGACAGCTTACGGTTGGGACCGCCCCTCGGCACTGCTGCTCAGTGCTCACTGTTGTCAGGTGACCGGTCCCCAACCTCAACTCAGAGCGCCGTGGACCCGCAGCCGATGACTATCTTACACGCATCTGCCGGACAACCACCGGAGTCAGTGACCCTTATCGCAGAAATTCAGATGGCTGGGAGTGGGCTGATGTAGGCTGTCCAAGAAAGGATGCGCCGAGTTGTTGACCCTCGATTGTGGAAGATGGTTATCTGGCACGTTGACTTCGCTCAACCCTCGGAGGTGCCATTTAGATAAAAATGACTAATTGAATATCCTTGTCTGCTTATCATTTTCAGTGTAATATAATATGCAGAAGATGGGTGCAGCAGATTCGCCGAGCATCAATAGGCCGAGAATAATGGCATTGTGTTATTACTGCTATCATTGTGTAACTGGACCATAAAAGCGCTGCAGTGAGCTACCCGACACAGCGGGAGCACCAACCTTTGGCCCGGTTGCAGCCGGCCGTCCGTTCCCTTTCAACAGCCCCGTCAAGTACATTCACTTGAGTGCCGTCTTAAATAAAATTCTACCAGCCCTCATATGGCAGGCCGTGGGCGTTTTCAAGTCTCTGTTACACGCTTGAGCGCAGACTTCCCGGGGAAGGCGAGGCACGAGACGCCTTGCATACCGGCCGAGTGCCATTTCATTCTCGGACTGTGCTGCATTACCATACGGATTCGTTGAACCCATGGTCTATTCAGACGCTCGTCGTGTATGACATTGGTGTAGGGTTTTGCTGATGGCCTTCGAGGATCAACTGTTCATCAGGGGCGAGACTCATGCTGCTGCGAGATGACATTGCGAATGTGCTCTCTATGTCGCTACTTCTATTACAGAACATTAATTTATTTCGGATTGAACTGAAGAGGAATTTGATATCTGAATGGTCAGCTACCTACTGTTATGGTAATTTTAGTCGACAGATGTCTAGGGATGGCTAGAAAATTACCTAAAGAAACAGTTCATGTAGCATCTGTGCGCCTTCCTCGGTAGACCTTTTCATTACGAGTAGCAATCCCTTCCCCTAACAAATACCTTCCCTGTCCCTTACGTGCTTGTAATACGTACGTAATGCGTACTTACGTGATACGTGCCCCTTCAGCTGCCGGTTACGTGACCTGTCACCCCGCTATCTGTCGGTCCGGGGGCTGCCGTCGGGCTGTCAGCAATGATGACATGTTTCGCCGCCTGTCACCGTTCCACATTCCACGGCTGGCCGGGGGACGGTCACCGACGGGCGAACGTGCCGTCCGTGCACGGCAGGCGGGGGTGAGGGGCGACCCCGGCACCCGGCTCGTGTGACACTATCGCGGGCGGGCGCGGCGAGAGGAGGCCAGGACACGCCGCTCGCGCTGAATTCTGGAGGAGCGGTCATTATTTGCTCGTGAAAGCTATCGCGGCGCGCCCCTGTCTGCCCGGCGCGGCCGACACCCTCCGAGCAGACGGCGGATGACGCCCCCGGCGCGGCGGCACCTCTCAGGTGACATGGTCGGGCCAGCGCGGTCAGCGGAGACGGCCAGACCCCCCAGGTGACCAGCGCAGGCGGCGGTATGCACACGCCGCCTGCAGGCCAGATCGCCGAGCGGGCTGTGCGAGCGGTGACCTGCGGTGCGCCGTCGCCCTGTCCGTGACAGGTGACACGGCGCGCCGCCCTGCTGCAGGGCCATCATGACGTCCGGCCGGCGACACCGATCCGTCGATAGCGGCAGCCTCACTCCGGGCCACCAGTGAAGACGTCGCCCCGTCATGACAGCCGCGTCACCACCCGGCCGTCAGACGCGTGTCCCCGCTCGACGCGGGCTGACGTGTCTCCGTCTGCCGTCGCCAGCGGCATTTGGAAACGCGCCCGCCGGGGTGAGATCGAGCAGGTGTCGGCAGCGGCGGCGGCGGCTGGACCTCGTTAGGCACTACCCCCGGGCCGGACCGGGGTGCATTGCCGACCAGTGCTGGGAACGGGGCCGGCGAGCGCCGCACAAAACACGGACGGAACACTTTCCACGCCGGCTGGCCGGCCCACCCGCCGTCTGAGCACCCATTGTCGCCCCGGAGAGGGTTCCGTACCGGCTGTCCGAAGGTGCCGGATGATCAGCTGTGTGGCTGTATTGTGGGAAATCGAACGGTATATGCTCTGCAGCTCAGCCCGGGAAAGCTCCAGATGGTTGGTGGTTAGTGCTATAATGTAGGTAGTTATTGGATAGTTTCTTCTTGTTTCAGTTGGAAATGGTCATCATTCTGCCCAAGTTTCAGCAACTATACGGGAACTTATTGATGATGCATCCAGTGTGTTATGCTCATTGCTCACTGCTCAGATATGAGCGAAGCTAGTAGAGGTACTTCTGCTCCACGCTGTTTACATCCAAGTATCGGACTGTCCCAGTGTCTTTACGTCTTATTTCATACCTATCCTATCCCTCGACATTGAAGCTTCACGGCGAGGGCGCGTCGCCACACTCTCGCCATAATGACCCACTGCCTTTTGTCGGCGCTTTTCCGGTCGGTAGACTGTCCGCTGTTTACCGTCAGCAGGGTGAGCAGCTGACTGACGCCCTCTGAACAGACTCCCAATCTGTGCCAGAGGCGCGTACCGAGGTAGTTGGACGCCTAAAGGTGTTAGTCTGCGGCCCGGTGGGGTTATGCGGCGGGACGTAAGGCGGGGCGGCTACCGTTCTCTCTATTCAACTCGCCGCACCCGTCGAATCCAATCTGTGTTACGGCGCAGATCGTCATCTGATGTGGTTTCTTTATTGTACTGCAACCCTGCTGGCCTGTTGACTGGGCTGCATATCACCGTCGGCACCAAGGGATCGTGTGGCTTACCGGCGCATGTTTGTTGACCCTGAGGGTCGGTGTGGCGTGCGTGGGCCCTCGGCGGGCTCCGGTCGTGTTTCATGGAGGGGGCACTAAGCGTGATACCAGGTGTTCCAACACAGTCAGTGGCGCCATTTATCACACTTTACTGATCTAGATTTGGCCCTCACGGCTGGATAAATGGCCCGTTCCCGAGAGAAAGGAACAACGCCCGCGTCTCTATGACCCGACATTTGTGAGTCCTTGGGCCCGCCGCTGGGCCGGTGAGAACTGTGCTCCGGCAATTTGTCATGTGCCGTGTTATTCACACCACGCAGCCAGTGCGCTATCATGCTCATATGCTAGTTATGTGCTTGTTTGTCTCAGCGATGTTTTGGTTTAATTCCTAAATCCTAAGACTCGCTGATATGGTGTGCTGTTTGTTAAATTCGCAGCACCATAAACAGCTTAGAGGACTAATGTGTCTGCCGCTAATCCCTGCTTTTAACACACGCCTTAAACGGCTACGGCTAATGAAGGGAGGCGTGCTGTTAATCCGTTTACCTGTCTGGTTTATTGTACCCCGCGCCACTGTATCTGAGGAGAACGCTAATGCATCCCTGGCTGTAATCACTCCAGACACCTGTCTCAGACACGGTGGCGTCTCTTTACACACCGGGCGTCCTCAGCGGCGGCAACAGGCTCGCCACATAGCGCGCGCGGCTCGCCCTAAACTGGGTGCTACCTGCTGAAAGTGAAGGGAGCGTCGAGTAGCGCCGGAAGGCCGGTATGTATGTAATTCACGCCCGCGGAGACGACCATGCAGACCGCAGAGCGGCAGTTGGATGCTGAATTGGGCCGGGAGGGTGGCCAGCACCGCCTCCCGGCCGCCCCGCAGGATGTGGAATATGGTGCACCTTCCGACTGCATCCGGTGTCTGTACCCGCGCCGTGGCCTATTAATTTATCACGCGCTGACAGGTGGAAAACGCTGGGAAGCGCTTTGAGATCGAGGGGTATGGTGCAGACGTCTGAATGTTTATTTATCTGTGAAATTCAAGGCATCGAACGTTATTTGCTCCGTTATGGGTATAGAAATTATCGCATATCAATATTAGAGTTGCAAAGTTTTCCCAAAAGGCTGCTACCGGCACAAAAATTTTTTCTGGGATACCGGCATGCTACCACGCCCCAAGCAAAAAAAACCGCCAAATTACCGGCATACTAAAAAAACCTGCATTCTTGATTCTAGCTTACCCCTGCAAGAAATGCCACATTTTGGCAGTTTCAGTACCCCTCCCACCCAACAGCCATCCATTGTCCAACCACAAATACCAGCAGGCTGATTTTGGCTGAGTTGGCCCCACAAATACCCACAATTTTGAAACTCAATTCCAGTCTATAACTGTTAAAATATCACCTGTAATCAAAGAAGTATTGCCTACAAAAAAAAACATTACATTCATCAAAAAGGTGAGGACAAAAAGGACTTGAATTACTGAAATGTGTTTTTGAAGACTGGACAGTGAGCAGTAATCACATTTACATTTCACAGTTGTTCTACTTTTCCATATTCTCCTAAAATGTTGCAGGCACCAGCCAAATGTTTGAAATATAGATGGTCAAAACATAGATTAACAAGTACCTACAGATTAGGCCATCTTCCTAACTGAGGAAACGAGATCAACATCTACTTTTTCCTATCCACTATGGCTTGCTGGTTCGTGAATAAGATACGAATCATGTAAAAAATGTGTTAATAACTCACTGGTCCTGAGAATAGTCACCAAATACCTAATATGTATAAAAACGATATCTTCCATCCTCTCCAACCTCAAGCGGGAACAAACACAAGGCTATCGATTTCGAAACAGATGCGCCATAATAGAGGCTTTTAACCAGCTGATTAAAACGCTGCAAAAAAAAATGTTTAACGACTGCAAGCCACTGCTTCGTGAATGATTATATTGGTAAAAATTACCCAACACAATATTAAATTATAATGAAATCGACATTGTAGTGTAATTCACTGCAAAGAAATTCATCTCTCTTCAGTTATTCAACCAAAAGGGTATATGAATAAATATTACGTCATCAGATTACATCCATTCATTAGGGGAGAGAGAATCTTAAAAGTAAATCCTTGGTTGTCTAATTATTTGCGCCACTTTTTGTCAATTTTGCCTGCATGATGTGTTTTCTTGTAAAGATAAGACAAAATGCCAGTTTAAATCCATTTTCATTTAATAATGGGACCAAAGTCAGACTCAGGGCTACCTAACACCTGCCTTTTCAGCTGGATTTTCAGTGTCAAATTCTTTGTAGAGTTTCTCAGACCACATCTCATGATCTCAGGACTGAAGGCCAGTTTCCAAACATTGTGTTTTTTGGTGTTTTGATTCTGCCTTTTCCCCTAGGGAATGTTGTCATGAACATTGATTTATTTTATTGTGCTATACGTATTACCTACCATTAGACTTACTAGTTTATCGTGCTTTTGCAACATGAATGAGTATTCTTCCTTTTATAGACCACAGTAGATTCTTGACAATTCTAATTATAACCAAGCCTGTGAATTGTGTGAAATGCTGAGGTTCATGTGTTACCCCTACACTTAGCAATGGAACTTCTACCACAAAATGTATCTTGCAGTGGCTAATATTGCTGTTACTACAATTTGAGAGCCTCTTAGTGTCCAAAGTTTGAATCATTTGCTGATATTTTTTTGCACAAAATCAAAAATACCGGCATGCTACCGGCAAGACATGCCAGTTACCACGAATAAACCTGCGGTAGTGAAAAATTACCGGCATGCCGGTAGTGCGGTAGTGAAATTTTGCAACTCTAATCAATATACTGGCAGGTAGACCTGTCTTGTAACACGAATTTATTTGAGTGTTTTAATATGTGACGGAGCTGCCGAACGTATTTAAGTCGGAGCTGCAAAGGCTTCCAACAAAGAACTTTGCAGTCGTTGCGTCTGCGCTTTGCGCTATTTTTAGATCGAGTGAATTATGCTGTCCTTTGGCCGATACGTGAAAGTAAACACTATCACGAATAGTGGATCTGTAATAAATTACAGCGCCATAATGAAAGGCTTGATTATGGCAAATATGCTCTTTTATATTCCAAGAAGATATTGATCCCCTGAATCCTTGGTTATGCGCTTTGTAGTGTCAATAAATCGGCGATGGTATTTCAGTTAGACGTGCATGTTGACATAATGAATGTTTGACATTTTCTTGGAACCGATGCTGCATTGTGTATGACGTTACAAATGACGTTAAGTTCAAAGGCACTTAGTGTCTTTCCTGGACCTTTTGTCCGAGCTTCAATCAACTAACCGTCATCCGAAGCTCTCCGCTTACCGCCCATCTTTGTCTGGTGATGATAAACGTTACGACAGGTGGCAATGGCATACATCAAATGCACCACATTCCCTTTGCCTTGCCGCACCGGCACCTAAGCAGTACCGACGTCGTATTAGGCGGCTCTTTTAAAGCCTGATGTATTGTTATTGAGGTAGATGGCTGCGTACCCATTGTCTAGCTGGCACATTGTGCACCGACTACTGCGGGTAGCTGCACACAGGCTGAGTTACGTGAGTTTATAGGCATGCTAAGTTTGCACCGTCTCTTCACTCATTCGCTTGCACCGCTGCTGTATTAGTGAGCTTCTTTTCAATGCGTAACCTCTCATTATTTCAACTTTAGCTCCACTCAATGTGTCCTGGTAACGTGTTTGTCTTCGGCGAAATATTGGGTAAGGTAGGTAAGTGGCATTGTTTGCATGCCTTTAGTCTCTTTCAGTGATGCATTTTATGGGAAATGATAATGAACTGCAACATAAACAAGGGCGAATGTGTGTAAACCATCTACAGACTACCTATAACTGCTGATTTTTGTAGCTTTTTATTCCTATGTATGACAGGGAACGTTTTGCATACTAACACCAAGAAGCAAAGCAGGTGTCATTTCTTCATGATAGCATGCGGCCCGCCTCGCTTTTATACAATCGTCCTGACCTTAGACTGGCACTCTCATGGCTCTTATTTGGCTTTTTGATGACAACTTCCGAGTTGACACACCTTTCAGCCTTGGCATAGTCGCATGATACCTTCCTGTCATGCTTATCATGGTGTTGACAGAAACAATGACCGTGACGATGTTAGCGATGGCGGGGAGCGTAACGACGGCTATGACGGGGGCGGTATGTTTTGGTAATCTTGGCTGTGGCGGTGACGCCGATGATGATGATGGCGGTGGTGGTGGCGGAACGGGTAACGGAGACTGTGCCTGTGACGATGCTGGTGACAATGACGGAGCTGGTGATGGTGCAGCTGACGGTGGTGGCTACGTTGAAGGTGGCAGTGACGGCGATAGTGCGTCGGTAGCACCAGGGGCAGATATTCGTAACGGTGCCGGCGATGCTGCCGCCGCCGCTGACGGCGCACCACCTGTCTCCGCTCAGGCGTCAGAGCCCACCCACCGCCGACGCCGCACCTGTGCCGCTCGGCGTCTCTCATTATCGCCACATTGTCTCTCCCCGGTCCGCCGCATATGGCTCTCTGGCGCCTAACGAGCCACCGGCAATTAACTCCCTGGACGATACCGTGCTGCTCTGACCGGCTGCGGAGAGCGTCTCTAACCAGCAGCCACCGTTAGGCCCTCCCCCGGTCGCCGACCGCGCCGGACGTCACTATAGCCTCCTTCCCGACTGCCTGACCTGCGCCCCGACGTCTCCAGCGGGGTGTCGGTCCGGGGGTCGTCTCGACGCGCCGGTGATGCTTCATTTGGTGGACGTTTAGTCGGTGTCGGCGGCACGGGAGGCACGCCCCGTGTGGGAGGCCGGACAGGTGCCGAGCCTGGTGACACACTTGGAGTCCCGAGAGAGACGCTGTGTGTCCCTAGAGACGGAGATACGAGACTTATCGGGCCGGCGGGCATGGAGCCTAACTGAAGAGTCGACAAATGGTTGGGATTCGAGTGTTTTGGCATATATATTTATTGGCTTTATAATCATCTCAATGGCTCTCAGAGTCTTAGTTCGCTTGACAGAAACTGCATTGAGTTGTAGATCTCATTGAATCATCTTATGCATTTGATAGGGACATGGGAGTCGTTTTATGCCTACATGTGTTTGAGTCAATAGTGTCAGCTTAGTGAATCGATGGTTTAAAGGTGTAGCCGCTTCAATCAATCAGAATTCATTTGGTTACCATCTCCGCTGACCTGACTTGTTTGAAAACCAGTTAGGTGAAAATTATACCGAGGCAAAACGCTGGTCGTCGATCAACCGAGGGACTGACGTTGGTTTTAGTCTCCTTTTGGTGGTCGGTTCGAATCCGTCGAGCACCATCCATTTACTCCGAGACGCTGGCTTTCCTTCTGGAGTAAGCTGGTCCATTAACTCCAGCATACGTTCTGCATAGGAAATGCCTTCAGCGTGCGGCTAGCTCCGGAAGGGAGTGTTCGTCTTACGGCGCTCTTTGTCTCCTTGAGGCAGCATGGAGCACACATGCGGTCTTCGTGACAATCTTGAGGAGTGACGGATTCCGTGACTTGAACTGTCGCCGTCTTAGCTGCGGTGGGGTGGCATTTCTTTTCCCCGTGGGGAAAGGGGAGTGTGCCGATGGGTTCCAGCGATATCCACAGGAGCATCAAGTCTGCCTGGTGAATCATCAAACCATGTCCGTGTTGTTGGACCATATGTGTGTCACGAAGTATGATGGTATAGCTCTGAAAGCAAAGCCACAGGTGCAACATACCTACTTGCCTTGCAGAGTAGTTCTGTGTGAAGTCAGAGTTATATAATTCTACTGTTATTCGTCTCTTGAATGTTGTTTCGCCCGATGCGAGGTGTGTGGGTAGATGAGGAGAGGTGATCCGTCCACCGTCGAGTGCACTGTGTATGCATTTACCTCAGCTAATGGAAAACTCTCCCGGGTGAATGGAGCGCTGCCCCGTTTAGGGCTCGCCGTGAACGCGGTACTCCGGCGGGCGGCGCTGGGTGATGAGTCGATCCATCCCGGCCGTCAGTGCTTCAGACACCGGTATACCAGCACTCGGTGCTCTGACACCGGCCGGGCGGCCCTCGGAGACAAAAGACGCTGAAGAGGCGGCGGGCGGCGGCGGCGGCCGGCTTTGGCGGCTATTGTGGGCGGCGGGGCGCGGCTGCCGCCGTTTGTCCTGAGCTATGGCCGTGCCGCGGTCGTTCACGGGTCATCGACTGTCCGACGGGCGCGAGGCGCGACCCTCGGCCGCCCGCGCCCCTCCAACGGCAGCCCATTCGACAGCCGCGCTAGCTAATAGGCAGGGAGGCGTGCGAGCGCTGCTGGGTGGGGCCTGTTTTCGCAGACGATATTGTTGACTTCCTCAGAGTCGCTGAAGAGTGTCAATTATGGCATTGTGTTTATTGTATACTTTCGAATCCCAATAGTGATAATGGAGGACACAGACACGCTACGACTAACTAAACGCCATTGTCATGTCAGTTGATGACTTCATACAAATACAACGCCGAACTGGCTTACTCTATATTCAATTGCGTCATTACCTGAGCACTTTCCGGGGGTTTGGCCGAGTCCTGGCTTCTCCGCAGTCAACGGTGGCAAGTTTCCTCATCGCCCACGCCGCGAGGCTATGAACCCGGTCTGGTAGCTCAGCGCGGCACTGCTGTGGCGCTATGTGGGATGGAAGACAGAGGAACGGATGGGAAGGGAGGAGGGCGTGGCCGAGGTGTCACATCGGCACTCGATCGCACCAATAGCAGTCAATAACGACAGACTGAAAGATAGGCCGAACAGCGGCCCGAACGGCGCGGCGGCTGGAGGCGGCAGACGAAAGGAGTTTGATGACTGGCCGCAGCGCTCAGCGGAGAGACCGTTAGGTGGCTTATAGGAAGAGGTGGAAGATGGTCAGTATCGCCCCATCACGCCCCGTAAGGAGGAGATACTTTTAGGAAGCCTTTGTCCAAAAGACTTTGGGGTGCCTTTTCATTTTACCTTATTCACTATTTTGATTGTTTTAAAAGTTTAAGCATTTATATCTTATAAGGCAGAAATCCAATATCGATTGACAGCAGGCATGCATGCCCTGTATATCCGTACGAGTATATTGAATATGGCTTGACGCTAGCGTAGAAAGACAACTCGAATTTTTCCAGATGCGCCATTTAACCCGCACAATTTATTGCTCGGCTCTCAGCGGTTATGTATTCAGCCATCATTTAGTATACCCTCTTATTTCCCCGCGCTTTTCCGGAGCCTTGTTCCCGTTCGCCTTCCTAACAATCACGGTCCGTGTGCCGTGAACCTGCGGTCGGACTAGTTCCACATCCATCTGCCGGTTTGCTCCCCGGGTGGGGCTCTCCCCGACCCGTCCCCGTACCCGCCGCCGTCTGTTCCCTGACTGCTCCCTGACCCAGGGCCCACCCCGGCGAGGTGCGCGCCCGCCCGCCGCCGCAGTGCACTCGATATCTCCTCTACGGCGAACGCACGCGCACCTCCGAAATGGGTAATTATAATGTGCCGAGGTCGGGGTTTTACGAGCCGCTTGCAGTCAGCCGGTGGTGCTGGTAATTGGACGAGCTCACGACGCGGTACTACAACGCCAGGAGACGTCAGCGACGCGACTGCGACGAAAGCTCTCCTCGAATATGGCTATTGTAAGGGTTAGCGTATCGGTTATAGCCGAATACCGCCCGTGCTGGATTTTATATTGGGCATATGTGTGCGCTGCTGTGGATAATGCGGTAATTGGTGATAATCAGGAATGATGTTGGCATTTATTGCTCACTCAGGACGGGACATGTGCTTATAAGCGAGTGAGTCTCTTGGTGAAGAAAGTTCGACATGAAACGGCCATGCATTAACGACAGTATACGGTATCATTTCAACGCCGCTCATATGTGCTGAATTTACTTCAAAACATTGAGTTTCTTGGGAAGTTTTGGAAGCATGGGATACTTCAGCTTGGAGTTGGCCTGCAATGGATATTGCCCTTGCCAGGGGCGGAGCTTCCTATACTTTGTGGGAACTTTGTAGTTTGCCCCACTAATAAGCGTTTTGCCCCACCAACTTTAGCTGATGTCCAAGACTTTCTTGTTTTGCAGATTAATCTGTTTTTGCATTGAAGAGCTTTGGAATGTCTGTTTAATGCAAAATACTATATCTGTAATGATAGGAATTGATTCAGTGTGGCATTTTATTCAACTTCATAATCGGACATTGCAGGTTTGACGACTTTTTGCCCCACCAACTTCCCTGGCAAAGCTCTACCTATGGCCCTTGCCAATATTAACTGGAGACCGTTGCACGTTTACTGCTACTACGTATAAAGCTGTCTCCAGCAGCTATTGAAAGTTATAAACCGATATATTTTACGGCTGATATATTGGTTTTATGATAGTGAACCCTTGTAAAGTGTGACCAGTCGACACCGGTCTCATCTGACCTCGAACTCAGACGCTGAACCTAACTGTTATGCGCCGTTCAGGAGTTCTGTTCAGTGTTCAGGATATTGTTTTAACCAAAAGCTTAAAGGAAGGGTGCCACCTTCCGAAATTTTTGTTCTATGAATCTATTTTACTTATTTGAATTTTTAGACGTGGTTAGCGCGTCCACAATATACAAAAAACCGAAACATTGCATTTAATACATTGGCCAAAAAAAAAGATCGTTGTTTATATCACCACTACAACTCAAGGTCGTTTGATGTGGCAGCTAGGACGGCTAGCATATCCTGTTGTCATGGCAACATATCATTCTGCCATTTGCATTGATGGCGCAACTGAGGCAAAAAGATGAACAAATAAAAAGGAAGAAGATAACATGATTTGAACTAAGTTGTAGGTAACCAAGTAGGTAACTGTTGGCCATATTTGCCAACAGTTAAAGAACATCAAATAAGTCGAGTAAAGGTTTTTCCTTTACAATGCTTAAGAGATCTATGGAACCCTTCACCCTTCATGCAACTTACTAGAAAAACTTCCCAATTAAAATTTTAAAACTTAAGTGTATACCATAAAGAAAAAATATACCCTTTCCAAATGATAAAACATGCTTCAAAAGTATTACTTTTATACATACCTTTGCTGATTTCATGTTTTATAAAATACCCTTAACACGACGAGGAAATAGTGCTGAAGATTTTTGCCTGCCCGAATGCTGGCAGCAAAACTCGCAAATGATAACTTCACGTGCGGATTCAATGCTGACCGTCTCGAGCATAGGTAAGTGAAGCCGATTTTTAGGTTCATGTGAGGCTAATCTTGTAAAAACTGCGTTGTGTCCAAAAGGTGGCACCCTTCCTTTAACGTGATTCGCACTTCAAAAAAGATGCCTTCAACCCTGTACTACATCTCTCCAATATAAAAGCGTACTTCAGATGATAAGTGCCATGCTACTGAAATGGCTTTGCTGGAGATCTTAAAATTTTGTTTAATCGTTTTGCCGCAACGATTGCACGCTACAAAGACCGTTGCGGATAGTGAAAATTGTTGCTTTGGGACATCAAAAATTTTGACATTGACCTTCGAAACGGTGAAACCTGCAGTTGTTCGCTGTTCGTATCTCCACTAAATCCTTATAAATGGCCACGAAGAATATCGGTACCGGTTCGCATTACTCTCACCGCAAAATCCGCGGATCGTCTGTTCAGCTGCTGAATCCCGACAATCTGCAACGTTATGTCCCTTTGCTCAACGTAGTTTCGGGGCGAACCTCACTCATACGTTCCCTGACTTATTGTATGAACGAAAACACATAGCCAATCAGCACCATCAATGAACGATCTGTATCACTGTGATCTGATTTCGCCTGAACAGGAGGCGCGATCATCAGAATTTCCGCCCAGACCGGCCGCTGGGCGTCGCCGCCTTATTGAGTCGTCAGACCGGCCGGCCGCGGTCGGAATTAACGCCAGATTACCCACTCAATCAATTACCACCGATCATTGATCACCAGGCGCGCCGCAGAGCTAGATCATCATATATCCTTTGGTATTTGTTGTCCTACTGTGGGGCGTCGCCGGTACTCCGGAGGGCCCGCCGGCTTTCCGGCCTGTCATTACCCAGCAGGGGGCTGAATTTCAATCGTGCCGTCCGTTTCCGCCCACCGCCTTCCTCAATAATACCGGGGAGAAGAGTTGAAGGAACAACAGCGTGAGTGCGCTGCGCTTCATCGCGGCCCGCCGCCGGGCGGCTTATTACCCGAACTGAATGGATTACCCCCGCGGAAGAGGCACGCGTCTGATTACCATACATATGGAGGTGCGGTCGGCCGGTGCCGTGTCACAGACTGGCCGCCGGTAATGGGTCACTCGGTCGGTTACTGGTGTGATGCATGGGTCCCCGAGTGGAGCGAGTGTGTGGATATTGCTATTTCAAGGGAATAATGAATAATGCACAAATGTTAAGCATATGTTTATTTTCTTACTCCATTCTTTGACATCATTCACAGGGATTCACATGTGAGAAAAACAGCAAAAGTGTCATTTTTAAAGGAAGACTGCCACCTTCAAAAAGTTTTCTCAGATCGGCCTATGATTTATTCCCTGGACAAAACAAAATTTTATAATTCACCTGACAAAGTATCATCACGTGAATCGCGAAAAAAATTGTCGATTATCATACAATTATCAATCGGTTAATGTCTAGCGACAATGTTTACACATCACTAGACTTCAAGGTCTTAACCCGCGAGTTGCTGGGGGGGGGGCGTTAAACGCCCCCACTTTTTTCGCCGGGCCATAGCATAAAAACGGCGCGCCGCAGGCGCGCCAAATTTTGGATACCTGTAGGGAATTAATTGAAGTTTATTGTGACAAAGTTTCAAAAAAATCGGTCGAAAAATTTTTGAGATATCGAGGTTTTAGTGACGTCATGATTTCTGAGTTTTCGACCAAAAACGGCATATGTTCAAAAAATCATATAAAATCACAGAATAGACATACAGACATGCCGTAAACGCCATTAGACTGCCAATACCATGATCAATCAAATGGCTATCTTCGATTATTGATTATCGTTCCGCATTTTCCATAATCTTGAACTGAATCTTGGCAATTTTTCGTGACTACCTCACGACCATGATACATGAATTTATTAAATTGAACTTTTTGAGCCCAACACGTACACATATGATAAAATGAATGTCACCATCGTGTTCTACGCCCCAAATTACCTATAAAACATGTGTCACAGGCTGCGAATATCAGTTTTGATTTTCGGGGATATGTGCCTACCCGGTTGACCTGACCTTGACCCTGACCTATGCTTGACTGACCCCTATATGGAGCTGACACTCTTGTAGGTCTTATAGGGTGGATTGTGCACCGTTTTGACAGAGTTTATGGCGAGAGGCGCCCATTGTGAAGTCCTGAAGTCCATGCTACTGAAAGCCCGATTTCAGGTGTTTGACCTGACCTTGACCCGACCTGTGACCTCAAAATTCAACTTTAAAGTACTCATCTGAAGCGTCTCGTCGCGCTCTTTCGTTTGCCGCCTAGTGCGTTTCGCTGCGCCTATTGGTTCTCGAGTTATCGGCTGGGGGCGTTTAACGCCCCCCCCCCCCCCCAGCAAACGGTGGGTGGCGAAATACCCCAGCAACTGCCGGGTTAAGATTATTACATTTTATTTGAAAAAGTAAGGTATTTTATGATTTACTAATATATGATTTCATAAGAAATTGGCCATGTTTAATTTATTTTGCATTTAAGTTCGTAAAACATTTAAAAATCATGGCTCATTTGGAATGGGTCTGGCCCATGTTAAACCCCATTTCCCACACTTTTTTGGAAAAAATGAACTACTGAATATATAAGTTTAACTTTTATTTTGACACTCCAAAATTCTTCTCTGAGGCCTCTTGCACCAAAATCCTCTTGCACCAATGCTTGGATTATTTTGCATCGTATACCCAGTCCAAGTCTCAAATGTAACAATTTGAGTGCAAAATTTAGCAAGCACATGTAGGATTATGTATTGGGCTATTGCAAACAAATTTACCATCGTTAGATTAGCTTATTCTGAAACCGGTTTTTCGATTTTACCTAGCTAGGTAGTTTGGTGCAAGAGGCCTCTGATCTCGAAACAATCAAAGTTTTGACATATATTTACCAAAAGATAAGAAAATTCATGTTTCAAAGTTATCGATAAACAGTAGAGATGTCGGTTTTCTTGGACTAAAAAAAATGGCATCAAACTGAACTTTGGTCTCCGATTTCTCGCAAACGGGTTCGAATTTCGGAAAACCGACTTCAGTCTGGGACATAGGTGGCTCAGCTCTAGTGAAAACCGTTTTGTGGAAAAAAGGTGGCAGTCTACCTTTAATCGACTAACAGTAGGTAATTTATGTATGAAGAAGCATTTTACACAAAACGATAGGAATCTCAGCCAATAAAGCCGGTTAATTCCTATCATTACCCGCATTACCTAATGTGGATGAGCATGCTCTTTTCAGTCTTCCTTATTTAGCGGCCCACTTAATCACCACCCCTTCCATTGTTATGCAATAATTCTGCGTTACTCAAGCACGCACATAACCAATCAGCAACACATCATTGGCAAACAGTCTTTGATTACTGGCTGTCTCTCTGCATTCGACAGACCTGAAGATCATTATACTCTGCCTTGTGACTCCGAATCGGCCCGAGTCTGAGTTAGGACTCAGTTGGGCGCGGTCGAGTCTGGGTTGTGAATCGCCGCGGGAGGACAGGCGCATCCGTGTTCACTATCGAACCGCTGATCGGCGCTCACTAATTAAACCATAGCGCGAAGACGCTGTATCTGATCGTCTGAGACTCGCGACAGGCGCTTCCATTACCTCAGTTAGGCACGTTGGTCTCGAATCCCAGTAATATTGTGTCTGAACATACAGGCTGCACTTCGCAGATCTATTCGACATCGGTCCGGTTGCTTCTTGCCCCCGCTACTTCGACGCTCCTAACGCTATTGTTGAAGACGGTCCAGACTAATTGCTCGTTGACGGCCTTGAGCCGTAAGGCATACGATGCACCTTACCAAATACCAATGTTATCACCCGGCAGACTCCTGACTCATTTTCCCCCACACTCCTAAGTCCTGATTCTATCACTCTAGAGCGTGACAGAGATCTCCCCTCCTGTGACCGCTCTCGATCACCCCCCCCCCCCCCAAGTCGCTCACGGTCGTCCCAAGAGAGTCGATCGGGCCCGATCGCCCCCCTGGCCGGTCTCCGATCAGTGCCGATCAGCTGCTGGTGCCGACAAGTGTCCGGGCTCGGTCATTAGGGGCATTTCCGCCCTCGGACGCCCACAGCCGAGATGGATCGGTACCTGTCGTGCGCGTCCCACCCTGGCACGTCGCTGGGTGTTTCCAAATGTCCTGTCTCTGTCTCTTGACGGGCAAGGTCAGGAATAGATGAACAGCTGAGGAGAGACAGAGACGTTTCCCGTGTGTGGAGGATGATGGGACGAGTTTTTAGGAGTTTGCTGACGCTAGCGGTGATGACGGTGATGTTGGTGGTGTAGGCGATGATGCTGGTGACTGCGCTGCCGCTGTGCGCGGAGGTACCGGTAGCCGCGGCGCCGGGGAGTCTGCCCGGTCCGGCGGTGTCGTGCTGCTCCGTAGCGGTGCAGACGGCGGGCTACCCGACCCCCTCGCCTCCGCTGCGGCTTTCCGCTGTCGGGAAAACTGGCCGATATGACCGCGATAGCCGTGTCTGGCGCAAAGCACCTGGCAGAGAGCAGGAGCGCATTCCACGACCCGCGCTCCACCAGCCAGAGCCGTGGACATTATGCGAGCCGGCCCCGAGTTTGACGTAGATGACCGTCCGTATGCGCACGCATCGATTACACGGATTTATTTTGCATTAAGACGCGGTGAGTGGGACGGCCGATGATGATTGAATTAGAAATGAGCTATCGCTGCGAGAGGCTGGGCGCGGGGGTCGATAACATACGCCTCCGATAAAAACTGAGGCCGTGACTGCGCGATTCGCGGGTGAGAAGTCGGGTGGGCGCGAGCCGGCAGTGTGCGACGGCGACCTCGCACATTGATGAGCGTGGACTGGTGCGGTGTGCTATGGTCCGTCGAGCAGCACCTGATCCTCCGGCTTTGGAGATTGTCGTGAAGCTTTATCACTTTCTAGTTTTTGGACGTAAATTAATCACCAGACACATGCATTTTCAATTTATCACATGACACGTGCGCATTATTGGGGCTAAACTGACAAATTATGCTTTATTGGGTCGCCGGTGTGATAGGCGATCAGAGACTATCGGAGGAGAAACTTTCATATTTTTCACGGAAAACAGCGGCATTTGACATACATCCGTCATTCTATCAAAAAAAAAAAAAAATGTCGTCGCCCTTCATGGGCTGATGAAAAATGTTGCCGATCATAAATAGATTCGATAAAAAGCTTTTGCGTCTGAATTCATTTTGTGTTTAAGTGAGGACGTTCACCTTTTTTAGATTGAAAAGTATCGCAATGTCTTGCATTGTGCTTGCTCTGTATGCTTATTCCGATATTTTTCCCCGGTGCAAAGTTAAGTGTTGGTACCCCGACTCGTTACCACGCTGCTGGTATTTGCCACAGCTTTGCACCCCTATCCGTGCCGACTGAACGGACACTGAACGTTGTTCGAGTGTGAATGACGGCGGTCCGATTCCACCCGGACACACGGTCGGACGAGTTGTTTACAACTCACGAACTTGTAATTCTGCCGAATGGAAGCGTGCCAAAGACGACGAAAACGGACTCGGCGATTCCCGTGAATGAAAGTGAAAGCGATGGTATTCGTGGGAATAAACGGTGGCCAGTTCCAAATGTCTGTTGTGGATGGGACCGTTTATATGGACTGAATGGAATTTACCAAAGTGGACGGAGAAGCCTGAAGGGATCAGATGCCAGACGCGATTGTTGTGCGAGTGAGCGATGCAGGACGGGCATGCCGATGCAGCCTCTATTCCTGGAAAGCTGTTGTATTTGTGCGTTTCGAGAATATGTTGAGACTTATGTGGTCAAATGTTTGTTTTATGTCGGGATAAGAATCTCACAATAGCATGTCTGCGTGCACTTCAATAAAAAAGCTCGTGCAGTACAACGAAAAGTGCACGCTAGCCCTTAACCCTATTCCTGGCGGGGGGGGCCTCAGGAGCCCCCCCCCCCCCTGAGGTTTTTTGGTTATTTCTCCCAAACGTGTTGAGCTAGGAAGCTCAAATTTTCTGACTTTTCCTAAAAGGCTTCTACGCAACATGTCTGAAAATTTTGAGTTGATCTGACCTCAGGTCAGGTCACCAGAGGCGGTTTGGTGACCCTACCTCAGAAAAGTTTGCAATCACGCCAGAGCTAGAGTTTTTGACCGATCAATTTCTTCTCTTCAGGCTTTAGTTAGGGTACCAGTATGTGCAATTTGTATATCTCGGAATTTTGATATCGGTGACCTAAGGTCAGGTCAGTTTCGCGACCTCCCCATTATAAGTCAATGGGGGAAAAATCAACTCCCTGTTTTTACCACTAAAACGGGTCGGAATGGCCCCATATACCATACATGACTTCATATACGATCAACCTTCACTACCTTGAGGTCTGTTTTGCTGTTGGGCAGCTGTGAGGTCATGTGACGTCATCAAAGGTCACCAAAGGTTTTTGGCCAATAACTCCGTACAGGAACAAGATACAGACGCGTGGATGGTCTCATTGTGTTCAGCTCGTCAAGACGCATCGAATGATATACATGATGACCTCGAGGTCACGTGACCTGAGGTCAACCTTTGACCTTGACCTTTCGAGGTCAACATATATATCATTCGATGCGGATTGACGAGAGGATCACGATGATGCCCTTAGTTTGTTCCTATCTTGACTAATTCGAAAGTTATTCGAGAAAAACTCTCCATATCTAGCGCCGCCATTTTGACTTTTTCGACCCCTGTGACGTCATCTTTGACCTGACCTGAAAATGACCTTAGTTAAAATTGTAGATCTTGACCGTGCGTATCCGATGCCGTTTACCGTTTGTCGCTATCTTGCTTCGTTCTCGAGATCTCAGGGGGGGGGCCGAATCGGCCCCCCCCCCCGCCAGTTTCTTGTCCCGGCGGAGCCCGCCAGGAATAGGGTTACCGGTTAAAGGTAGTGTGCCACCTTTGAAAGATTTCCCGTTTTATTTTTCCTAGGATAAGAAGCTTCTGTTTTTACCTAATATTGCAAAAAAAAAATAAAAAATGGGCCTGGAATAGTGCCTTTTTCGCCTAAAAGTTTATCGGTTTTTAGATATGTATAACAACTGTAGTGGGCTCACCTGCAAACAGGCGTCGGGCAACAATCGCGAATGCGGCGCACTTGTGACAATAAGCAAAGGTCATTATAGTGTTACGACCATACGACGTACGGGAATGAGTTATCAGCTGTCTAATCGTAGACAACACAATGTCGAGCCTTAAACTGTAAGCCTGTATTGGTATTGTTTCTTAAATTTGGCTGTCGAACATTAATTTGTGGTTTGAAATATGATTTTATGTAAAATAATTGATATGAAACAGCCGTCTCTTAAGTTATGACCCCATTACACCACACGCAAGTGGCAGAAATGACAATAATCAGCTGACGCATTTTTCTTGGCCGAAGTCAGAGCGCGCGGCCCGACGCACCACGCGTATTTGGAAATTCCGACCTCGACGAGCATCAGAAGCCACCTAACAGGCGTGTTCGAAACCGCAGGAGATGATGATGAACGGGTTTATCGAAACTTGATTGGATGAGCCTATCGGTAATAGCGATTTTAGTGTGTGCATTTATTGTTCATAGTGGTGTGAAATGTAGTTGGGGTACGACCGACAACCCGTCGGGGCGAATTTCGCACTGGGGTACTCAAAATTTGAAGAATTTAAGACGTTTCCATAAGTTTTGAAGGTATGGATAAGTTCTAAAAATCCGGTTCTCCTTATCCGGGTCATTAACTCCATATGGTCCAAGAAAGCTGGCACACTACCTTTAAGGCAGTCTGGTGAAGACTTGGATCTCAATTTTCGCAGAAATTTCACGTTATAAGCTGCTTGCTTACAGGCCATTGATATTCAACAATTCAGCAGTTGCTGGAAAAGATTTTAAGTGTATGGATGCAAATACCTAAAAGTTTTTACTGGCATAGATGATTTCGGCTGATAGACATGACTTCGGCAACATGACGTATACATATTCACTTACTTAGTTTCATATCTAGGTGCTCTATTTGTATATTTTGCCTTTTGCCATGTTCAGCGTGAAGCTAGCTAGTAATACCTAGGTATTGTCGTTTGTTCGGACGGCATCAGGGATTTGTAATGCTGTACTAAAGACGTAACTAATCGTCTGCAATCACAAGAAGCTGGACGATTGCGTTTTGTTTCGCTTCTTCATCTCTCATAGCTCATTACAATAAGTGGCTCTGTTCTCGACTGGAATCGCCGGTGTTCTGACCCAGTTAGGGCGTCAGTGGCGGGCTTCAGCAGCCGAAAATTACAGCTCTGCTCGGACCAGATCGTGATGGATCGGTCGCTCGGACCGTGCGTGGGACCGCGCGTGGAGGACAGGGGAGTGATCGCGCCCCCGAGTGGAAACTAAATGCGCTGCGTGGGCGAACCAGTAGCCGCCCACTGCTGGACCAGCGGCGGCGCTTTTCTCAGATCGAAGTGATTTGTGCCATTATTGACGGCCTTGAGTGGGGTTCTAGGCCGCGGTAGGCTTTTGTTTGCTTTTTGTCTCGATGGACCGGAAAAGATGATTGAAATGAAAAAAAAAATAACATTAGGCTCAAAACAGTAAGATAAATGATGTCGATAACTATTATGGTTCACCCTTGCGTAGCTTTTATAGCCTTTTCCCTTGTATGTTAGCCAATAATGAATGCCATTTTTCTGGAGACAACCAGACTGTGCTCTGGTCCTTTCCGAGAGATAAAAGCCGACAAATCCACGTTCAACCGGCGTATCCTCCCTCACATATCGTTGTGGTGAGAGGTGGCTGCAGTGTCAGCCTCGAGTCCACTGATCATCCCGCTGATACGCCGCGATGCTTATCGAGTGCACACAGATCGGTCGAGCCACGGCCGCCTCCAGTGGGGCTGGCGGATGCTAGTTAAGATAGCAGACGTGGTAATTATCATAAGTGGCTCCCGACAGGTGATTCGATCAAATGGACACGTTGGCGGTCCCTTTCAGGGAAATCTCGCTGCCAGAGTTTATGGAGATGCTCACACATGTCAGTTGTGTGTTTAGAACAGGTTTTTGGAACGTGTGCTTATCGATTTTTATTGGAAACCAAACGGTTACTGTCATATTTCGTTGGCATCTTTTGTTATAAGTCACTAACTATGTGGTGGTGCTTTTCAGAAGGGCCGATGGAGGGATTATCCGCCGTCTCAATTATGCTCGGCGAACGGGCGCCGAAAGTTATATGGCCTGAAAAAGAAGTTCCGATAGCGTTTCTCTTTTATTGACGGATAATCCAAATTGACACCCGAATCTGGGTTTATGGGTGAAGCGAGGATCTCTTTCGTCGCGCACCGATTCTCTCCTAATGTACGTTTATAGGTTACTGTATCTTGATGGCACACTGCACAGGGGCATGCCCACCATCAACGTGATAATGCTCATAGGTAAGCACATTTAATCTGGGCTTGAATAGCATTATTTTGGACGCGCGTGGTTGCCTGGGTCACCGTTTGCGGTACCGTTTTGTATTCAGATCTCCCATTAGCTGCCCAGTCATTTTTGCTCGCATCGGCGCTTTTCTGGGATGGTGCGCCATTCGGGCTGTCCGCCCACTCCTCAAAATTCGAGGCACAATGCCGATAATCGCCGCATAGGCATTGTTAGTAATTGTTCGGGCATGTGCTGAGAGTTTGCTTTGGGTCACAAACAGTGCGGTGTAGTAAGCTAGCGAGGCCACGGCCCAGACAAACACATTTTCTGCTGATCCGCCCGGCACAAACCTTGTAATACATCAGCACTGTTTGCCCTGGACGTTTGGCCGTTGTAATTAGCCGAGATAAACACACTGAGTAGTGTGTCGATGCTAACCTCAGTCGCGGTTCCCAGGCCAAATAACATTTCCGTGAGGCGGAAATCAGCGGCGTTCTGTGTGTGACAGTGGTCCGCCTCTGAATGCCAAGCGTGCTGATGAGCGGACTCGGCTGTGGTGACCGGCAGAGGGCTGTTTGGGGTGTGGACCGGCGAACCCGGACCTGGGGTTGCCCCTTCCCTGCAGCCGGTACCTACTGCATGTTCAGCTCAGTGTCCCTGCATATTTAGGCTCGCGCGCCAAGGTCCGAGGTGAAAATGAGAGGAGCCCCCGATGCGCATGGAGGGTGCCGTGTTTTTAGGTTTAGGGCACACATACATCTCCTTTTTTAATATTTAAACTCCATGATATTTTTTAAAGTGAACGCATAGGAAGTAATTGCTATTGTTAACCCTGGAGGATTTGCCTGGCATCGATGCATCCAGTAGCGACGGAACACCTTCAATGGAGGGGGGGGGGGGGGGGCACTGTCGACTTTTGGTCCCATTCTTTCCATGCAACGCCCATAGGGCTAATATTAAAATGCCAAAATCAAAGGGAGGCACGGTGCCCTGGTGCCCTCCCCATTCCGCCGCTTATGGATGC
Source organism: Amphibalanus amphitrite (assembly GCF_019059575.1). Taxonomy (NCBI): domain Eukaryota; kingdom Metazoa; phylum Arthropoda; class Thecostraca; order Balanomorpha; family Balanidae; genus Amphibalanus; species Amphibalanus amphitrite. The sequence goes on from NW_024881674.1 coordinate 640,592, forward strand.
ATCCATGGGAAGATTATGATGTTTGGCAATCCGGGGCATGAGTCACTGAAGTAATTGATAGGATTGTTGTTTGCCCCGGGGAAGAGGCCAATAAAGTAATTAATTAACTGGTAATTGGAACACCTGGCCGGGGTCAATGGGGGTTAATGGCTGATAAATCAATATATTTTTGATACATTCAATAACGAATAGTGTTTGAAACGTCAAATCAATCTCCGCGAATCACTCCAGCAAATTGAAACAGTGCAATCGAAACAAAAGGTCTTGACTTGGCACAACTAATTAACCATGACAAATAGCCTCCATAACTCTACCAGATAGCCATTAGCATGCGCTTGGATCGCCGTATGTTGCAACACGTGTATTGTCCGTGTGGAGACAATCCGAGGCACGGACGGCCCCCTGCGAGGCGCCGTATTGTCTCTCTCGTCAGCCCGGGCACCCCGTCAGGGCACGCGCGCTCGCGCAGCTCAGTGCCGGGCGCAGCGCTGCGCACAATGAACGCTCCGCCGCTCTGCGGACAGCGCCGAGCGAACATCTGTCGCGGCTCACCTGCGCTGCTCGGCTGCGGTTGGTCTGTGTGGCCGGACGGAGCGAGCAACTGAACCATGACATTGGTCGGCTCCCGCGCCGCCCCTAACAATAGGTGCCGCCGCTATCTGGCGAATCTCAACCGCGGTCCACTGGTGAAAAATGGAGCGGAGATGCTCGGCGTGCTGCGCAGGCGGAAATTGACACAGCAGTGCTGAACGGTCACATTGCCGACCATGTGGCCATGTCCTAAAGATGCGTCATCCATGTCTGCATGCATGCAGTACACAGGATTGTCACGAAAGAAAAATGCTCGACTCCTCTATAGACGGACTCGGAAAGAGAACAAACTCGGAAGCTGCCGATTGTCGAGCTTGCCCGCTGCGTCCCGTGCCATCTGACTCTTGAGCACCGTTTAGCGTTGCGGTGCCCCGGCGGGCGGTATGAGCCAGTCACATCTGTCTCCACACAGAGGTATTGTTCGCGGGCGCCGAACATAAACTGTCAACGGGATCGGGCGTCCGAACCGACCGTCCCGGTCCGTCTGTGAGTGACTGGCACGGCACTGCCGGGACTCGTTTGTGGGAATTGTGCCCGCCACAGCGGATACACAAAGACACACCGCCGGAAACGTCGTAAATGAACGTTTTCGGTGTTAATTGCCCGTCGTGCCGGGCTATCGTGGATGAATTGGAAATGGAGGGACACTCGACAGTAATAGGATCGTCCGTTCAGGCTGTGCCGGGAGAATATTCCCAGCAATTAGGCCGGTGTGGGTACAATAGGCTCGGCTAAATTATATCGTCTTCCGTTCGATACTAGTGGAATGAGCCATATCCTTGTCTCTTTTATTATATCCTTCAGTTGGCTTTCTTTACTTGTTCTTTTTAAGCCAGTGGCCACGAGAACGGTTGATTTTCAATTTGATATATTTCGACAAGAGGTTCAATAAATCCGTATTTCAGTCACAAACAGCAATCAACAAGGCTATCATGACGTCTTATGTCATGTTATAATGCCAATGAAGTGCAAATGGCATACTATTTACGATTAAACGTCCTAACACGACGCCATGACATGTTCATATCCAATTATGCATGCATATCGCACGTCGTCAGCAACTCAGCGATTCAAGTCATCGCCATCTGTTAGCGGGGTCGTTGGGACGGCGCCTGTGGTGATAGGTATGCCATTTGCATGTGTATGCTACATCATGAAATAGGAACGACATGACTATACACAGCACCGTTTGCCCAGCCTCAGGCTGCGAACCTTTTAGCGTTTCCTGATTGGTGTGATATGTGTAGAGGATTGGGTCATTTAGCACGTCAGTAATGGTCCATGTCTGAATGCATCTGCAGTCATCTGTTAGTGTCTACTCCGTTCTGAGTCTGTGTTTTGTCTGTTTATGTTTACTCCGTTCTGAGTCTGTGTTTTGTCTGTTTGTCCTCAGGAACCGAGCGGTGAGGCAGTGGCTGCAGGATCTGGGCACGCTCTGCGAGCCAGAGTGCTCCACCACGCTGCAGTCCAAGTCGCTCATCAGTGACGTCACTCGACTGATCCAGCTGATGACTGATGACGTCAGCAGCAGTCTGCGGGCCATCCAGATGGCGGCCAAGGCGGTGTCGCAGGCCTTCGCCGTTCTTTGCCGGTGAGTTCTGTGTCGGTTTTGGTGTTCCGTACATTTATCACAATTCCGTTTTCGTCACTCTCTCCTTTGAATTTTGCCAGCATGCTAGGAATGTATATCGCATATTTACATTTACCAATGTTTTTGCGGCTCTCTGTCGTCTATCGATGGGCTCTGCCGGTCCGTTATCAGTTATCGATGCTCCTTTTCTGTCCGTTTTTCAGTCTATGTGCGCTCGTTTAAACGTTCGATTGAGTTGCAATAGAAATCGAACAGAAGCACGCCTGAACCTCATCTGAATACGTTTGAAAGTCAGCAGCACTCGAGACGGTAGCACGACCGCTCAGAACACGAGTCCCGTTCACTCGCTGTCACTCTTCAGTCTCGTGCACACGCTGACATCCCTCTCCGGCGACTGCCTCGGTCCGGTGAGCGAACATCGTCCCCCACACGACTCCGGTGACCCGTTAACCCGCCTCCCTCGACCCGACCCCACTCGGTCCACGCGCCTTTCCGAGTCGCCCCGCCGGTGACATATGTGACACTGATGACTGTGTCCGGCACGAACATCCCAGGAACGTCCCACGAATGTCTCTCGGGTGTCTCACGTGAACTCGAGGCACCTCTGGCACCGCGCGGTTGCATCACGATGCGTATCAATAACCTGTGGAGATAACGCGGCGCCTCAGAGCGGCGCAGTGAGGCCACACAAAAGAGAGCACGTCTCGACGGCCCTCACGCGCTCAGCAGGACGCCGCAGCGAGACGACGCTTTCGAGCGCCGTGGCCCCGAAATTGGCGGCCTCGCACAGGCCGGCGGCGCTCGGAGAGCACGCCTTCCCGTGCGTGATCTGACGACTTCACCGCAAACACCACCGTAGCCGCAGTGTCCACCGCTGTGACCACTTCTAACGCTTCTGGTGTTACCGCTGCCGCTACAATGACCGCTAGCTCCGCCTTCTTCATTGCCATTACTTGAATGGTGTAGCCTCGAGCTACCAAATCATGGATGACTTCAAAACTTCGCCGATGTTTTTCGGTGTGAACCTTGCTGCGCGGTCGGGAGGTATGAATTCAACAGTTGGAGTGGACGTTGGTTTGCGGCTACCCAGGTCAGGGGCAATACTGGACACAGGTTTTTGACTTAGCACCGTTGCGGGAGGAACAGCCGCAGCCAATGACTAGGTCACGGATGGCGGCGGGCGGTGGTTGCTCTCAGCTGACCGCAGCGCGGTCGTGTCAAGGTCCCCGGCACATTGCGGTAAAACTGTGGCCCGGGGTACCGCTGAGACATGACCCGGTGTTGGGATAGGGAGCGCGGCGATCGGGCCGCCGCACCGCCCGGCCTGACCCGGCGCTGCTGTGGTATGACCCCTGTCGTCAGTGGCACTGCGCGGGGGATGTGGGGAGACTTGAGCATTGAACGTGGCGGGATATGGAGGCTGGACTGCAGCGTCACGAAGTGTCACTAAGTAGTGGCCAATGGCCATGCCGTGCTGAATGTTCTGTTTTAAGTCATATCGACAACGAATACCTAAAGAAGGTTGAAGAAGGCGGCCCAAAAAGCTACTCGTCATTAACTTTGTTCCTAATCCTATCCTCCTTGTCGTTGACCTATACCTAGAAGATTGTTTGTGCGTGTAACTGGGCTGGGCCAAGCTTCTGTGTGCGATTTTATAGATCGTTCCGGTTCACCGCCTGGTCCCAGGCGGGGCCTCGGCCCCTCCCAGAACCCACGTGTCAGACAGGTTCGTGAGAGCCTGTCGGATATAACCCACTTCACGGTGAGACAATTCACTCCCTCAAGCCTGGGAAGGTCGTCTTTAGCGCCAGGCCGTTCTCGGTTGTAAAACCAGTGTTCTTTGGCACGGATATGGATTTGACGTTTTATAGACGCTGTTTCTCGGGTCCGAGAAATAGGACACCGCTTATGTAGTTCATATGGAACACGATCGCCAATGATCGATTGTGCACGGGAAAGCAGATCCTCCCGACCGGGTCATGCTCTGAAAACCCTCGTGACCAGCCGGACGCACGCGTGTCACTGTATGAAATCGCCATGTTGGTAGAGCCGAACTGTGGGACTAATTGCCTATTAGGCCTAATGTCTTGACGATCGTGACCTTTTATCAGTGCCACGCACGACGGCTACAAGCTAAAATGTGTTCATTGAACCTTCTCCAAAGCATGAGTGACACTCATGACGACTCAATCAAGCACACACGCACTTGAAACGGTCAGTTGGCTTACCGCGATCTCGTCATGGTCCGTCGCCCTCAGGCACGATGAGTCTAGTCTAGGATATTTATTACGTTCAGGATGTATCAATTACACCGGATGCCGTTTATTGGACATTTTTAGCAATTAGATAATTGCGTCCGGTGGGCACAGAGGCCTTGTCGCGGTGTTCCTGCGCACAATTTTGCACCGTCGCGACAGCTCTCGTCCTTGGCTGCGTGTAATGAAGGCTACGTCTTACAGTCGTGGGAACGAGGGGTTCACAGAATTGTCGACATCCGCACCTACGGAACGCTCCTCTTTGGAGCTGGCCGTTTCGGGCTATAAGGTCTATGCGCTTGTTGATATTTTATATTTTATTCAAAGTACATAGTTCCTGATAATGAATTTAATATTTTTGGTTACATATATCATTCGATATCCACTTATCCTGAGCCTTTACATTTGTTTCAATTTTCAATAGCCTATGCCATGCATTGTTCACGCAATTTTGCCTACGTTTTTCCCCCTACACATCATATCAACCAAAGCTTACAAGGGTCCATCCGCGACCGGCGCCATGTTCGTCGCGGGCCACCTTTGGCCGGCGCGAGCCACACGTCCCCGGCACTTAGTTGACGCACGCCACACTCGACAAAAACTCGTCAGTCCGCCGGCGTATCGGCTCGATCGCACCTCTCCGTCCGACCGCGGCGCGTACCGTCCCTCCTGTCTAGTCCGCCCGTCCCGTACCGTACCTCTCGACCGTCCGTTCCAGAAGCATCAGACCTTCCGAGGACCACCCACAGCTCTCTCACGGGACTTACACAGGAGAACGGAACCGACGGGAGCAGACGCGGTCGGCGGCGCGGCGCGGGTCACGATCGCAGCCTACCGAGCTTGTTAGAGACGCTTCTGAATCGGCCCGGGCACACGCTGATGACGCATGTCAGCAAACACCACGACATCACGAGAATCTCAGAAAATTCGCGTCGGTGCGGCAGCGGAGATGACGGCATTGTAGGCGGATGACGTCTGGTGGGACGAGGACAGAGGTGTTGGCCGTGACGATGACGAGAGTGGGTAGCGGTATCGGAGGCGATGACGACAGATGCACAGGCGGTGACGGCGAGATCCTCCAGCCATTGCCGCCCTGTCAGCGGTGCCGGCGCGCCCGACAGTGCCGTTGGGCTGCGCTTCGGGCGGTCTGAATACCGGCTAATTGGCCGGCTGTCGGCGCCGGTGTCGACTGTTGACCGACTCCGGTCGCCCCTGGATGTCGCGACCCCGTGTCCATGAGGTGTCACTGTCTCTCATTGAGTCGGCCTTGCGCCACCAGTCAGCTCCCCGCGTGGGCTTTGTGAACTTCAGAGGCGTGTTCGTGACACAGACGGTTTATTTGGGAAAAATGATACGGTTCTTACCATGACGCGTGCGGTATTTGAACTGCTCAATTATTTTAGCGTTCAATGGTGCCCTCTGGGCGTAAGGATACTTTCTCGGTCAGCAGGAGAATGCCGGAATGTTACGTTGAGCGAGTGGGGAAAATATCGAGCCACGGACACCTGTGGGCCGTGCTGTTGTCCGTTTCTCCTGCGGCGGTTTGGCAGTTGTTCTTGGAAGTAGGGTAAGTGGTATGTTGTGTCGCACTTTTCCTGCAGCCTTTAGATTGGCGCTGTTGTGTTCGCAAATACCATAGGTGGGCCCCAGGGATCAAAGTCAAGCGAATGCAATATCAAAAGTCCTTTTACGTTCGTGAAGTAGACGGTGAAGGACATTTCCACGCCCTATAATGTGAGTTGGCATATCCGTGAACGCGTTTCGTTAGAATGGGGCGTGATAAATGGTTCCGAATAGCTAAAGGTTCAGCCTTACGCAAACGCATTGCTTATTAGACATATCGCGGTCACGGCAACAGTTTATCAAAGAATATCTGAAGTCGGTGTCTGAAATGTGATTCTCGAATCCTCATCTTATCCCGCTTTACGTGCGATGAATAATTACACCGTTCTATGAGGCGACATATGGCTCACCATTTTATCACGGGAACAAATGACCGGGTGCCAACAGCGCTGCCCGGTATGGCGCCTTTGAGTGTCCCTGGTCCCGTACTTTGATGGTCGCTATAGTTCACATGATTAAAAAAGCACCATTAGCCAGACAACTGTCCGGACGGTGGTCTCTGGTCGCGGGGCCACTGACCCGTGGACTTCCCACTCCTGCGGGTCGCTCCCGACCGGTGTCTCTGCGGGGGCTGCTCCGACACCTGTCCCGTGTCCCCAGGCACTCGGAGCGGCTTTGTGCTCTACACATAGCCCGACGAGTCAGACTGTTAATCAGTAATCAAGGTTGTTAGCCTCCTGGTTGTGCAGAAAATCATCGGTAGACAAATCGATTTTAGAGGACACGATCAGCTGTAGGTTGACGTTACTTTTATCCCATTGTTTAACATTATTAGTGCTGGGAGTGATTGTTCGATTGTTGATGCGGTAATGAAAATCCATTGGTCACGCTTAGGGTGATAATTGATGCCTGTCTGTGCCATGACCTGTCCGACTGCGCTGGTCCGTTAATTTTGCCGGAGCCCGCTGTTGCTCACCCCATGCCGCCTTCTCCCCGTTCCAGCCGCCTGGAGACGCTGCCGGCGGCCGAGCTGCGGGCGGAGGTGGAGCGCCTGCTGGGCCTAGTGGACCGTCTGAGCTGCGTGTACCGGCCGCCGGCGGCTGCGCTGCGCTGCCGCCAGCTGCGGCCGCTGCTGGCCGCCGACCTGGAGCCGACGCGCGCCGCCGTGGCCGCCGCCGGCCGCCGGCTCCTGGCCGCCGCTGAGCCGCCGCAGCTGGTGGCCGCAGTCACCCAGCTGGGCGGCGCCATCACCCAGCTGGTGGACCAGCTGCTGCTGCAGCAGCTGCGACTGCTCACCGAGGCGCTGCGGCCGCCGCATGTGCTCAGCTGCGCGCGCGCCGCGCTGGCCGCGGCCACGGCGGCCGGCGCGCAGGGCTGCCACCTGAGCGGCCTGTTCTGCCGGCTCGGCGGCGTCCGTCAGCTGGTTGGCATGGCGACCGACGGACGGTTCGCGCCGCTGCAGCTGCACGTGTTGCGCGCCCTGTCTGCGGTCTGCTGCGCCGTGCCCTGTGTCCGCGCCATGGAGGAGGTATGTCACTACCGTGTCCGGAGGGGACGCCGCGGGCGCGGCGGTATGTCGGACTCCCCATCTCCGTCCAGCGCCAGTTAATGGCCCACCACCTGCCTTGTCAGGCCCATTATCTTCTGTCCTGGAATCAGGATGTGGCCATTCTGTGAGACCTAACTATGTTATGTACGATCTTTCCAGCTGGTTGAGCATCAAACATTTCCTCCAACAACAGGCTGTTATGTGAGCTAACCTCTTCGACATAATTGTTGTCATGCCTCCAGTCAAAATATCGTATAACCTCTCATGCTGCGGATTTGAAGCGTTCATAGTTTGTACGCCTAGAGATGGTTGATCAATAGTCCCACTCACTGACGCCTATCTGTTTTCAGGAGGGCGGCGTGGACCTGGTGTGTGAGCTGCTCTGCGACCTCTCCATCCCGGGCGGGGTGCGGCACGAGGCGGCGGCCGTACTCGCCCAGATGACGGCTCCGTGGCTGACACCCAACCACTCTGTGCATGGCCTGAGCCGCCACCTGGCTGGGGTGGTACAGGCGCTCACAGGTTCGTACCGTACCGTCCCGCACCGTACCGTGCTGTTCGTATCGTACCCTGCCGTACTGTACCTTACCGTCCCATATTGTAACCAACTGTACCGTACCGTACACTACCGTCCCGTCCCGCACCGTACCGTACTGTTCATATCGTACCCTGCCGTACTGTTCCGTACCGTCCCATATAGTAACCAACTGTACCGTGTTGTCCCTTACCGTACATTACCATACCGTCCGGTCACGTCACCTTCTTGACGAGTGTGATGCAGCTCAAGTAACGGCCTCCGTCACATCGTTCGCTCTCGCCCGGAGATAGATATGTGCACGGAGACTGACGTGGAAGCAGTTTGAAACAGGTGGTATTCGTGAGTGGTCGCAGCGTATAGGATGACGGAATGGCGTGCATGTCTTTGTTTTGCGCAGGTGAACGACCGAACTGAAATTCAGATTCGGTGTAATGTATTCACAGATATCTGAGGCAATATGAGTGACGTTGAGTCGTGCGTGGGTTAGCTTCTCGTCTTCGTTAGCCTAGCGGTGACCGCTCGTGACCTTTCGGCTAGCTCGGTGACCCGTGATGAGTGGCTAAGGTCAGACGCGTGGTGTTACGACCAACGGGAGCTGTATCTCACCCTCGCCGTGCGTCTAAAACGGCGCGCCTGACTACATCACCTCATCTTAGGAGTCACGTCAGAGCGCGTGAACCCCGCTGCTTTTTACAAATGGAACGTGACCGCGGTTACAGCGTTATCCGGAGATCGGGCGGCCGGCGCGGTGAAAAGAACACGCGTTTTTACGGTTTCCCGTGCCATTTGACAAACACAGGCGATGTCGAGGGAGTGAAGGGCGGTGTCTGAATATCTGCTCCCCTGATTACCTCCAGTCTTTGATAGGGAGTCCGATATTCAGGAGTTTTATAACTGAGAGTATTTTTGTGTCTTGCGTGGCGGTGACGCCCGTCAAGGTATTCAGGGTCGCACGTGCTGGTCTGTTGTGTTGCTCGTTTTTATTGATGAGTTGCAACGTAGGAGGGTCTGATTTTCCTCTTGATGTCTTGCTTACAAATGTCATCGGCTGCAAATGTGTCGTGAGACGTTTTAACTATGCTGCACAATTTTTTTTTAAACATTATACCGGTGAGTTCGTAATAAATTAGCGTTGTGCAGCAATTTTATCTCCTAGTTCCAGTGTACTATGTTATCGGAGATGTTTCACAATCATGTGGTTTCTATCTTTCATGACTGTCTCGGACCCGTTTGCTCGCTTTGTTTTCGTTGAAAGTTGTTGCCTACATCTCTAATTAAAATCGTGCCTTTGCATTCCCGACTGTTTCCTCTGACCCCAGTTTAACCTCCTACCCTGTCTTCTCCCCGGCAGACCTGGCGGAGGACGCTGCCGATGACGAGGTGTTGCTCCTGTCAGCGGCCGCTCTAGCCAACCTGACTTTCATCGAGCGGCAGGTGTTCCCGCAGCTCACGGCTCGCTGCACGGCTCAGAAGCTGATCACCGCCGCCGACAGATTCCCAGATAATGTCTTCATTTTGGATCAGGTGCGTCAAGATAGGCGGGGCTAAGAGGGGTGGATTGATGGTGACAGCGAGTTTTGGAAGGCTTATATGACCGACCGGAGACCGGCCATTGGTATGGTTAAGTGAGCGACGGATTATATGACTGCTTCCTCGAACGTATGACTGGCAACTGTAAAGCTTGAACGATTTTGTAATTTGTGAAGATGGACACCCTGAATGGGTCATGTAGAGATTCCGACAGTCGCTATGGCATAGCTAACTGTCTATTCGGACCGTCAATCTGGTGGTTTGCCCGTTCAGTGACCGTCGCCAATGCGGTTGTCACTAACAGTGTTGTGCCGACTGAGGCTGACCGGTCGTCGGTCAAATAACGGTCAACGACCAAGTGCTCTAAGAAGGGGGATCACAGTCAATCTACCAGGGAATCCGCGAGCCGGACCTTCTGAGTTATTGTGAGGCGCTCGTTCCGTCTTTTTCACAAGTGAACCTCGCTGGAGCGATCGGGTTCGACGGTTTACGATATCTCGTGCATCAGACACGCGACTTCGACGGCTAGCCGGTCTTGGTGCAGTAAAAATAACAGCTACAATTTACAACTCAGTTGGCGGCAGTTTTGCGTGTCATAATGACGACCGTAAAAGTTGTCCCGTCGTTTATTGTCATGATTTACGAACAGCGCGGTACAAGAAGAAAACATCGAGTTGATTTCGGAATTATTAAGTGCATCAGGAACTTTTAGTGATCCCGAAGTCGTTTCGCTATCTCTAACATCTTTTTTCACTGTTACCTTATCGTACTAGTTGAACATACATCAGACAGCGCGCGTTGCATGCTCATATGGTCGCTCGTTTTACCTCATTTTTGACTCACTCATTACCATCCATCACTCGTTGACACTCGTCTTTCCCTGTGCCCCAGGTGTGCACGGTGCTAGCCAACGCAGCCAGCGTCGGGGACTCCTGCCTGGGCCGGCTGGCGGTTCCGGCTCTGATCCGCTACCTGCACGTGGCGCCCACTGCGCGGTGGGCGGACGGCGCCCGCGCCGCCTGCCGCCGCCTCCAGCAGAAGACAGCCGTGGCTTTGACGCGGTTCTGCGTGGACCGGCGCACGGCCTGCCACCTGGTGTCGAGCGGCGGAACTGCGCGGCTGGAGCTGCTCTGCCGTCAGCCCGAGCTACGGGGACGGGATGACGGTGTGCTGGTGGCCTGTCTGGTTAGTGGGTGGGGGACTCTCGGTCAGGAATGCTAAGGTGAAACGCCAAGCTATTGTTAACGCCAGACCCCTTGAGACCCTAATTTTTCGCGATTACTTTTAAATGCGTGAAGGAATTTCAACCAAGCTCAGGACATGGCCGTTTCAAGACAGGCCGAAACTTTTACAATTTAGATATTTTATCGCCATTTCAATATTTCAGGCACTTGTCATTGACTCGTAATGTTAACTGTTTTTCCATCCTGGATAGAGGCTTTCTACGTCATATGACATTAGGCTCCGCCCACGACTGCGGCATTGACCCGTGCCCATCAGCGACCTCTGTACAAACGACACCCCTGCCATCTGTGAAGGACTATGAATTTCGCTGACGCTTCACGTGCTATGAGTCAATTGCAGCAGACGGTCAAGTAAATGTTAGGCTCTTGTTGACTCTTGTATATAGGACCAAGAGGACCATCACTCCTCAACCTACTACTCAGTCGTGCTTCGAACAAACGTTAACGATTCCTAACAAATACGATTTTCGATGTAGGGTATCTGTTTGAAATACGAGCGAGCCGTATGATGTGAAGCTCAGGCAATTAACTATTATTGCGTTGTTCGATGGTTGCATAGCGATGTACAAATCGGTAGCTACTTGGTGACATCCGACATCCCATTATCGCATTATCTGCAACGCCATAAATACAGGTGAATATTTCCTAACCTTATGTCAGTTATATGCCATCTGCCCGTCATATGCAGCTTATATATATAAAAAAAAAATATCAGCGAACATATCAGCATTGTAGAAGCAATGCGCATTGAGCATTTATGACTCCTTAGTCATCATGTCGCTCTCTGGGCACTGTCAGCCAAGACGCTACGCACAACTCCGCCGGCTTTCGGCACCGCTCGACCGTCGCCCGTCCCCGCTCCCCGCCACAGCGAGAGTGACCGCGCGCCGGCCCGAAACCGCCGCAGGCCAAGACCACAGAGGCGGGGCTTAGCTGTGACGTCATAACGTATCACAGACTGACTGGTGATAGCCTCTACACACCGGATGAAAATCTGGCTCGAAATTTAACATTACGAGTCAATGGCAAGTGCCTGAAATATTGAAATGGCGATAAAATATCTAAATTGTAAAAGTTTCGGCCTGTCTTGAAACGGCCATGTCCTGAGGTTGATTTAAATTCCTTCACGCATTTAAAAGTAATCGCGAAAAATTAGGGTCTCAAGGGGTCTGGCGTTAACAGTAGGATAAGCTAGGCTGCTAAGGTGGAACGGTACAAAACGACGACAAAAGAAAAACGACTGCAATGTAACGAACTTTTATATGTAGACCCTCGTTCAGACTTTTGATGCCTTTCACGATCTTCGAATGACAGATTCAATATCAGATTTTTTTAGTAGCTCGAGGACCCAGTTGCCGTACTGCAGTCCAGGAATGTATATGCCGCCTGTAGCTATCGATAACCTTCATCGAAATCGAGTGTGCTATTGTTTGTAGCCAGACAGGTATCGAAGGACAGGAACAGTGGGGAAAAACTCCGACCGAATGTGGCCAAACCGTTACTGATGCGCGACTGGCAACACGTCTAACCGTGTCACAGTCATCAATATCTATGTGTACCACTTTTAAAATTGCCCGACCAATGCTCACTACCCATCGCGATCTCTCGGCCAACAACACCGCATATCTTGTCCTCTGACCCTCAGACGGCGCTGAGGCGGATCCTGAGCTTCTGCCCGGAGCAGACGCAGCAGCAGACGGGCGAGCTGGTGCAGCCCAAGTTGATGGACGTCTTCCTCCAACTGTCCTCCGGAGAGAGCGAGTACGTGCTCGATCACCCGGACCGCCTCGGGTGTTCGTGAACATAGGTATTTGAGTATGCGACAGTTATCGGCGGTTATCGGTTACCAAGGTTAGCAGTTCAAATGTGTAAAGTTCTTTTTTACGTCTGCAGCCCTCTCTATCGAATCCCAAGAACTTTCCTAACAATGCAATTATTTTTGATTTTTGTCCATAAGAAGATGCCCTTTTATCAGGCCCCGACGTCCCGCCCCCTCTTCCCGCTCCCGCCATGACATACGCTGACGAGCTGTTCCGATTTCAGCGACGAGCGACGGAGGTGACTGAAGCTGTTCGCCACCACGGAACAATAGAAACACCTTCAGTCCGGCATCAGAAGCCAACCGACGCCATCGCCAACCACTTGTCATTGTGATCTGAATGTGTGTGATTTTACCTTGAACGCAAAGATATGGAACATGACGTAGCCTTTCTGTGAGCCATGCGCAAACGACGTGTCGTATCTTTGCAAGCCGTTTATAACAAAGGCACAATTGGTTCACACTTAGACATCCGGCACCATGAAGGCGCTAACACGGGCGGCGGGCACACCGGAGAACGCCGAGTCACACTCGGAAAACGCCTCTTCCGCTGTGGCCGGCCTCTCCATTCTTTGGTGGGCCAGCGGAGCCGTCAGAAGCATCACCTCAAAGACAAACTACTACTCTATGCGGACGGGTGTAGGTCCCAAGCGGACAGACATTTGTTCACATGCGAAGAGGGACACATTTCTTGCACTGCTCACGACTTGCTGCGTCGATCGCTAAGCGTTCTGCACGGCAGAGCAAACGAGACTACCTATCGAAGATCTTCATGGGAGAGAGGGACGAAGAGTCAGGTGGGCGAATGTCCGGGTCGTGGTCGGTTGGTGACTTAGACTCGTTACGATCCGCACATGAGGCAGTCGTCCTTGTTCTGGAGGGAGCAGACCATGGCAGCCATGTTGTATGCCTCTTCCTCGGTCTTCTCCGGGGACTCAGTCTGAAATAGAGGACAGGCGAGTTTGTTAGCGGTAAGCGGGAGAGATGACCTGCAGTTGCAGACGAAGTTTACACTCGATTTGAGCCGGGAAATCTGCGGTGTGCCGCATAAGTAGCAATATTATCCTTATTGGTGCCTTGCAAGAGCTGCTTACTTTCAGTGTTGTGCTTTTAGCTTTTAACCACCCGTTACGGCAAACAACAGGAGTTCGTTCAGTTTAGCATGCGTGGCTAAATGAATTCCAATCCCGTTTACATTAAAATTAAAAAAGGGCCAAACCAGAAAAGCTCCCCTACCTTTTCCTCCTTTTCGTCCTGCGGTTGGGGCGCGGCCGTGCTCTTTGCCAGCCGGGTCTTGTCGACGGTGAACTGGATGGCCGAGGCGGCCGCCTTCGTCCTCAGGTAGTACATGCCCGTCTTCAAACCCAGCTTCCACGCGTAAAAGTGCATAGAGGTCAGCTTGCCGAAGTTGGGACTGGCGATGTGCACGTTCAGGCTCTGCGACTGGTCGATGAAGGCGCCGCGGTCGGCAGCCATCTTCAGCACCACCTTCTGCGATACCTCCCACACCGTCTTGTACAGGTCCTTCAGGTCCTGAGGGATGCCCTCGATGCCCTGTCGAGCAGGACGCATGTCACGGTTATAGTTTGATAAAGGACCAGCCTCGTGAGTTATCAATGCTTAGCTGAGCAGTTGGTCTTTCAATAAACACCCTACTGAACGTAATATTGCAGTAGTTTGCTTCCCTTAAAGCCAAGATTTTTCGGACATGCGGAATCGCTTTTACGAAAATAAAGAATGTTTGTTCCCGCGGTGTTAAAAAATGAGCATATGATATTGATAAGAACAACGTTTTGCTTTTTAAAGATTTTTAAGTGCTGTCAGTGTAAATTTCAGTGGCGAGAGTATGGTCTTACCTGGATGGATCCACCGGATGAGATCATCTGGTTCTTCATGTCCTCGTCCCAGAGGTTCATCTCGGTTAGGTCCCGCATCAGGTGGTGGTTCACGATCTGAGGGATACGGTGTGGTATAATTATTGCATGGAAATAACAGCCAGTTGGACACGTGAATGCTGTGGTAAGACCGACAACGTTGTGATTCAGTCGAATGTATGAGCATTGAGCACATCAGTCATTTCATATTAGTTATTACCCACGAACGATTCATTTACTGCACACTAAACCCTGATTGATATTCCCTATCCAACAAGTCCGACTAAGCCCCTCGCTGCAGAGCGGACGTCAGCGTCACCCACCTGGAACTCTCCGGAGAGCACGCGGCGCGTGTAGATGTTGCTCGTGTACGCCTCGATCGACTCGTTGTTGCCCAGAATCTGCGCGGTGGAGGCGGTCGGCATGGGGGCCAACAGCAGCGAGTTGCGCACGCCGTGCTGGGCGATGCGCGCCTTCAGTGCCGACCAATCCCAGAGCGATGAGGGCGTCACGCCCCACATGTCGTACTGAAGGATCTGCGAGACGGAGAGACACGCAGAGTTAGTGATGAAAGGGCGACAGCGGCACCAAACAATGATGGGGAGTAGGGAGGAATAAACACATACAACAATAATTGTCATATGTAATCTCCATATCACAATTTTTCTTTCGTTTGCACAGATGAGCCTTTACGCTAAATGCAATACGCAACATTTTCGGTCCATACAATTTCTCTCCAGACAAGGTGGTGAGTTATTGTCGATGAAAAGATGTGGTGGCTAGCTCTAAATATCAATTAACTTCCAAGTGACCAGCATCCACGCATCCAGACGGAGAGACACGCAGAGTTGGTGATGAAAGGGCGACAGCGGCACCAAACAATGATACAGCGCAAGGACGATAAAAAAGAACCTTCTTTGTCTTGGCAAGCTGCTTCTTCTGCAACCGTACTACTGTAATACGTATGCTCACCAGCGCCAAATAATTGTAAATTGTACGCTCAAATAAAGCATCGGTCATCACGCATTTCCTCTAAATATGGGCATGATACATGATGAAAGAACAGTATGAAGGCATATAACTCCAAATAGCAATAAACTTCCAAGCGATCAACATCCGCCAATTCACTCCTGAGACTCAAACACCCCTTTCGTCTCCACTCACCCCGCGGCTGACGGGCGATCCGGCGTACGTCTCGTAGGGGCCGAGTTTCTCCGCCAGCTCGCAGGAGGCCTCCAGCGCGCCGTAGTAGATGGTCTCGAAGATCTGCTGGTTCAGCAGCTCGGCCTTCTCAGAGTCGAACGGGTAGCGCATCAGGATGAAGGCGTCCGCCAGGCCCTGCACGCCGATACCGATCGGACGGTGCCGCATGTTCGACTTGCGAGCCTGGAAAAAGAGCGGGAGTGAGTGATTTCATCCATTGTCATTGATAATAGGTGACATAAGCCAGGTACGCGCTCTAATTGAGCATCGAACATTGGTATGGATGTGAAAGAGAAAACACTAGTCTGAGCTCACCATAGATATATCATTTGATTTCCGTGTCTCGCAATGCTCGCAAAGCACGATAACGAAAGACCGTTGAGCAACATTGCTATGTAATTCTGGCAGATAATCCTCACAAAAATTGCATGCTTCTCCAGCCCTAGACACGTCAATTTTCGATACATCAATTCGAATCCTTACTCGATATCCAGTATCCACCATTTCTCAGACGACCCAAAGAGAGGAAGTTCCCGATTAGAATACTCACCTCTGGGACGGGGTAGTAGTTGACGTCGATGATCTTGTTGAGATTGCGCGTCACCACCTTAGTCACCTCCTTCAGCTTCTCGAAGTTGTACGTCTTGTCGTCCGTGACGAACCGGTTCAGCGCGATCGAGGCCAGGTTGCACACCGCCACCTACCGGGGGTAGCGTGAATTAGATTCAATCGCCGCCTGGTGGCACGAGTATGAACTAAAGAGCCAGCTGGCGGCAACGTGAGGTCGCGCTCAGTGCCCTCTGTGAGTCATCTATTGCCACGTAATCAGCGGAAATGCAGAATGGCACATCTGCTTGACAGCTGCACGTGGCCCAGACGAACTCTTTGTTAAAAACAACTGTCGTCGAAAGCTGGCCATGTGCGGCAGCTACACGCCAAAAAACGGCGCTGCTGCTGCTGATGGGTTTGCTACTTTATAGTCCGAAGATATGTAACCAAGAGCTATTTGGTTCACGTAACTCAGTCCTGCTAACCATCGATGCTTTGTGTAAATAAAAGCACAAGCACAGCCATGATTATGCCAGGAAAATCAGAGTAAGCATAGTGTTAGTGCATACCTCATCGGGCGCCGAGTACTCGACGATTTCTGTGCAGAGGTTGCTGCACTTGATGGTGCCCAGGTTCTGCTGGTTGGACTTGCTGTTGCAGGCGTCCTTGTAGAGCATGTACGGGGTTCCGGTCTCCACCTGGGACTGGATGATGGCCGCCCACAGGTCCTGGGCGCGCACCTGGCGCCGGTACCGCTGCTCCGACTCGTACCTGATAGAGGACGGGACGGAGCGTTTAGGCATGATGCTAATGTACATAACTAATGGGATGAATGCATGCTGCGTTGTAAATCTTCTAAGATGTGCACCAGATTTGTCATTAGAAAATCGAACCACCATTGCCAATAAAAACCTCTACAGGATGAACGTTATACAGGCAAGTTCAAACAGCGGTGTTATTTCCCACTTTTTTGTAATACTGATGACAAAGTGTAGCCATGGGCCAGTTCCCCATTCCGACGACAAACGAGTGCCCACTCACTTTGTGTAGAGTTTCTCGAACTCCTCTCCCCAGCAGTCGGAGAGGCCGGGACACTCGTGCGGACACATGAGGCTCCAGGTGCCGTCCGCCTCGACCCGCTTCATGAACAGGTCGGGGATCCAGAGGCCGTAGAACAGGTCGCGCGCCCGGTTCTCCTCCTTGCCGGTGTTCTTGCGCATGTCAAGGAAGTCGAACACGTCCGCGTGCCACGGCTCCAGGTAGATGGCGAACGCGCCCGGACGCTGCGGGAAAAATGTTCAACACTTGGTAAGTATGAGATAGCTAAAATGGTATTTAACAGTTACATGGGAAAACACGAAAAATGGCAAGAGAACAGAGACCTTGTCATGCAAACATGCCGATAAAAGTGAATTGAGTAGCCAAAGGCATAACAAACACAGGACAAAAAAAAAACTCCCTGATAACAAAGGACTGGAAACATTGAAAAATGTCATTCCTAGCGATTATTCGTCAATTTGGTCCAAGGACAAAAAATTCAGCCCTGTGTCGACGATTTTTCGTCAATGTACCGACCTTGTTGCCGCCCTGGTCGACGTAGCGTGCCGTGTTGTTGTAGACGCGCAGCATGGGCACCAGGCCGTTGCTGGTACCGTTCGTGCCGCTGATGTAGCTGCCCTTGGCGCGGATACAGTGCACGTTCAGACCGATACCGCCAGCGGACTTGGAGATGAGCGCGCACTGCTTCAGCGTGTCGTAGATGCCTTCGATCGAGTCGTCAGCCATGGTGAGCAGGAAGCAGCTGCAATAGAAACAAAGAAACGTTCTCGTCAGTCAGGTGTATGTAGAACCGGTGACGAATGTGTGAACTTCCGCTGTTGATTTTCTGTCACATAAACCACCCAGAATTATGACTCAACCAACAGACTGTCTTTCACACGACTCCGCGCCGTGCACCTCACCTGGAGAGCTGCGGCCGGCGGGTGGCCGCGTTGAACAGGGTCGGCGACGCGTGCGTGAACCACTTCTCCGACAGCAGGTTGTACGTCTCGATGGCGCCCTCGATGTCGTCGCCGTGGATGCCGACCGCCACTCGCATCAGCATGTGCTGCGGCCGTTCCACCACCTTGCCGTTGATCTTCAGCAAATAGGATCGCTCCAGGGTCTGTGAGGAGCAGGTGGCGTCAGACAATACAAGGCAGTCGATTAGACAGATCAAAAGGCCGAGTGTTGGGGACATAAACACACGTCCACAGCAGGGATATTATGCGCTCGATTCAAGAACTGATGTACAATATAATAAGTGGAACGCTGCATCCAATTACATACAAGTGCTAGTTCTAAAATGTTCTGAAGCAGTAAAGGTGACAATGTAATATTTCACCTTGAATCCGAAGTAGTTGTAGGTGTAGTCGCGGTCGTAAATGATGTGCGAATTGAGCATGTCCGCGTTGTCCATGATGATCTTATGGTGCTGATCGGAGATCATCGGGATATCGATGCCGCTGTTCGCGTTCCTCATGTGATACAGGTCATCGATCACCTCTGAAACACGATTCCAGCGTCAATTCTAGCTTTAGTGAACTGCAAAATAACTCAATGGACCAGCACAGGCAAATGACATAGACGTATATACGAATTACGATCCATAGTTGTCCCAGCAAACCAGGTTACATTTCAGGGTTAAGTACGGAGAGGTTTGATAGCTGAAAAAAGATGAACGTGGTTACCGATGTCAGCCTGCATCCACGTTCCTCCCGGGTTTATGAGCCTGCGAATGTCAATGTTAATCACAGGACCCGGGGTCCTGCCGGAAACCCCTGCCAGCCTCCGATCGTCACCTACCGCTGAACGTCTTCTTGGTCTCCTTGTGCAGGTTGGCGACGGCGATGCGCGCGGCCAGGATGGCGTAGTCGGGGTGTTTGGTGGTCATGGTGGCAGCCGTCTCCGCGGCCAGGTTGTCCAGCTCCACGGTGGTCACACCCGGGTACAGGCCGTTGATGACCTTCAGGGTAATGGCCGGCTGCAGATGGGAGAACAGGTCAGAAGAGGAAGTGATTGAGGAGATGTAAAATCTGCTGGCAAGATAATTATCATAAAAATGCAGGAAGAAAGGTTTTGTAACAAATCACAGCACTTATTTGCATTCCTAAACACATTTAAGATATAAAATATGAAATATTAATCAGGGTGATTCTTCAAAAGCAATCCTTACATTTAAAATCTGGCCAATGTGAAAACATGATTGAAAAAAATAGCCAAATAACATGACATATACCTAGGTAGCAATAAACTCTCAAAAACATCCAATGATAGATGTGTGATCATGCAAAAAAGTAAAAGAAGGTTCAAAACAAATTATACTCACTGGATCCACATAGTTCATGTTTAAGTTGTAGCAGAGCTTGTTGATACGATTTGTGATCTTGTCGAACATGACATTTTCCTTCCTTCCATCTAAACAGAGTGTGAATATGTTAAATGTTGACATTTGTGATAAACATCTTTCTTTGAAGCCACAGCTTGACTTAGCAACACTTTGACTTGCTTTCTTACCCAGCAAGGGAAATTAGCACAATGTGCTGAATTGAATGATCCATGACAAACAGCTAAAAAGCACAATAAAATGAAATAGAACCAGAATGTAGTGATGGAAGACAGAAATAACTTACCCCTCTTGATGACATACATCTTGGAATACATGATGTCCTTCATTTATGTTTAGTTGCTTGCCGAGTTGCAGTTGATAGTATCCACCTGAAAATGAAAAGGCGTGGTAAGAAAATACCTGCAATGCTGATGCCAGTGCTGTGCTGCACACAAATTTCAATTTACAAAGGCTTATCATTATAAAATTACAAAACTGAACATCTATCACCAGCTTTGGCTAATGACATTGTACTTACCTACCAAACTTACTTGACTTTCTGTGCCAGTGCTGGACCAGACCGATAATAGAAACCTCGAAGAAATAGCAACTAGAGAACGAAACAGATGATCCGTATTGAATATAAGGTATTGAAGCTGCAACGCGAAACAGGGCGGCCGCGGCCCAAGACAATGCACAAAGCGAAATTCGAGCGGGAACGGAGACCGATAAATTTCGCGCGAAATCGCGGTAGTGCTGAGTATGCTATGGCAAAATGATGAAAAAATGCATTTCAAGTGGTTATTCGTTGCTCTGATTAATGATTAAAAAAGTACCGTTTATGAATTTTAAATAAATGAATAAAAATTATCAATTCCCAACCAAATTACAACGCAGCACTAGAATACCCGTACGCCTCGCACGACACCCTGCTGGGGCTGCTGTCGCCGGCTCCCGTCTCTGCTGTCGCCGGTAACCGGCTTTACCTGCTGAGCCGGGCCGGTCGAGCAGCGCCGGCGCGGTGGGATGGATACCGCCGAGGGCTCTCCACCGCCCCTGGGCACCCAGGGCGACGATATGACAAACCAGTCAGTCGACCCATCGGACAGTTCGACTTCATTGGTCAGAGTTCTGTTCGCTAATCGCGCTGAGCCGGAGTGATTAACAATAATTGAATAGCATGAAACCAAAACAGCACATTACCAACAGCTATATTATCCCGGCACCGCCTGGGCTATTTCCATACCCACGACAGCCTGGGGGGGGGGGGG
This sequence comes from Amphibalanus amphitrite, assembly GCF_019059575.1. Classification (NCBI taxonomy): domain Eukaryota; kingdom Metazoa; phylum Arthropoda; class Thecostraca; order Balanomorpha; family Balanidae; genus Amphibalanus; species Amphibalanus amphitrite. The sequence goes on from NW_024881674.1 coordinate 661,536, forward strand.
GGGGTCGGATCCGACCCCCCTGTTATCTCGAGAACCAATGGTCGCTTCGAGCCCCGCGAGGCGGCGTTCGAAAGGTCTCTACGAGACCTTCCCAAAGGACTCTTAAGATTTTAAGATTGAGGTCAACTTTCGGGTCAAGGTCAGGTCAAAGGTCAAATTATGGGGTTTTGCATGATTAGGCTTACGGACAGCGGAATCGATAGCTGCTGCTCGAAACTCACCAAAAATGACCTCAAAGGCCTAGTGAAGGTACCATGTGCGTATAGGGGTCATACTAAGTACGGGTCAAGGTCAGGTCAGGTCACGAAAGGTCACGGTTTTCAATTTCTGCTACATGGGCGTGCGACACATGTTTTATGGCTTATTTTTCACGCCGAATCCGATGGTAATGGTTATATGTGACCCCAAGTCACTGTGCTGGTGATAAGTGTGCATTGAAAGCATAAAAAATCGTTTATACCCTACATAACTAAAGGAGGGCTAAGAAAAAAAGTCAATTTTTCAACTTTTTATTTTTGACATAAAAATACACTTTTCTAGACGAGCTTTGTCCCAGGAATCTAGTGGTGCCATTTGTTTTCACATGCGATGTTCAGAAGTGCCTCTAATTCACGAAAATGCTTATGACGTCACCATGCCCTATGCATGTTGGCAGGGCGTATTTTAACATGTTAACTGGGTCGGCAATTGCCGACCCAGTCACGGAGAATGCCGACCCAGTGACAGCCGTTTGCCGACCCAGTTGCCGCCCCCTCTAGGATGCAGCACGCACATGCAGGCTAGGTGCCGTCATTCATAGTGAGGCTGCTGCCCTCCAAAATGATAATGCCGCCTCTTAAAGTGAACCAGCCGTCTATAGAAAGTGATCATCCCGCAACTCAATGTGACAGTGCCGCCCCTAAATCTGTTAGTAGCCCCACTCATTGTAATGGTGCCGCCCTTCTAAGCATCTGTGGAGCCCCTCAATGTGATGATACCGCCCCTCAAGAAGATGATGCCGCCCCTTTCAGTATCAGTGGCGCCCCTCAATGTGATGGTGCCGCCCTCAAAGTGCCGGTGGCGCCCCTGAATGTGATGGTGCTGCCCGCCAACGAGTCGGTGGCGCCCCTCAAAATGATGCTGCCGCCCCTAATAGTGTCAGTGACGCCCTTCGAAGTGTCGGAGGAACCCACCAATATGATGGTGCCGCCCCTCTAGATATCCACATAGCCCCTCATTGTTCATTGAAAAATCGCTTAAAACTTGGTCTGAACTTTGTTGTGGTGCCTACAGAGTAAAAAGAATCAGCTTTATGACAGTAATGTGGCCTGGGGAAGGAGGTAATTTTGGGTTGTGACGTCACATATTTGAAAGGTTGTTTTTGGAATATGGGAAGCCTAAGATGTTTAATGAAAAATAAATGCCAGAACCGTGTTCCTGGTCATCCAATCTATAAAGTCGGGCACAATTTAACTGGTATTAACAACATTTTAGAAGGTGGGATAGTCCCTTTAACCGGCGCCGGGCTGAGGTTGTTTGAACCCCCCTCCCGACCCCTATAACTTGGCTACTTGGGCCACGTAGCGACACGCGGTAAGCGGCATTCGAAGAAGTGTCAAAACTACTTGGGTTAGTTGGTTAACCGTACTTTGGTTAGGTCAAGTCAAATGTCAAATATCAGGTGACCAGAGGTCATCAAAGGTGAAATGTGGGTGAAATGTTGTCTGTTTCAACATTTATTGACAAACTGGCGCATAACTCGGGGAAGAATAGAACTACAGCACCGCGAAAAAGCGCATTCGATAGCTCTTCAACGTTCCTATAAAGTCCTCAGACTTGACCTAACATCAACGACTTAACCTCCAGAGCATAACTTGTTTAACCCGTGTCGGGCCGGGGAGGGTTAAAGGGGACAGTGGACCCCCTCCGCCTCTCTACTGAGCTGTTTTAATGAAGAACCTTTTTACTTTAATAATTATTGACTCACGAAAGTTATGACATCGTTTTTTTTTCAGTACTGCGCTCCTCTCGTCGAGATGCGTCGAATGAACTATAATTTGACATTCAAATGTCATTTGGGAAATTTGAGCTCAGGTCCAGGTCATGACCCGACTGGTAAAGGTCATGTTGCATATCAGTCGATTTGTATCGTCAAACTGAAATCATCTAAGGTGTTTTCATCGCTCAGGCATATCGCATGTCTCTATCAGAAGTTATTGAAAAAAAACCTGCTGGAGGCCTACCAATCCATGACCTGACATGACCTCAAGGACATAACGAGGGGTCGTGGGTGGCATTTTTCCGATTAAGTGTGTCATTTTTAATTGTTTTCTGATGTTTAAATTCGTTAACTTTGACATTTGTCTACCTATAAAAAGAGGCACATGCCCCGACTTTCTCCCATTTCCTTATACCTAATGGAAGGGTCGCAAAATTGTCCTTACCTTTGGTCAAAGACATCGCAATTTCGAGACTTACATTTTATGTACTTACAGTGACACACTGTATTATCAATCGCTGAAGTTATAAAGGGATCGTTCAGTCGGTATATCTATGGTGAGCATTTGCCTGTTCCGTAGCTCAGTTGGTAGAGCACCGGACTCCCCGCATTGTCTCCGCTTGCGTTTTGTCCGCCGGCCGAGCCGGAGAGAAAGTTACCGAGTGAATATAACGAGGCTTGAAATGATCTCACGCATGTCAAAGTGTTTTTATTTTAGGCAAAATAAATATCTAAAACAGTAAAACAAGCTTTCGGCATTACGCCATCATCAAGTTTGAATAAATTAACATGTTTTTGATTTTCAAAAGCTAGAGCGCAATCATATTGTTCCAGGCATCCTCATAGCAGCTCACTTTTTTTAAACATATTGCAATACGTTGCAAATAGTGTGGTACATTGCACAATGCACATGGCAAGTAAATAATGTACAACAATGTATCATTACGTACACTACAACATGTCATGCACACAATATATCATAGGTACAACAATGTTAATAAATCTCACCTCAACATCAGCCGCATACATCATCAACACCCGGTCAGTAAACATTGACATTATAATCATATTGAAAAACATTGCCGCTGCTCTTAGCTCGATTAGTTTGAGGTGAGATTTATTGACATTGTTGTACCTATGATATATTGTGTGCATGTCATGTTGTAGTGTACGTAATGATACATTGTTGTACATTATTTACTTGTCATGTGCATTGTGCAATGTACCACACTATTTGCAGCGTATTGCAATACGTTTAAAAAAAGTGAGCTGCTATGAGGATGCCTGGAACAATATGATTGCGCTCTAGCTTTTGAAAATCAAAAACATGTTAATTTATTCAAACTTGATGATGGCGTAATGCCGAAAGCTTGTTTTACTGTTTTAGATATTTATTTTGCCTAAAATAAAAACACTTTGACATGCGTGAGATCATTTCAAGCCTCGTTATATTAATAATAATCATGTCATCCATCCTCGCCCACATAAAAAATTACCGAGTGAAGGTCATTCAAATTTCAAAAACTCAATGACAATGTCACTGGGGTCACCAAAATGTTTGAGTAGGTAGGTATAACATTCATTAACTGGGGGGGGGGAGGGATGAACTTATCTGTGCAATACGCTGTTCATTACGCGAGTAACACTAATAAATAAAAAATGTATGAGTTCATTCTTACTCCACCCGCTCTCCCTCTCCATAAAAAGAGAGTTTAAATGTGTTGAATTTTATTTATAATTATACCTATGCAGAAAAATAGAGACGTCTAAGGATATGGCCGAATATCAGCGACTTGCTGTGTAAGCAATGAGGTATGACAAGTGGGGGTAATGGCCCCGTCCAGCGCCCATAAAGTGGGCACCACTCGTGCGACCTGCCGACCACTGTTCTAGATAGAGCCATAAAACGCGTGAATGTTTTAAGCTTGACGATACGGATCGACTGGTATGCAACATGTTCTATTTCTGGTGAGGTCATGAACTTGACCTCAGGTAAAATTTTAATTTTTTTTTTGTAAAATCAAATTACAGGGTTGGGCAGATAAATTGGGACAAATTTCAACTTCCTCTAAAACAACTATTTTTTGAGTGATAAAGATAATTTTTGAACATAAATATAGGCTAATGAATACTTTTCCATGTTATGGAGGTTGCGTTGTGATTTTGAGCCGGCTGGTCACAGAACGTGGGCTTAAGCAAGCCACTATCAACTTAGTCCGCGCGCACATGCATGCCAATACTCTAATTATGCTCCATCAAATGGCTGAAAGTAGTGTGTATCGAACAGACGTAAACGTTGGAGGAAGAGATGATATTGACTCATCCTTACATACCAATTGCATTGACACCGGCCGCTCCCCCGGCTTTCCAGGGGTGCCAAAAGGCAAAATTCAGTTAAATCAGAGGATCCTCGCGAAAACAGTGGCGCGAGCTTACAAAGAAGGTAGCCGCGCCATGAGAAAGCCATATACCAGCACCTCAAACATGTACTCTTATGCATTGATGCATATCAACCTGTTAACATAGATGTTGAAGCAGCTGTGACGTTAAAAAGATTGCTTCCTCTTGAAGGGCTTGGAGAAGCGAGCAAGCACGTGCAGGTCTTTTTCGACGATGGTATCCCCATAACCGAACATATGAACAACCGCAAACACCATGAAACATCGTAACCAGCCCAGAAGACGTGATCTTAGTTCCAAAAAGCATGCAGCAGACATCGGTGATGGCATTCCACTCGGTTACTTCTGACGGTCACGTGGGGCCCCCTCATTTTACGGAATCGGGAGGGGGTTCGCCATTACAGGGTACCCAACCATTATTCCGGCAGTTCGAATGAACAAGATGGAAGAAGGGAACATCCTGCATGGAGTGATGGTCTTCGAGGAGTCAGCTCCCCGGCATATAGTAAATTAAATACAAAATCTCCTGAAACGGAGGATCCCGCAAACTGTACCCAAAGGAAAATGCCCCCTTCCTCATTAAATAAGCGCACACAGGTTTTGGTTGCTGGGGCGTTTTTGCGGCTGAGTCTAATGAACGTCCCCATGTGACTGTGGTGAGCCTCAGCAGTGACAGTTGGCTACAATTACGAGCCATTTCAGACGGGAGATCTCGCCGCGCGTGCGGCCAGTCCAGGCACCGATAAGGACTGATGCAGGTGGACCACGGTGACCATATTTGGTGATAAATGTATAAAATTGGTGTAACAATATCTGATCCAATTTTGAAATGCCTATGCTTACAAATTTCTAAGCTACGGCGTTCTAAATGCAAATATGTATTTTGTCCCAATTTATCTGCCCAACCCTGTATATTTCATTTATCGCATTATGATGAGAGAAAAACTATATCCCGGAAATACCGCTGAGCTTAGGTTGAATCTGAAATCATTACTTAGAAAGAGTTATAAAAGAACCGTCGAACGTGTCTTTTTTGGTCATTAAATATCAGTAGGTATGCCGCCCCCTCAGATGCCAAGTGCCGCCCCTATGAGTGCAAAATGCCGCCCCTAATTGTGATTGCCGACCCAGTGAAAATCCCTTAAAATACGCCCTGGAGCTATTTTTTACAATTTGGGGGTCAAAAATCAAGATAGAAAGTTGAAATTTGGGGCATCTAATGTTCTAATAGAGCTCTACAACATATATTCCGGTTTTTGGAAATTCCCAAAATTTTGGATTTTATTAGCTGTTTTCCAAAAAATGTAGTTTTTTGAATTTTTAGGGGTAAAAAACGCATTTTATGGAAAATCCGAGATAGCCATTTTAAAGAACTCGTTGAGCTGCGTCTTTTCATGTCCTTAATTTGCAATTTGCTGTAAACCCTGATTTTTTGGCGATTTTTTAAACATTTACCACTTTTTGACTAAAAACGCCATGTAGTTACATCACTAAAATCGATATATCTCAAAAAATTTTGGAAATTTTTTCTTAGAGATTGCACAGGAGACGTCAAATTGATGGGGGAGAAGGTATGCCAAGTTTCAAGCAGATAGCGAAAGTGGTTCATGAGTTATTCAAGAAAAACGGAGGGGGGGGGGGTCGGATCCGACCCCCCCCCCCCAGGCGGTCGCGGGGTAATATCATTGACATTACCGTCTTCTTAGTTCTTTATAGGCCTACGTAACATTAGCGTCGCCATGGGAGGCAAGCACGGTATATAGAGAACTGAGGCAAGCGGGGCGGCATGCCCCCCCCCCCCCCCGAACAGCGAACTGTGAAGTGTCATCGGTGACCTCGATGTCAATGAAATTGGATTTCCCTCGACAATTTGAGGCAGGGTTTTCGTACCGTTTGAATTTTGCGGATCCGTCCTAGCTAGTAGCTGTACTGGAATCATCCATGTCCATGGCTCGATGATTATTCGTTGGGTTTCGTCGCAGGGATGCCTTAGGCTCACATGTTTTATACCGAGTGAGAGTTTGCTGTGCACCGAATTAAAATGTCAATATATGGTTTGTTCTAACTTCTATTCGCATATTACAGTTTCGAGAGAGGCAGAGCAATGAAGGTTTCCGCGGGGGTGTAATGGGGATTTACGTGGGGGAATAATGGAGAGTTCACGCCTGAGAGTTCCGTGGGAGAGTAGATAATGGAGAGTTCACGCGAGACACTTTTGACGTGTTTTACCGATTCTTGTTTATACGCCACCCCCCCCCCCCCCAAAAAAAAACCTTAATGTTGAACTGGTCACCAAATTTGCATAGGGGCGATATTTTCGTCACGGGGTCGTACCACTCGTACAGACAGACAGACAGACAGACAGACAGACAGACTATATTACCAACCAACCAACCCCCCCTCCTCCCCCCGGCCGTCTGCGTTATGAAAAATGCCCTGGCCTGGCGAGGGTTAACCCGCGCCCGGCTGGGGGTCCTGGATTTCCACGCCCTGCTGGGGGGGGGGGTGTTTGAACACCCCCCCCCCCCCTTCTAACTCGGCTCCTGGGCCACGTAGCGATACGCGGAAGGCGGCGTTCGAAGGAGCGCCAAAAATAATGACGAAATCACTTCAGTCACTTTTTTGGTCAGGTCAAAGGTCAGGTCACCAGAGGTCATTGAAGGCAAAATTTCGCCAATTTTCAGGTCGAATGTCGACAATTTCCAGGAAGCCAACGCATAACTCGGGAACTAGAGCTAAAGCGCCGCGGAAAAGCGCATTCGATAGCCCTATTAACGCCCTTTCTGAGCAATTCTCTCAGATTTGACCTAACGTCAACGGTTTTGCCTGCAGGGGGCAAAAACTGCAAAAATAGCCGATTTTTTCAGAAAGTTTTTTTCTGCAATAATTTTTGTCGCAAGCCTTGTACGAGCTTACTTTTACCGGTATCGTGTTCCTCTCGTCAAGACGCATCGAATGAACTATAACTTGACCTTGAAAGGTCAACTTGAAAATTTGACCTCAGGTCAAGGTCATGACCTTGACCGGATAAGGTCATGCTGCATATCAGTCGATCCGTATCGTCAAGCTGAACACATCTAAGGCATTTTCGCCGCTCTAGCATGCCTCTATCAATAGTTATTTGCGAAAAACTGTTAGACACCATTCGTGACCTGAGATGACCTCGGGGGCATAAATAGGGGTCACGGACACCATTTTCATGTTCAGTGTGTTTAAACCACTTGTAATTCAGTGTTTGGGAGTGTGTATAATGTCTTTCGTCCAAAAGAGGCGCATTTCAATTTTCTCCCATTGACTTATAGGTAATGGGGAGGTCGCAAAATTGACCTGACCTTAGGTCACCGATATCAAAATTCTGAGATATACATTTTATAGATACTGTTACCCTTATCAATCGCTGAAAGTTTCAAAGCGGTCGGTCACTCGGTGTAGCAGTGGCAGACATTGAAACTTTTTATGAGGTGAGGTCACTTCAAGTGACCTGGTGACCTGACCTTGAATGACCTTGGTCTGAAATTTTCACAACATGTGTAGAATTGATGTATGACGCCGTTTTTGAGATATTCGCGAAAAACCACAAGGGGGGTGTTAAAAAAAAACCAGCAGGGCGCGGGTTAACTCCGCGCTTGACCGAGCCTCCAGCTGAACACCATTGACTGAGGTGGGGGTTTAAGGACCCCCACCCCAGGTTATCTTAATTAAAAAATAAGCATCATAGCGAGACGCGTGAGGCCGGAGGCGGCATTGGAAAGGCCTCACCGAGACGCATCAGATGCAATCTTGAAATTTGGAATTTGAGGTCACGTGACCTGTCAAGGTAGAGTATAAGTAGAGTCAAAGATCAAAATAGAGTATATTCACACTTTGAGCTCTAGCGAACGCAGCATCGAAGATATCGAGCCCAATTTTGGCTTTAATAAGATCATTGATTGGTGCAACTAACTATTACGATAGATACAGCTGAAGTCACAAAACAAATTTTAAGGTGGTCAGGTCAAAAGAGGTCAATGATTTCAAAAATAATGCAAATGGCATGTGACATATGTTTTCTAGCCAGTTTTGGCCATAGAACTCGATGGCTGTAGGCATCGCCTGTGACGCTTTAGCTCATTTTTTTCGCAATTTAGGGTGAATTTTAATCAGCCACTGTCAGTGGCTTCTTCAAAAGATATTTTCCCAAGATCCTAGATGGTTATCCACTTTACTAAGTAAAATAATTTCGAAGTATCCTGCATCAACTGCTTGATCCCCAGTTTATTGCGCCCAGCCCCGCCGCCATTGAGTGTGCAGAAGGTAGGTATAATTTATCCTAATTAGTTCACTGCACGGCACTTGAACATAACATTAGGACTATCATCAACTTAATTTGTCTCTGCAGAGTTTGCTTCTCATTTGGTGCTCACCACACCTCACTTTCCTTGCATTACCTATTTCACAGCCGATGACGTTAGAACACCTATCGCCGCACCGTCACCTGTGCAAAAAGTGGTAACATTGCAGACAAAAACAACAACGTGACCGGGGTCGGGCGCCCCCCCCCCCTGACTCGGTACGTCCTATACGGTCTCCGGAAGCGCTGGCGAGGCGGGGAGTCACGTGTGTGCGACCAGCTGACTGCTGTGGAGACTGTGCCGGACTGTCGCGGCCAGCAGACACCCCGTCAGTCGCTGCACTCAGTCGGATCACGCGCCGCCGCCGCCCTGTCCTCTGACGGACAACAGGGCTGCCCCATTTCGCCAGCAATCACGTGGTGTGAAGAGAAATCGCGGTGTGCGCGAATGGCCGCCGCCCCGGCCGGTGGAGGTTGACTGCACGGCGGAGGGACGGCCGGCCGCCGCCCTGCAGAGCTCTGGCGATATTCATACCCACGGGACACGGGGCCCGCGACACATCTCGGCACACCCCGATGCCATGCAAATGGACGTCACTGCAGGGCTGTTCAGACGGCCGATCGATGCAGTTGCCTGTAATTCCATTGTACTGCTTAGCATGAGTTAACAAAGTTGCATAAGGCTAGGTCGATATGAATACGAGTATTGAATGCAAGAGATGCTTATATATGGGCGTAGTGAGGACACATCAGGTATAAGGTACACATAAAGTGCATGCCTCGCTTGCTTTACGTCAAGGCAGGACCGGCAAGATCACAGTTTCATGCTCCTCGTCGGAGCGGTCATCTCACGGTAAAAGTCGGCCCGAATGATGGGCACAGACTACGCTCCTGAAGATCTTCCACGTGAAAAGTGGAACATCATTCTGTAATCTGTAGTCAACTGTACCAAACTGGCGCAGTTCAAATTGCCCATCTCCCTTATTCTGTGGACTACAAGAGCATTGCTTTACAAATGAACCTTAATCCTCGCCGGCGCAGGGTGGTTGATACAACCCCACCTCCCAAGGGTTTTTCGCAAATAACTCTCATAAAAAGCGGCTGATCGCAACAAAACTTTCAGTATTCTCGCGTTAATCAATTTGACAAATGCCCTAAAAATTTCATGACCCTGACCCAAATGACCTTTGACTTGTGACCTACTTTTCGAGACCATGTTTGGTCGCAATCGCGATTCGGCGTATGTCGGCTCGCATTAGCCGCGCGTTTGTAGTTTTCGTGGTTTCAAGCGCTCAAACATGTGATGATGTTGGTCCCATGCATAAGGGTGGGAGCCAAAGTCACCTGAAGGTCAGGTCAGGTCATTGCCGACCTCGGTTCACTTTTTCGAGCTTTGACATGTTGCTAGGCAAGTTTTTGAAGCTGAATTCGAATTTAGCAACCATTCGAACATTTACGAAAAAGTTTTGGTGCCTTCGTAACATGTACCTAACACCTACTACGAATACCCAGCAGAACCCCTACTGGTTGACCTGACCTGACCTGGCCTAAATGCATAAAGGCAACACCTATGATCAAAACTTGCATGATATTCGTGATCAGCACCCCGAAAAAAAACATGGCAGCCACACTTTACGACGTTCTAAAACTGTCCCGATTTTCCCGACTTTTGGGTCATTGACCTGACCTCAGTAGTCACCATTTGACCTATGACCTTAAAGCCGAGAACCGTCGGCTTCGTCTCGTGACGACCTACACGATGTTTTTTTCTGCGAGGCTCTAGCTCAATTAGGGGCCAAACGCGAGGGTGGTCGTACCAGCCCCTCCCCCCCCCCCCTTTGTGCCGTCGGAGGACGCAAAATGGCCTGTGCCGGCGAGGGTTAATAATGATCCGTGTCAATGAAAAAATCCCATGACGTCCATCCAACTGCAGGCCAACTTTTTCTGACCTAAATATTCTCCAAGCTGGCAGAACGTGGGCATAGTTAGATTCTAGGCCCTGCAAGTCTGCATTCTCAGGTGGCGATATGGTCGTCATGTGGGCCAAACGGCGGCCCCTGACCGCGGTGAGCATAGATGAGCTGGCCTTCGGTAGGCAGTTTCCAGAGTTGCTACCCGGCCTACATTTTGGAGTCTAATCGAGGTGTCAGTTTATGGTCATTTTCCAACGACTTGAGAGTGGTGCGCTTAGTCTTTGTAAGCGAAATAGAAGATAGTTAGGTATTTAATTTCCAGCTACTTGTCAAATTATCGATAAGATGCCAAAGAATAGTAGCATAGCAAAGTTAAACATTTACTCGGCGCTCACAAGCCATGTAGATAACAGATATGTACCTATTTATTTTTTATTTTTTTTTTCTACACCGCCACCCATGAACAGGTGACCAGGAGTGCCCCCTCCCTCTATCCCAGCGACACACAGAACCTTACGTTAACACCAGAAAACTTAATATGACAAGTCGCGGCACTCCCTGCTAAGAGTAAGGAAAAAAAACAAAAGAAGGCGAATATCAGAGGAGTAAGCATGCTGTTAATAGATGGTATAAAAGAAGCAAAGTAGTCACAACTGCAAACAGTTAGTGACTGCCCTCCTACATCCCTGAAACGCCCACTGATGCTCACTCACACAGGGGAATGTTAGTGGGAGGAAGACAACTGAGGGGGATACAGTCATACATACATAGTGGATAGTTGTAGGTAACATCTCTGGTCAAATTCAGGCAGGGTCATTTACTGAGCCTCTGTAGGGCCGTCCAACTAAGCAAGGCTTGTTGTCAGACGGCCCACAGAGGCCAGTTCCGAAGTGGCTGGTGTAGAAATTAGGACAGGTAAGGCAATAAAGCAATAAAGGCAACATAACGAGACTGGCAGGCGATATCAAAAGACGCAAAAAAAAAACAAGCAAAAAAACAAAAACAAAAACAAAGAACACAAAAAAAATCACATACACACAATGGGAAAGGGGTAACCGAAAAGGAAGGACGGGTAACAGAACTAGCTACTCGATAATAAAGATGTTTTTTATGTGTATAAAACGTACATACTAATATACATTTATAATAAGGTACCTTGTAACTAAGTTGGAATCTAGTTCTAGATGCAGGGTTAAAGTTATGAATCGCATTCAAGTGATCGATGGAAGGCCGTCCGTTGACATTAACCCATTTATATCGGCATCACAGTGCATTCGGTGTATGTTTGTATTAACCCGCCACCTGGTGGGGGGGGGGGCTATTTTTTGCCCCCCCCCCCTCCAGACTTTTCGATATATCTCCAGAACCGCTGCGCCGATCGTCACCAAACTTTCAGTACCCTCCCGGACATCAATTTTACATATGGTGACCAAAAATTTTTCCGAAGGCTATGATAGGTTGGCCGGAAATGACGTCAGAGTGACGTCATGTTCTGCCGTTTTCGACCCAAAAAAGGGTTTCGTGGGAAGAGCTGTCAGGCCTATAGCTTTGCAAATACAGAAAAATGATAAGGACATAAAAGCTGTAGAATTGACAGGGCTACAAAACTGCTATCTCGGTTTTTTGCATTTTTTTGATTTTGACCCCCAAAAATTAAAAAATATTTTTTTTTTTATATAATGATCGAAAAATCCAAAAACTTTTTTGAGTTTCGCAAAAACCGGAACATATGTGATAGTCCTTACCGCATTCCATCCACATACCAAATTTGAGATCGATACCTCTTTTTTTGGCGAAGTTATAGCGAAAAAACTGTTCAAAATTGATGGCGTCAAATTTTCAAACTCAATTTTTAGCAATTCTAGACCCCGTAACGCAAAACAAAGACCACCATTAGACTCCCCGTGACAAGCTGCATCGAATCAATACCCATTTTATGCAAAAATATCAACTTTGAAATTTGACCTTTTTGACCTGACCTTGACCTGACCTCCACCAGAAAGTGACCTAAACCGTACCTGATGGTCTTATAACCAACAACATTGAGTTGGAAATGAAAAACTGGCCATAAAACATGCATCGCATAACCTTAGTAAAGTTGGGCTCATGTGGTGACCCTTGGTGACCTTTGGTGACCTGACCTGTGACCTGACCTGGTATGACCAGTGACCTCTAATAGCAACATATGTACTAGACAACTGACGCCTTATCGCTGATTTTCGACAAAATGCGTTTTACTCGGTGTTATAGCGCTTTCCCTAGAAGCCCCGTGAACGGTAAAACATTTCATCTTTGACCTGACCTGTGACGTCATCGGTGACCCCGAGGTCAATAAAATTTAGTTTCCTTCGACAAATTTGACAGGCCTTTCGAACGCCGTTTGAATTTTGCGGATCCGTCCAGTAGTTTCGGAGATACGAGGGGGGGGGGGGCAAAAAATAGCCCCCCCCCCCCCACCAGGTCGCGTTATAAACAGACCCCACCAGGGCGCGGGTTAACGGTTGTTTGGCGAGGCTCTCCATTGGCTATCGTCCCTCACCAGCCATCAATCAGCAGTCCCCGACCAACGGACATCTTGAATCTGGATCGGCCTTTGCCGCGATCTGGTTTACTCACTGCATACGAGCACATGTGCAATAAAACGGGTGCTCTTTGGCGCGTGCCTGTGCTAAAACCATTCCAAAACATCGATAATGAATGGTGGAGGGGGAAAACTTCCTACTTTAGCATCAAAACTCTCATTGTTCCGGCCGAGTTCGGCGTGCCCAGCTCGGTGGCCATGTTTTTCCACCGGTGCCGTGTTTTGGGAGCGGTGACCCCAGGCCCAGTCTCATGTGCTGGCAGCGGGTCGCGGTCCACATATCTAGCTCCGTTAGCGAGGCGATATGCTGACCCGCCGGTGCCTGGCACCGGCAGGGGCGGCGCCACGGATTTTCGATAGGGGGGGACGGGGACGGGGGCTTCACTGACCGAAAACCCCAAAAGTAGATATTTTTTCGAACTACTCCGCCACCCATGATCCCATGATCAGGTGACAATATTGATCGTGTATGCAAAAAAAAGCGAGGCACGTAACGCCGCGAAACTTGGCAAAGCCCAAAACACATCGAATGGTGCATCCCGTTTCCAAACTTATCCTAGGACACCTTAGATCGATCACTTTTTCAAGCATCCTTGCCTCTAAATCAAAATTTGCAGTCTTGTCAACTCAAAGCTGGTTTCCTACAAGCTGCGAATTGCTTAGGTATGAGTAGCAGTGCCAACTATTCTTATGTTTCGTACTTTCAAATTTGCGATCTTATGTCTGGTCAGCTTTATGGCTTCACCATCATACAGCCATGGCGGAAAAGTGTGAATGTCTTCTTCTCTGACAAGCGCGCCAAAACTGCAATATAATTTCAGAATCATGACATCACCACCTGATCCAAATGCAACAGGCAGGGTGCAGCTAATGGCTAGCCGTCAGTGGTCATGTCGTCGGTGGTCACTCAAAAGGTCATGTTAGGTCATGGAAGGTCACCAGCCGTTATTTGATCACACTTTTTGATGGATTTTATTTACCTAGAGCTTCGCGGGAAAAAGAGCGTATGCACCGTTAAAAGTTTAAATGAAAGGATCTCAGGTCCGGCGACGTCTGATGTCAGGTGAAATGCCCCAGGGTAGGATTCCGGTCCTTGTTGATTAACTTCGTCAAAAATGGCAGTAGAGCTGCGATGTAGGCACCATTGTGTTCGTCATGATCGAGCTGGCACGACCTGCATCGTCCTCATATTCACCCTCCAATCGTAACAACTACAGCAGGGATTGGCGAATGGCGGGCACCCACTTTGGGAGGTAATGAAGGTCTCTGGAAACCTCATCTCTCATCTCTTTAGCATTAGTGGCTCTCCTTATGGAACAGGTTTCTTGACTGTTTTACCCCAGAATTCAAAGACTATACTCTGTTCCGTTTCAAGTTTGCAGTCGAAGTGCCCTGCTGAAAGCAGTGCGTGATTTCTGTATATACAGCTCTTACGTTTTAAGACGCAAATTCTTGAGCGGAGGAGCGATCTGCCGAAGAAACTCCAACTGCAAGCTTGATATGGAACAGACTATAGTCAAGGTAAACGCACCACAGTGAGCACAATTTGATAAGCTGGTGTATCTCAATTTTCATGTAGAAAGTTTCATGTAACACGTACGTACTACGTATCTAAAACCCTTTCGTGCACTCATGCAAAAGCAACTGCCATGTTTCAACAGCTCGTAATGGCATTTTCATAGCCGCTGACGTAAGAAGGGGAGGGGGGCTCGATTAGACCCCCAGCCGTTCGGCCGGCGACCGAACTCAGTTTTGCAGAAAAAAAAACCGAGTGCTAGGTATCCCCTTCACCAGAGGGAGCCGATGCTACCTAATTATAAGGTCTTGGGTTACTGCATGATTTTTTGGTCCTGCCTGTGATCTATCCGAACATTTCTCCCCACAAGTGCTGGGGTAAGATGTCATAGATTTGAAATGGCTTCTGTGGTAGAACTGCCATGCTTGAATTTGATTAATTGGGAATGGAAAATATCCATATAGTAACGGAAATCGAATTTCAGTAAACTTGGTTGTGTCGGCAGTGGGGTCTGGTAGTGAGGTGGGGGAGGTAATAACCCTGCCTGGCGCCCCAAAGAGGGGGGGGGGGCACGATCCCAGAGGGCCTGCCGATCACCTTATAACTACAGGCATCACAGCTCCACACCTTTTGCAGATGGCCAGGACCCCTTGCGATACATCCCAGCAGCAATATTTATTCAGAACCTGCCTTGATTAACCAACGATGCATTAAATGCGGCGGATAACTCTGCAATGCACTGTTATCAACTACTGAACGGGCCTCGCCGATAGGGGGGTTCTGTACCCCCCTAACTTTCGATAGCCGGGGACCTGTCCCCCCCGTCCCCCCCGGTGGCGCCGCCCATGCTGGCACGTCGCGGGTGCCAGCACCCCGGCGATGGGTCACCGTACCCTGCTGACTTAATGTACCCTTCCACGTGCCGATAGCGGGGCGACCTGCAGAGGCCGGACGGTCACCTCTCGGGACTGTATAGCCTCTTGAGTCCCGCCAATTCGCCCATGAATGGAGAGCAACGAAACTTTTTTGGCTGAGAGCTTTGGTGCCAATAATGACCAGATTGGTGACATTTCAGCCGTGAAGGTCATCGCGCATGCGCAGTGACATGTATACTGGGATATACAAAAATACTCAAAGCCTATAAAATCTGACTGAAATGCAATCCATGAAAACTTCCATACAAACACCAAAGTGTATTTTTTCGTTTGTTTAGGACGTAAAATGGCTAATAGTATTGACACGTTTAATTATCAACACCACTCGCCCTTAACTTCAGCTTCTTCTGCCCCTTGCCCACTGCTCTTAGGTCTTTAGTTGCCATTTCCTTTGAAGATATAGAACTTGTAGCACCTGTTGCGAATCGATAAACAGTAGAGGAAGACCTTGCAGCATTATCTGAAGCGACATCTCTCAAAAAATTCGCCGTATGGTGTGTTTTAGAGAGGTGCTTGCCTATGTCATTGTGCTTAGGGGTCGGATTCTAATTCATCGGGCGATTTATCAAACTTTGAGTGAGGATCTACAGTCATCGAGGTCGCCAACGATTCGAAGAATGTTAACGCTCAACCACAGAGCCATTTGAAGGCATAATGTTGTTTGTGAGCCACAAAAAATGGCTTTAACTAACCCAGCAACCATGTATACTACAGTATACATGACTAGTCCTAGGCACAGTCCGTTGTATACTGACGTTTACATTTATCCGTCGTGCAGGATCCCGTTGGTCACTCGGGTGTACATTTATTTTTTCAGAGGTCAATTCCTCCGAATAATTGTAGTGCTACTTCTTAAGCACGTCTCAAAATTTTTCGGGCCAAGGACATTTGTATACCTTAGTATACATGAACTTTAATTCTTTCTGGAAAAGTTCCAAACACACAATTTTGTTTACAAAACCTGCAAGCAATGATCAACAACGAATAGTTATGTTAGCAAAACAACAGTTTTCGATGAGTCATACTCTTAAAAAGAAATAACAGGAAAATAATTAGGAGACGTACCTCTATGCTGCGACCGCCGAGATACCGGGAAGATTGAAGCGCTGAGGCGTCAACAAATTCAACTTGAGGATATAAATTCAGCCACCAGGTGGCGGACCATGGCATGAAGAATGCAACGCATGGCCATGAAATAGCCTAGCCATTAGTGAATTCCGTAGAGATCGACTTAAGACGATGTATACCCCAGTATACAAAAAGAACCAAGAGGATAGGGCAGCGATAGGGCCCTGGCGGCGCCGGCACACCCAGCATCAACTGACACGCATTCGGCCTGCTCCAAGAACATGTTACCGGGTTTCCTTCGCCAGTTGGGTGTGAAGAGGCGCGGTCACGAGAGGGAAGGACCGGCGCGTAGCAACAGACAGGCTACAAGGAGATATACAATAGGGGCGGCTATTGGCTGGCTCGGAACACATCTCGCTGAATTTCATTTGGTGCGCAAACACACTTCTTTCGCCCTGTATCTGCATTCTGCAGCCCTGCCCGCGCCACCTATCTGATACCGGAGAATGATGGCAGAAAGACGCTGCACTTTCTACACGCCTGAAGCGCGGAAACTCATGTGTCCGTGCCGCATTGACAGCCCTCATCGAGTGAAGGTGCGGGCCGCTCCTCCGCTCTGCATAATATCTAGGGTATATAGTGTTCTGCTGGGAACCACTAAAACCAGTGCTGAGGTGCCCGATCACCAGGCTCACGTGCGAATACCTAAGCGGCGCGGTAGGGGCAATCAGGTCAGGCGGGCGGCCTGCTCAAGATGGCCACCGATGGCAGTCCCCCGGTAACTACCGGGTTCGGCACACTCACGCAAACATGAGCTTCCAACTGTCTGCTGATCGGGAACATATGTGTCAGCATATATATGTCAAAGACACGCCTGACTAGTGCGAAAAGCCGGACCTGACCCAGATATCGCAGTACCCTGAAGGGTTATGCCATTTTTTTTCATATGACCAGTAAAACGCCTTTTGGGCGAAGAACGAGCGAGCGAGATAGTGAGCCCTGCACGTGCGGAAGGGCGAGAGGGTACTTCCAACGGGGCTTGTGCAAAGCACCCTTCTAACCGGTCGCTAGCGGTGTGCCAAATTTGAACGCAATCGGCCCAGCCGTTCCTGAGATCTGGAAGCGGCATTCTGCACGTACGCACGTGCAAACGGGGTCCAAACTGACTTTTGCACGGCACCCTACTAACCGGTCCCCAACCGTGTACCAAATTTGAGCGCAATCGGCCCAGCCGTTCTCGAGATCTGGAAGCGCCCCCTGCACGTGCGCACGTGCAGTAGCACCCTAACCGCAACACATGGGAATGCATGTCCTGGTGGGTGCCTACCTGTATGCCAAGTTTCAGCGAAATCGCCCCAGTAATTATCGAGTTATTGAAATGGAAACACATTTGGCACCTCTTCTTTTTTGATTTTGCACGTGCAGTGGGGGTCACTCATATAGATCAAGAGTATCCGACCTTTGGTAGAAGGGATGCAGCTACCACACAAAAATTACTGCAAGACAATCGCCCAAGCGGATGCTGAGATATGAGCCTCTCAAAATCACTACTTTGCAAAACAGCTTGAACACCCTTGACTTTTCACGTGGCACGTGCCACGACGGTCACTGAGATGTGTCAAAAGTAGTCAATTACGGGGTAGAAGGGATGGAGCTACCCAGCAGCAAAAAAGACCGCAGGCCAATCGGTCCAGCGGTTGCTGAGATATAAGCCTCTCGAAAGCGTTACAGGCCGGGCCGGGCCGGGCCGCTCATACTGGGATTTTTCCGTTATTTGAACAGACTCGCTTCGCTCGCTGCGCTCGCTCGCTCGTAATAAGCCAAAGAGGCAACTGCAAAGTTAACAAACTTTTTATGTGTCGCAATGGAATTTAAGATATAGGCGACATCCGACATGTGTTAATCGTACCACTTCCATAACTATAGGTAAGTACCTATATAAGGATACCTAAATATTGTGAAGAAAAACACAAAAGCATACTGATGACTTAAAATTTATTAATAGGTGCTTATCGAGTGGGCCGCTACAGTTTTGACACGACTAAAAAGAAACTAAATGAATTTTCGTATTTCATCTAAAAAACGTCTCTGCGACCGGCCACAATTTGACAGGATTTTACAGACTTACCAGATGTTCTACATTGCATGAACGTGGCATCGCATCTTTCCGCGCAATAAACCGCTTAGGAAAATATAGGTGCGAATATCTGAGGCTGCCATACGGTAGCAAAAGATCTGCCATCAAATCGTCTACAGTTGCAGCGCTTAAGTCGCACACACTACACAGACACACGGGTGAATCGTTAGGTAAAGTACATTTGAATTTCATACTTTTAGTAAAAGTAATGACATGACCAACGCAATGGCCATGATTCGTGTGGGAAAAGGGACACAGCTTGCGTACCTATGCTATGAAGAGCGGTTGTCATAAAAGATACTTTTCTTCAAACCGAGGAAAAGCAGCAATGCATTATCTACGTGTCGCATATTCTAACCGACTGGAACGAACCCATGGCCTGCTTCTCCCCAACCATTCAAGTTTACCTAAGTAACCAGTAACCACTAACCGCACCATATCGTAGCTAAACTCTAAGTCGTGACGACTTGGTACACTGTACCGCGCCCACTCTAGTCCTCTGAACAGTGAACATCGCTGGCGTCTGCAGCGGTCCATAACACTTTCAGCGCACATAAATGTGACAAACGACATGTCGAATTTGAGCGTGAGTGTCGGACGGCACACCGTAAATCGTGAGCCATCCGTCAGCGTCCCGCGACGGGCGGCGATCGCAGCTGATCGCAGCCTGAGCCATCGCAGCAGTCCCGTCACCCGTGAATGCCGGCCGACGCACACCAGAGCGGGACACTGCATGCAAGATACTTGTTCCATCAAAACCAGGAGTTGATGTAGCTGGCATGCCAGGCACACAGGACTGTACTGAGGAGTGAGGACGGCGCCGGGTCCGCATCAGATCACGATAAGACCGCGACAAGACCAGGTCAGCTCCGGGGGCCGGACCACGGCAGGTCCGCGTCGGACAGGGGAGCGCGAGACGGGACCGCGTCGGACCGGGCCGGGATCGGGTGAAGTGAGATTGGTGGAGCAGGGGCAGCCAAAAAGCGTTATTAGGCTACCAAGATGACATACAAAGTTCAAGGTCCAGGTCAGGTTAGGTCACTAAGACCCATAAACGAAGCATTGAATAGTTTTCAAGCTTCAAGGGGTAGGGGTAGGGGTAGGGGTAGGGGTAGGGGTAGAGGTAGAGTAGGGCCTAGGGGTAAGATGGGGGTGGGGCTGGAGGTAGGGTTGAAATCAATAAGGACCTAACATGTGAAAGGTTCTAACAGACCGTATCCAGCACTATCCAGTTAAATTAAAATAAAAATTGAAATTATTGCCATTTTCAATTTGATATTCTGACGGAGAGGTGTGCTCGAAATTGCCAATAAACATGTGTTTTGACTTAACTTTTTAACACGCGCGGTAGAAAGGGGGAGCGGATTTCGCCCACCCCTCCTGAGTTTTCGCCCACCTCCGCCCTGAGTTTTTCGCCAATAACTCGCGCCGCAAACATTCCATTTACGTCAAATTTTCAGTACTAGAATTGAATTGGGGAGAATAGAATTGAATTGGCGATTTATTTATTGCCGTGCAAGCAATAAATAAATCGTTCCACAGCTTATCTACAAACAGGGGGTCTAAAGTCAAACATCTTGCCGGAGCGGCGGCGCGGCGCGGCGCGGCGGCTGGCGCCGCGCCGGCCGCTACTCGCCGCCTGACTGGTAGACTGTGCCGGCGTCGGACGGTTCCGTCGGTGTAGGGGAAGCGGGGGGAACACCGCCACTGTGGGAAACACCGCCACCCCATCTGGCGGCGAAAGTATGAAATGTGAAGTGTAAAAATCCGTTATTTCCTATTAACCGCACTAAGGTAAGCGTCTTCTGATTTGTGTTCCGGTGTTTCAGTGTAATCGAAGCTCAATGTGGGCATTTAAAGAAAAATGCACATTCTCTTATAAAAATTCGATGAGTTGGGAGCACTTTTGAATGTCTTAAAGTAGAGTCTCGTTTTGATTTACTTGATTACAACGAAAAATAACTGATCGGCTGTGTCCAGTAAGATAGGTTTGCTTGAACCGTGTAGTACATTCTTGCCGCTGGCGATTTTTGCTTGTGATCACTTATGGTGTTACCCCAATTGAGGTTGCGGTGTTTCCTGTTCTTAGCGTGATAAGTGAACTCCAAAGACACGCTTTATTTATGTTCGTAGATGTTCCTAAGTCGGGAACAAGCAGCTTATTTGATTTTTTACTTTATATTTTTCATGCATCCCGACCAAGCACTTGCCAGCTGTATATAACTGGCAAACAGCTGATGAACCTATACCTATTTAGGTGTCCATTACCGACTGTTTGCGAAAATTACCACTTACCTACAGGAAACTCATCGCACGCGATCTCTGAACAATTAAAAGCTTTCGTAGGAATGGGTTGGGTTAACATCAACACCGGTGGCGGGGTTACCCACACAATTTGTAGGCGGCAAATATGCAAGGCATTTTTAAAAGTCGTGATACATGAAAACCTTTTAGGAGCATGCAAAATAAGTACCTAAAACACGTGAGAAAATGTTTAAATATTGTAACCAAGACAATAACTACCAAGAGACTACACACATATTCCCTCATTTTGGCGAAAAGCTTAGGGGGGCGGTGTTACCCCCGCTTCCCCTATACAGCCTTGGTTCCGTCTTTGCATTACGCTGCTTACCGCGTAGAGTTGCAAAATTTCCCTACCGCACTACCGGCATGCCGGTAATTTTTCACTACCGCAGGTTTTTTCGTGGTATTTGGCATATCCTGCCGGTAGCATGCCGGTATTTTTGATTTTGCACCAAAAAAAAAATTATCAGCATATGATTCAAACTTTGGACACTAAGAGGCTATTGATTTATTGAATTGTAATAACAGCAATCTTAGCCACTGCAAAATACATTTTGTGGTAAAAGTTCCATTGCTAAGGGTAATTGTACATATGAACCTCAGCATTTCACAGGTTTGGCTCTAATAAGAATTGTCAAGAATCTACTGTGGTCTATCAAAGGAAGAATACTCATTCATGTTGCAAAAGCACAACCAATTAGTAAGTCTAATGGTAGGTAATAGGTATAATACAATAAAATAAATTAATGTTAATGGCAACATTCCCTAGGCAAAAGGCAGAATCAAAACACAAAACGCATTGTTTGGAAACTGGCCTTGAGTCGTGAGATGTGGTCTGAGATACTCTACAAAGAATTTGGCACTGAAAATCCAGCTGAAAAGGCAGGTATTAGGAAGCCCTGAGCCTAACTTCGGTCCCAAAATGAAATGAAAATGAATTAAACTGGCATTTTGTCTTATCTTTACAAGAAAACACAACATGCAGACCAAATGAAACAAAGTGGCGCTATATGATCAGCTGATCAAGCAACCAAGGATTGACTTTTAAGATCCTCTGTCCCCTAAAAAAAGGATGTAAGCTGATGACGTAATATTTATTCATATGCCCTTTTGGTTAAATTACTCAAGAGAAGTGGATTTTCTTGTAGTGAATAACACAGTGTTGATTTTATTGGATTTTAATATCGTGTTGGATGATTTTTATAAAAAAAAATCATTCACGAGGCAGTAGTTTGCAGTCCTAAAACTTTTTTGCAGTGTTTTAATCAGCTGGTTAAAAACTGTGTTATGGCGCATCTGTTTCGTTTCGATCCTTTATAACTTGTGTTTGTTCCCGCGTTTGAGATGGGAGAGGATATTATATCGTTTTTATACATATTATTTGGTGACTTCTCAGGACAAGTGAGTTATTAACACATATTTTTACATGATTCGTATCTTTCTCACGACCCAACAAGCCATGGCGGATAGGAAAAAGCAGATGCTGATCTCGCTTCCTCAGTTAGGAACATGGCCAAATCTGTAGTTTTTTTATATTGCAATTGTGATTTATGACTAGCTATAGTTCATTTTAGGGCAATGTGGAAAATAAGAACGCTTGTGGTAAATGTGATTGCTGCTCACTGTGCAGTCTTCAGGAACACATTTCAGTAATTCAAGTTTTTTTTTTACCTTGCTTTTTTGATGAATGTGTGTAGGCTTTTTGTAGGCAATACCTCTTTGTTTACGGGTGATATTTTAACAGCTGTAAACTGGAATTGAGTTTCAAAATTGTGGTATTTGTGGGGCCAACTCAGCCAAAAGCAGGCTGCTGGAGTTTTGGTTGGACAATGGGTGGCTGCTGGGTGGGGCTTTAACTGAAATTGCCAAAATGTGGCATCTCATGTAGGGGTAAGCCAGAATCAAGAATGCAGGTTTTTTAGTATGCCGGTAATTTGGCGGTGTTTTTGCTTGGGGCGTGGTAGCATGCCGGTATCCCAGAAAATTTTTGTGGGGCGGGGCGGTGCCGGTAGCAGCCCATAGGGAAAACTTTGCAACTCTATTACCGCGGCTAAGGATCGATTCGCATAAAAATATCAGTGAAGACCGAAAGACTACGCTCGCTTCGCTCGCTCCGTTATCAGTGATTTGGACCATAGCTGGATTTAAAGGAAAAGGGCCACCTTCGTGAAATATGAAGATATCGTTGTTTTTCATTTTGACATTATTATTTTTCATTTTCTTTTTTTAAAACTGGTGCCAGAAGTGCACAATTCGCGAAAAAGTATTTAAAACTATTTAACATATTGGTACTATGTTGATACGGCTACGGCACCTACTGTATGATGGCATAGCGATGACGTCACACTCAAGCCAATCAGCGTTCAGAAGACAGACTCGTCGGATTGTGTCAGATAAGCTGATTGGTTAAAGCTGAGCTGGTTGGAGCTGATTGGTAAAAAACCAAAGCCTCGCCGCGGGTGGCTGTATTGTCGGATAAGAACGCATTCCTGGGATAAGGACGCATTCCTGGCGTGTTTTCTTTTAAAATTGCCGATAACTACGAATGGAGGCCGAAATCGGCCGTAAGGAGGTACACAGATAGGTTTTCGGACACGGGCTACAAGATGGCTATCTCAGTTTCAATCTCCATGTTAAAGGTGGCCCTTTTCCTTTAACTCAGGTCGAGGTCAGGTCAAAGTCAGGGTTAATGTCAAGTTTTGAAGTTAGTTTTAACCCGCGCCCGGCTGGGGGCCTGGATTTCCACGCCCTGCTGGGGGGGGGGGTGTTTGAAAACCCCCCTTCTAACTCGGCTCCTGGGCAACGTAGCGATAAGCGGAAGGCGGCGTTCGGAAGAGCGCCAAAAATAATGACGAAATCACTTCGGTCACTTTTTTGGTCAGGTCAAAGGTCAGGTCACCAGAGGTCATTGAAGGCAAAATTTCGCCGATTTTCAGGTCGAATGTCGACAATTTCCAGGAAGCCAACGCATAACTCGGGAACCAATAAAGCTACAGCGCCGCGGAAAAGCGCATTCGATAGCCCTATTAACGCCCTTTCTGAGTAATTCTCTCAGATTTGACCTAACGTCAGCGGTTTTGCCTGCAGGGGGCAAAAACTGCAAAAATAGCCGATTTTTTTCGGAAACAGTTTTTCTGCAATAACTTTTGACCCAAGCCTTGTACGAGCTTACTTTTACCGGCATCGTGTTCTTCTCGTCAAGACGCATCGAATGAACTATAACTTGACCTTGAAAGTCAACTTGAAAATTTGACCTCAGGTCAAGGGCATGACCTGACCGGAAAGGGTCATGTTGCATATCAGTCGATCCGTATCGTCGAGCTGAGCACATCTAAGGCGTTTTCACCGCTCTAGCATGCCTCTATCAAAAGTTATTTGCGAAAAACTGTTAGACACCATTCGTGACCTGAGATGACCTCAGGGGCATAAATAGGGGTCACGGACACCATTTTCATGTTCAGTGTGTCTAAACCACTTGTGATTCAGTGTTTGGGAGTGTTTATAATGTCTTTCGTCCAAAAGAGGCGCATTTCAATTTTCTCCCTTTGACTTATACCTAATGGGGAGGTCGCAAAATTGACCTGACCTTAGGTCACCGATATCAAAATTCCGAGATATACATTTGATAGATACTGGTACCCTTATCGATCGCTGAAAGTTTCAAAGCGATCGGTCACTCGGTGTAGCTATGGCAGACATTGAAACTTTTTAAGAGGTGAGGTCACTTCGAGTGACCTGGTGACCTGACCTTGAATGACCTTGGTCTGAAATTTTCACAACATGTGTATCATGAGATATTCGCGAAAAACCACAAGAGGGGGTGTTCAAACACCCCCCCCCCAGCAGGGCGCGGGTTAAAGAGCACAAATGGTATCTATTTGATGCCTTTTTAAAAGCAAATCGAATGATGTTATTTATAATTCTGTACAATGTCTAGAACCTCAAAAATATGTTATGTTTGTCTAAAATATTTTATGTTTGTCTTGACGTCTCAGTAATAAGTAATAGTTCAGTATCTGTTACATTTTGGGACCGATTTGTCTGTAAAAAATATGGAATGTATGTGGCTCTTAGCAGTAGGGGAAGCGGGGGTAGCACCGCCATGTGGGAAACACCGCCATCCTCTCTATCGGCAAAACTCTGAATTGTAAATGTAAACACCCGCCATTTCGGTGTCCGAACGGAAACGGGACGCCGCGTGAGGTTTCGCGTAAGTTTCGTGCGTAAGTTTCGCTAAGATTTATTTGATTTTGAGATCGCAATTGCCCATTTTGTGAATTTCAATCCATCGTTGTAATCATTTGGCATGTTTTAGCAGCAAGTAAGTGGTCATTTCAAGTCAAAATGCCTTGATTTTTACGTTAAATTTGAGGGCATGAAGTGTTCTTCGTTTAGAAAGGAATTACAGAGGAATCGCGTCCCGGCTTGTTTTGCTGTCGGGGCGTTGTCGGTCCATGACTGTGTGTGGGTAACACCGCCATGCTCGGCGGTGCTACCCCAAGGGGTGGCAAAATGGATAAAGCCGCAATGATGATTCACTCAGCTCGGAGAAGAGCTTTAGTTAGGCCGCAAACGTCGTCTGTTTTTTAACCTCACGTTTGACTTCACTGGATGTTTCGAAATAAACGTGAATTTGTCATGCTTTGTATGCATATTGTCCGCAACAAACAGTCTGATCTGTGACAAACTAACAACCAACTCTTGTGTGTCTTATATGAGTTTGAGTTACTATTTCAGACAGCAGTAACGCTTCCAAGGGTGGCTGTCACCGTAAGGCCGATCTGTGGATAACATCGCCATCAGTGGCGGTGCTACCCGCACATTTTTTGGAGGACGGAAAATGCAGGACTTGTTTTCAATGTCTGTAATTTAGCGAAATTTTATAATAGAGCGCTGGAAACTATGCCAACATGTAGGAAAACATTCCTACTTTCACATGAATGCAAAAGAGCTTCGTTTTTACTACGCATATCAGCTCGGTGAGCAGAAATGCTTAAGGTGGCGGTGCTCCCCCCGCTTCCCCTACGTTATGCACCTCTGATAACTGTTTCCATTTTTTCACAAACTCGAAACTTTGGATTTTGGCTCTAGCTTTTTTAAAATTTAGGATCATAATGCAAAATTTTCAACAAAAATGAGACAGCCATTTGAAAGAAAAGGTAGAAGCAAATTATTTTTTGTTACGTCTAGTTGCTCTCAAACAAAACTGAAGATGTTAGCGCTATTGGTGTTCAGGATTTTCAAAGCGAAAATGGTGCGACATGACCTGACTAAAATGTCATCTTTTCAAAACGTTTGAACAGATTTTGTTTATTCATATCCTCAAGGGACATGTCTAATAGGTGCATGATAAGGTACTGAATGTTTGACGTAGCTGAATTAAATCGCTTAGAAGTTGGAAGATATTGGAGAAACACGGAAGGGGGCAGATTTAGTCCTTCCCTCAGCGGAGCTAAAAACACGACGAACGCTCAGATTATGTCAACCCGTCAGCGGCAATGGCTGTTGGCCCGGAGCAGGTGACCGGGGCGTCTCCCCGGCCGCCAAGCGGGCCATCACGTGCCGACAGCGGCGTCCGGGCCGAGACGCAATGAATGTTTCATCGGCTCCGGGCCGGCCCGTTTTCTGCACAGACACGATCGGAGCGGCGACCGCCGGCCGACGACAGCCGCCCATCTGTCCGGTCATCTTTACGTGTCAGCAGCGCCGCGTAACAGACGCGCCGCTAACGCCACCGGCGCGCAGCGGCGCCACTTTCGCGCCGCGTCCTTCGTTTTTTACCACGAGGTGGCGTCGCGCGTCGCGACAGGGCACATCTTTGGCCGGCGGCAATTCCAATAATCATTGGCGGTGCTCGCGATATGCAATGGGGTCGGTGGCGCTGGGCCGCTCTCTCCCTCCGGTGGGCGCGGGGAGGCGCGCACCGAGGTCACACGCCGGCCGGCCAATAGGGGTGAACTGAGATGCGATCGGCGTCGGTGCCCGGTCAGGACCCCTCGACGAGGTGTGAGCGAAAGGGTGGCCCGGACGGAGGGTCAGTCGCACCCCGGGCTCCCCGCCAGCAACCCGACAGCTCAGCGACCAAGCCGGCAAATAGACAGTCGCTGAGAGCGCAACAGTCTGTGAACGGGCCTCTAAAGTGACTTCTTCGCCTCCGGAGCAGCTCAAACAGTTTTCTGAGCCCCATCACCCAGTGTTGTCGCGATGTCCGGCTCGGTGCGGCCCCACTGTCTGCTGATGGCCCTGCTGGTGGTGACGGTCGCTGCCGAATGGAAGTTCGACCCCTGGAGCCAGCAGTGGGTGAACGAGGAGGCCAAGCAGACGGTCCAGTCGCGCCAGGGGCACTCCTACCAGCAGAACTATCAGCAAAACTACCAGCAGGACTACCGCGACTACCACGCCCAGAAGCGCAAGGAGACCAAGACGGTCGAGTGCAAGAAGCGCAACAGGGACGGCCGGTGTCTCACCAAGGCCGAGCGCGAGCTGCTGCTCCCCAACGGTTTCGCGCTGGGCTTCGAGCCCAAGGTGGCCTTCAACCTGTACGACGATACCGACATGGGCAGTAAGTACACATCAGGGGGAGGTTCCCCATCGCACGGCGCGCTGCTCAGAGTCACAGAACACCCTGAGCTCTACGCCAGGCACCACGGCTTTGGGTTCTTGCTTTACGGTAGGAGGTGCTACTTTGTGACACTAATTTATGGCGCCATCCAACTAGCAATTTGTTGAATAAATGAAGCTATTAGGTGGATAAATCGGATCAATCCGAGCCCAGCAATATTGAAAGTTGCAACCAAGACATAGTGATGTGCGCGTTTAACTCGGGACTAGTTAGGCTGTTGGAGCAGATGTTCCCACTCCAATTGCTAATTGTAATAACAAATAAGAGTTTAAACTTTTAGGCATAATTGGACGGTAAGGCTATGATTGCCTTCAGCGCTTTTTATCGGTAGGTAACCGCTAATTTTATTTTTGCAATCATTCTGAAACCGACTGAACGTCTGTCACGTCTGAGCTAATTTCGAATGGGAGTTACAGCAGAGTTTCGAAGCATGGTTTGGATCCGGGGCACTTTGCATCGGCTAAGCTTTCGTTCAACCACAGTTCTGAACCGTTTAAATTAGGATAACATTCACAGACATAGGATAAAATGCGTTCGAAACTACCTGGATGCTGCGAAAGATTAAGGTTTCAGATCAAATCGGCCACTACGATCACATGACCAATCACATATCGCGTAGGCTGATATAACTACACCTAATTTTTCATTAAGGATGTCCTAAGCCAACAATTTGTTTTGATTGGCCATCGTCCATTGGCTTTTTCCACGAGTCATTATAAATACTCGCTTACATTGTTTGTAATAAAAGAGGTCTGAATTGGATGCTAAATCGCACACATGTACCCATAAGTCATAATAACCCTACAGGCCTACATTATGCCACGAAGTCGTGAGACGTCATGAAAAGATCACTTTCTTCAGCAAGAGACTCTGGCTGATGTAGCCAGTAGAAACACTGTAACATACAGATATCTCTTCTATTTCGCCACAAAATCGAGACATATATAATTTTACATACGAACTTACTTATCTAGTATTGCACACATGTTGGCGAGAACATCGAATGTAATAAACGAATACATATGGTTTTTAATATACACATAGCCAATGCAGTTGTCCAAACAATACAGCAGTTTAAGCGAACGGAACGTTAAAAGGGGGGCGCATAACTTAATCGAAGGCTTTAGCAATTTAGAGACTGGTAAAAGCGACACCTATTAACAAAAATGTAACTCGCGGTTCACAGCATCTAGCGGCGACCGGCAGAAGTACATGGGCCTAGCGGTGACCGGCAGAAGTACATGGCTACATCACTCCCCCGCCCTAGTTAAACACCATAAAAAGATGTTTGGCGGCGAAGACGCGACGAACGACGGAGAGGGGGTGGCGAAGCAGGCGGCGGGTCCGGCGGCACGCGGCGAGCCGGGCGAGAGCCGCCGGGGGCACCTGAGCGGCTGGGTGCAGGCGATGCAGCAGGCGGGCGGTCCACCGAGCTGTCTGTCGCTGTAGTAGGCGTGTCGTTCACCAGGACGTCCGGTGCTGCAGGCGGCGTTGCGGCAGGCATGTTGTCCGTGAAGGCCGGTTTACACCGAGCCAGGGTGACGGTGTCGCGTCGCCCGAGACGGTCGATGGTGACGGTGTGCTGGTCGCGGGATAGGACACGATAAGGACCGTCATAGACGTATTGGAAAGGAGAGCGATGCGAATCGCGTCGGATGAAGACGTGGGAGCAGGTTTGCATGTCTTGAGAGATGAAGATTTGGCGGGAGCCAGGACGAGGAGGAGTTGGACGGAGCTCCGACATGGCGGCACGGAGACGAGAGGCTAGGGAAGCCGGATCAGAAGAAGTGTCCGACGACATGGGGGAGAGGAAATCACCAGGAAGTCGGAGACTGCAACCATAGACTAGGTCTGCAGCGGTGCATCCGAGATCCTCCTTGAGGGTCGTGCGCACTCCGAGTAGCACCAGAGGAAGTCGGTCCGACCAGGAGACGGCGTCGTCATCGGTCCGCAAAGCTGACTTCAGTTGGCGGTGGAAGCGCTCTACCATCCCGTTTGCTTCTGGGTGGTAGGCGCAGGTCCGGATCCGAGAGGTGCCGAGAAGCTTGGAGACTTCTGTCCAGAGGCGGGACTCGAACTGGGATCCTCTGTCGGTGGTGATGAGTTCGGGTACTCCGAAGCGGGCGATCCAGCCGCTGACGAGATGCCGAGCCACCGTGACGGCGTCCATGGTGGGCAGAGGAATGGCCTCGGGCCATCGGGTGAAGCGGTCGACGACAGTCAGGAGATAGGAGTTGCCATGGGACGGAGGAAGTGGTCCGACAAGGTCGATGTGGATGTGCAGGAAGCGAGAGTCAGGTGGCTGGAAGCTGCCCATGGGTGGCTTCGTGTGGCGCTGGATCTTGGCACGCTGGCAGTGCTGGCAGCTCCGGACGAAGGCACGGATGTCCGCGTTGATGTGGGGCCAGATGAACCTCGATGAGATGAGATGACGCGTAGCGTTGATGCCAGGATGAGACAAGTCGTGGAAGCTCTTGATGATGGAAGGGCGGAGTCTGGCTGGGACTACAGGTCTAGGTGTGGCCGTTGAGGTGTCGCACCAGAGACGTAGATGAGGATGATCAGGGACTGGGAAGTCACGGATGATCAGAGATGAGGATTGTTGCAGCTTCGGCAGGTCAGGATCGTTGGCTTGGTGTAGGGCGATGTCGGCCAAGCTCAGAAGGCCGGGTGAAGGTGTAGCTGCGGCAGAAGCTGGCGCAGACACTGAGCTGATCCGTGAGATGGCGTCAGCTACCGGGTTGAGGTGTCCAGGAACATGTCCGATCTTGCTGGTGTGCTGCAGAATCAGGTCCATGTGACGTTGTTCACGGAGAGAATGGTTGGCGTTGCCGTTGGCCTTGAGAGCAAAGACGAGCGGCTTGTGGTCCGTGAGGATCTCGAAGTCGCGTCCTTCCAGATAGGGCAGGAAATGTCGCACGGCGAGGTACATGGCGAGCAATTCCCGTCCAAAGGTGCTGTAGCGGCGTTGGGTGGGCGTGAACTTGCGCGAGAAGAAGGCGAGAGGCTGAAGAGAACCACCAACTCGCTGGTGGAGCACGGCGCCGGCTGCCGTGCTGCTGGCGTCAGTGCTGAGGCTCAGAGCTGCATCTTTGACGGGATGAGCGAGCTGGGTGACGTCAGCGAGGGCGGCTTTGGCTGCAGAGAAGGCGGCGTCTGCCTCTGAGGTCCACGTGACTGAAGCAGCTCGGTCGTCTGAGGCAGCCAGGTTGTGGAGAGGTGCCAGAAGAGCAGCAGCGTGTGGGATGAAGCGGTGGTAGAAGTTGATCATCCCCAGGAACTTCTTGAGGCTCTTCTTTGACTCTGGACGGTCGAAGTTCTTGATCGCGCTGACTCGATCGTCGAGAGGAGTGATGCCTCCGCTGGAGATCTGGTGGCCGAGGTAGGAGATGCTTTCCATGCCGAAGGCGCACTTCGATGGGTTGAGGAGCACACCGTTGCGGGAAAGACGGCTGAAGACCTCTCGGAGATGTATGAGATGTTCCGAGATGCTGCTGCTGGCGATGAGGATGTCGTCTACATAGACGAAGGCGAAGTCGAGGCCACGGAGGATGTGATCCATGAACCTTTGGAAGGTCTGAGCGCAGTTCCGGAGACCGTACGGCATACGGAGGAACTCGAAGGCGCCGAAGGGCGTTGTGATCGCTGTCTTGGCGATGTCTTCTGGGGCCATCGGTATCTGGTTGAAGGCCCTGACGAGGTCGAGCCGAGAGTAGATCGATGTCCCAGCGAGGCAGGCAGTGAAGTCGTGGAGATGTGGTAGTGGGTACCGGTCAGGCACTGTGATGCGGTTCAGTGCACGGTAGTCACCACAGGGTCTCCAATCTCCAGACGACTTGGGCACCATGTGCAGCGGTGATGCATACCGACTGCTGCTGGGTCGGATGACTCCGAGACTGAGAAGGCGTTGGAACTCTGCCTTGGCAGTGGCGAGTCGAGCTGGATCCAGACGGCGTGGGCGGCAGAAGACCGGAGGGCCGGTAGTCTCGATGTGATGTCGGACTGAGTGCTGTGGTCCCGGATGATGTGACGGCTGGGTGAGGCTGGGGAATTCTCGAAGGAGGTTAAGGAATGCTGGGTTGTCGGTTCCGACGACGGCTGTCAGTCCGGTGGATGGCACTGAGGAGTGGGAAGCAGGTGAAGACAACTCAGTTAGGTGGTCGATGAGACGGCCTCTCTTGGTGTCGACGAGGAGATCATACGAGGAGAGGAAGTCGGCTCCTAGGAGAGGATGGGAGACGTCCGCGATGATGAAGATCCAGTTGAAATCTCTTCTGAGGCCGAGAGAAAGCGTGAGCATGCGCTGACCATAGGTCTGGATGCTGCTGTTGTTGGCTGCTTGCAGATCCAGTCCGTTGGTTCCGCGAGCACGATCGGTGGGTGTCGCTGGAAGAACACTGTACTCGGCTCCAGTGTCGATGAGGAAGGTGATGCCAGTGTTGTTGTCCTTGAGTCTCAGAAGGCCGCTGGCTGGAGGGACGTCAGGGTTGAGCAGGGCAGGTGCAGACGTCTGTGTCACCTGTCCTACTGTTGGTTTCCCGAAGTCTGAGTTGCGGTTGCAGACCACGAGCACGGTGACTGACATGAGCGCGCGTTGGTACCGAACTTGTGGTGGTACCAGCAGAAGGAAGCACCAGCGCCGGTAGACGTGTTGGTTGCAGGGCTGGGTGACCGGGCAGCAGCAGACAGGTCGCGTGGTGGACGGTGGCGAGCGCGGCCGGGGGCACGGGATGCAGACCTCTCTCGGCGGCGCGTCTCGTCCACCAGTGTGGCGACTGATGTTGTGAGGGCCGTGATACCAGTCAGCAGCTGGCTCATCAGGTCTTGGAGGTGGAAAGGTCCTGCAGGAGCAGCAGGTGAGGCTGCAGCAGGCGCAGAAGTCGATACCGCGGCGAGAAGGCCTGAGGTAGGTGCAGCGACGTCCGACTGCTGCGGAAGCTCCAGGAGTCGGTCGGCAGTGCTAGCGATGGTCGCAAGATCCGTCCCAGGCGGCAGGCACTGGAGGAAGGGCTGAGTCCGAGGCGGAAGAGCATTGAGGAAGATCTGGCGGATGAGCGGGGAATCTTGTGAGCCTTCAGCTTCAGCAAGGTCCAGGAGATGCCGAAGGAATTGGGAAGGACGCCTGTCGCCGAGTTGTTGGCCAGAGAGCAGGCAGCGAAGACGCTGTTCGACTGATTTGCCGAACCGCTGACGGATGGCGTCGGAAAGGATGGTGTAAGGTCGGTCTGGAGGAGGGTTGCGGAGGATGTCAGTGAAGTCGCGCAGGAGGTGGCCAGGAAGGAGAGTAGCGGCGATCCGGAAGCGGCTGAGCTCATCGTCCACAGCTGCCTGAGAGAAGAAGAGGTCGAGCTGGACGAGCCAGATCACGGGGTCCTCCTCGAAGAAGCGCGGCGGCGCGACGTGGCTGCGTGGCGCGGTCGCCATGCGGAGGTAGTCCGGTTGGGCGGCAGCGGCAGCAGCAGCAGCGGCACCGGAGGCAGCAGCAGCGGCATGCGAGGCGGCGGCGGCGGCTGCACCGGCGCCGGCAGGCTGGGTCTTCTGGTCCATGGCTGCCGAGAGCAATGGTCGGGAAGATCGGTTGCGGCGACGGCGACACGGCGATCGTCAGGTGCTGCGGTGCAGCTGCAGAGGTAGCCGGACGGTGAGGTGAGCCGATGAAGTAGCTGGGCCGCAGTAGTAGTCGGCGTTATCCAGTTCCACACATCACAAAAGAAGGATCCTCGTGGAGACACACCATCCGCCACTTCCTTCCTACACAAAGAGAGCTGGAGGAGATAGCTCAGGGTGCAGGCCAGTGTCGGTGTGCCAGGGAACACGAGGGGATAGCGATCCCCTAGTGCGCAGAACGCGGGGTCACCAATCTGGCTGATGTAGCCAGTAGAGACACTGTAACATACAGATATCTCTTCTATTTCGCCACAAAATCGAGACATATATAATTTTACATACGAACTTACTTATCTAGTATTGCACACATGTTGGCGAGAACATCGAATGTAATAAACGAATACATATGGTTTTTAATATACACATAGCCAATGCAGTTGTCCAAACAATACAGCAGTTTAAGCGAACGGAACGTTAAAAGGGGGGCGCATAACTTAATCGAAGGCTTTAGCAATTTAGAGACTGGTAAAAGCGACACCTATTAACAAAAATGTAACTCGCGGTTCACAGCATCTAGCGGCGACCGGCAGAAGTACATGGGCCTAGCGGTGACCGGCAGAAGTACATGGCTACAAGACTTCCGATTGAAGCAAACCTAGTGCAGCAATGGGAACAGCTTTAACCCGCGCCCTGTTGGGGGAAGTGGTGTTTGAACACCCCCTTGTGGTTTTTCGCGAATATCTCAAAAACGGCGGCGCTCCGCGCCGCCGTTTTTGGTACACCTTATCATAATCAATTCTACACATGTTTTGAAAATTTCAGACCAAGGTCATTCAAGGTCAGGTCACCAGGTCACATGAAGTGACCTCACCTCATAAAAAGTTTCAATGTCTGTCATAGCTACACCGAGTGACCGATCGCTTTGAAACTTTCAGCGATTGCTAAGAGCAATAGCATGTACAAAATGTATATCTCAGAAATTTGATATCGATGACCTAAGGTCAGGTCAATTTTGCGACCTTCCCATTATAAGTCAATGGGAGAAAATTGAAACGCGCCTCTTTTGGACGAAAGACATTATAAACACTCCCAAACACTGAATTACAAGTGGTTTAGACACACTGAACATGAAAATAGTGTCCGTGACCCCTGTTTATGCCCTGAGGTCATCTTAGGTCACGAATGGTATCTAACAGTTTTTCGCAAATAACTTTTGATAGAGGCATGCTAGAGCGATGAAAACGCCTTAGATGTGTTTAGCTCGACGATACGGATCGACTGATATGCAACATGGCCCTTTCCGGTCAGGTCATGACCTTGACCTGAGGTCAAATTTTCAAGTTGACCTTTCAAGGTCAAGTTAGAGTTCATTCGATGCGTCTTGACGAGAGGAACACGATGCCGGTAAAAGTAAGCTTGTACAAGGCTTGGGTCAAAAGTTATTGCAGAAAAACTGATTCCGAAAAATCGGCTATTTTTGCAGTTTTTGCCCCCCTGCAGGCAAAACCGTTGACGTTAGGTCAAATCTGAGGAAATTACTCAGAAAGGGCGTTAATAGGGCTATCGAATGCGCTTTTCCGCGGCGTCGTAGCTCTATTGGTTCCCGAGTTATGCGTTGGTTTCTTGGAATTTGTCGACATTCGACCTGGAAATCGGCGAAATTTTGCCTTCAATGACCTCTGGTGACCTGACCTTTGACCTGACCAAAAAATTGACCGAAGTGATTTCCTCATTATTTTTGACGCTCTTTCGAACACCGCCTTCCGCGTATCGCTACGTGGCCCAGGAGCCGAGTTAGAAGGGGGTGTTCAAACACCCCCCCCCCCAGCGGCGTGGAAATCCAGGACCCCAGCCGGGCGCGGGTTAATGTGCTCATCTTCATCAACACGGATCGACTGAAAAGCAGCATGACCTTTCCGGTCAGGTTACGACTTTTGAACGTGCTTGATCAGGTCATGACCATTTTTAAGCTGACCTTAAAAGTCAAATTGAAGTTCAGTCACTCGACCCGTCTCTGTGATAGAAACACGATTTATGAAAAAGCGTATGTCGAATTGCAGTATCAACGAGCAAAGCTGCCAGCTGAGTAGGGGGGGGGGGGGGCAAGGGGTGGATAATTGTGCCGAGTTGGGGTAGCACGAGCTTTCCCAATTCCACGCCGGCTTGGCTTTGGAACCGCAACAGAGGGCGGAGGTCAAGGTCATCGCTAGGGCGGCGGCGGATTTGCTGCGCCTGTGCTACCCCAACTCGGCAGATTTGTCCACCCCTGGGGGGGGGGGGGGGGTGCATTGCGGGACAGCATGATAAAAAATAGCCGAAATGTGGCCAGATCATAACTTCCCATGCCCAATCCCATTGCCCCCCCCCCCCCGAATGTTAATGACTACACACTACATAGTGCACAGGCATAAACAAGGAATGGCGAGAAACTGTTATGGAAAATAATTAATTACGTCGAACGAAAAAGACATTTCGATAAAATAATGTCCATGCATTTCGAAGTCATTTCCGAATTCCTGCTTGCTGAGCCGTTGACCTGCAGTTAAATCACTAGCGGCACTAGCGGCAGGGCTGATAAATGTTTCTTAAGCGTGGATCTATTGTTAAACGAACACTGAATTCAACCGCGGTAATTCAACCGATTCTAGAACTCTGTCTCGGTATAAACAGATGTCAGTTGTCACGACCACTGGGAGCGGCATGTCCGCGCTCCACTGCTCGTCCCCAGTGGCAGAACACGGCTCGTTACCATAATCCCTTCCGGCAGTCACGGACGGGCCAATCTGATCTGGCGACTTATCCTGTGGTAACGTGGCGCGCCGCGACATAATCCTGTAACGTTGGGGCGCCCGGCGACCGTGGGTGCAGATGGGATGGGTCTCTCGCTACCCGTGTTTCATCTGACGTGGTCGCTACTCCCCATCCATCTACCATGTCCCCTTCCTTTCGCGTCCCATAATGGGCAGGAATGACCTATGAAGTCTTGGTGCCCTAAAATCGCAAATCATCATCATTCGCGTCCATGACTTGACACGACCCTCTCCAGTCCCCTGAAGTAAAGATCAGGGTTGCGTTGGCGAAAGGTTTTCGGGTAACTCCGACTCCGACCCCGGCTTCAAAAATTGGCTCCGACTCCAACTCCGCAGCCCTGGTGAAGACTGATGTACCCCTCCTGTCACTTGACACCTGATGTGGGCCCCCTCCCGCCCCCTGATGACTGATGTAACCCCTACCCCAATGCCCGCCAGGACTGAGGGTGCAGATGAAGACCGATATCTCGTACGTTCCGCCTGCGAATCTGGTCGACGCCGCCGGCAGGTCCCTGGGCAGCAACGCCCGCGTGATGATGGACAAGAGGATACTCTACAACACTTTCAAAACCATGATGTCAAAGTGAGTGAAGACAGAGGCTCGCTAAATGATAAGCCGGGCTGGCGAGGTGAAGACTGACGTTGTCGTGCTTTTTTGGACGAAAGTATATCCCAGTAATATCGATATCAACCCTTTGAGCGTCTCAAACACAAGTCTGACGCCCGCTGATCACACCTTATCGACACCTGCAGGTTCGGCGCCGACGGCGACGCGTGTCTGCAGAGGGCCGTCTGTGAGGTCGCTGAGGCGCCGCTCAGGAGGGACGGCATGATCGGCGAGATCCTCAACCTGGTTCTCTCGTGAGTAAACATGGCGACATGGGCAGGATGATCGAGAACGAGTGGGATGCCGAGTGCGGAAACTTCAAACTTCTGCCGGCCAACCGTAAGGACGCACACAAAGTGGTTACTTACGGTAAAAATAGTTTACTAAGAATAGCTAGAAGGGACGGTACCAAACTATTACAGCAAGTAGGAGTTGGAGCCATCATCGGTCCTTTTCATATTCAGGCAGGTAGAGTTCCCTTCCCTGGACCACCAGTTTTCTATTTCGGGATTCCGGGCTAGACGGTCACCGGTTATCAAAGCAAGCAAGGTTATCTAAGCAAGCAACTGCAATCAGGGCAAATTCTCAACTGGGTAACCGCTGGAACAGCTGGGTGTCTTCATGTCTGATCTCAGGACAGACTCAGCCCAGTTGGTGAACCCCATCAACCTGTTGCCTTTCATTTCTTCTCATGCCATGCTCATTGCTGCCGCAATGGCTGTAATGGATCTAAAGGACACAGTCAAACAACAGCAAAAGGAAGTTCCAGAGGAAGCACCCGGTATTCGTTGTAGGGTGACTCAAATATCGTATCGAGACAACGCCACCTAGTCAGTCACGACAGCGCCCAGCCGTCACCTCCCTACAGTGCGCTGACCGCTCCGCCCGGGTTCCGGCAGGCCGTCTCACCGGCTGGACGAGTCTCTCTCCGAGGACGTGGCCGAGCTGCTGGTGGCCGAGCGGCGCGGCCGGGAGGTCGGCGAGTGCCACATCGCCTACCCGCGCTGCCCCCTCTCGCTCTTCAACGTGATCGACTCGGCGTCCGACTACACGGGCAGCATCCTAGACGCCCTGGCCGACCACGACCAGATTGTCAGCTGAACGAGACTTCATCAACGGCGGGACACAGCGCGAGCTCGAGCGGCCCCACACCGCGCCGCACGGCCCCCGCAGCGGAGAGCTGGGAACGGTGAATGGAAGTTCCGGAGGGTGGTCCTCACAGAATGTGTGTTTGTTGTTATTGTTATCGGTTGTTGTTATTGTTATAGTCTGCTGGTCGAATTGCCTCGCCGGTTGGACATTATTTATGCGAGCTTGAGAAGGAGAGTTGTGTGGGCCTATGATGAATGGTGGCTCATAGCCACAAGGGTTATGTATTGGGTTGCGTAGACCTCGTTGGCAAGAAGTATGCGACAGAGAAGTGATCGTAATCAGCAGAAAGGCTAAGTAAATGATGCATGGGGCATTGCAAGCATCCCTTGGGCAGTGCTTAAATCATAGGAAACGCGTTGCCCGATTCGCGATCAAATACAATTTCATTTCGACATTTACTTCAGCTTTAACTGCATGTGTTCACAAGAACCTCTCACGTCTCGATATTATTTTCAGGATAATATACACAATAAACGTCAAACCAATCGATCCATGTCGGTCAAATTCAATGATGTTCCCCTAGCTGTTTCAGCGAAAGCCATGCGTGTATCTTGATCCTAATCATAAGTGTTAATGTCGTGTGTGTATGGACCATGTAAGACTGCCGAGTTACAGCAATAAAACGGCTGTGTACTTGAGACGTGGGCTCATATGTTTAACAACAGAGTAGCTAAAACGTAAACGGACCAACGTAAGTAAGTCCTGCCAAAGAAGTCAAATCCAAGAAGTATAATTTCGTTGTCATATTGATAAGCTTTTTGATAGGATCAGGCGCCTCCTAACTATGCTTTAGGAGTGTCGAATGTGGGAACAATCAGTCAATATTGTGTAAAATACTTGAGGCATATCACTTCCTTAGCCAGGTCCGATTACCCTTACTGAAGATGAAGATGACCAATAAGCTGAACAGTTCACCACACAGATAAAGAACCTAATTATACAAGCTAAAAAGGTAGCAACTATGGAGTATCACATTGAAACACCTACCTATGCAAGAACAAAATCAGCCATTGCAATAGCTCAACCGTCACCACAGCTAAGACATTCACCCTGCTGTGATAATTCCCCATGGCAGTTGTAAGCGGTGCGCCGAGGCAGCCGGAGCTGCTGCACCGGTCGGAGCACACCCGTCGATAAATGGGACGACGGCCGGTGACCGAGATGTGACAACAGTAGGTAATGTCCGACCTCGGTGCATGGCAATGATACACCGACACAACGACACCCGGTTCGCGTTCCAGAACGTCCCGATGGCGAGATACGAGACGTGCCTACATCCATACATGACTGTCTAGATGTGCGACTTTTCGGCGTTTCGTGCCCACCGACATACCGGTCAAAATTGAAACCGAATGAACTCGCAAAATTTCAGTGGTTCGTAACTTTGGGTAGGTACACTACTACTACTAACAGATGTGCCGCAAAATCGCGCTTGCTCAACAGAGCATGCTGGTAAATTAGCATGAGTTGTGGGCAGCTCCTGTTTAAGTCAATCTCCATCGAGCGAAGAAGATAAGATCAAAATATTACGTTGATCACAACAACACTTATCGCTTTGACAATTCATAATTACCAATGTCAGCCCCATAAGCGCTTAAAAGGTCTTAGCAGCAATTCAAGTTTTACCGAAGCTTGTTGCCAGACTTTTTTAGCAGCTCCACTGCAAACCCATAATACAAAGCAATAAGCTTTATAGTTTATTTGAGAGCCGACACAATGCAACGATGGCAAAACCCTATGCAAACCCATAAGCGATTTGTTTGGAATCCAGCTTCAGTGTGTGAAATTCCGATGAACAAATAGTTTTATGGCTTAATATCCGACACTGGCCAGAGGTCAATAGTAAAAAAGGTACTACATCAGATAACCATTTATTAAGAGTGGCCGGGTTGAGATCACCACGAAACAGCGAGCGTTTGTAGCACTTTTCTGCCGGTCAGGCTGCCGTGCAGATTGGGCTGTAGTGGCCTCCGTTCGCCGGCAGGTGTCGGCAGAGAGGGCGCTGACGGCACCGTTCAGGTGTCCACCAGAAACGCTGTCTGCCGTGGTGAGACCAGGTTCGGCGCGAGTGGGAAGAAGACGGCGCGGGGGAGGGGGATGGGTACACCGGTGTCATTTCTTCCCCGATTTCTTGATGCCGCCACTCGCTGGAAAAAGTAATGGAAGTTAATTTACGTGCAATTAGCAGAAGCAATTATAAAAAGGAGTTACCAGATGTTTTCAGGGCATATGAAGGTTCAACAAGAAACAGAAAGCAAACAAAACAAATTACTGAATAGATCCACGCAGTGGCGAAGGCATTCAGTGCCCATTACGAGTTGTGCCGAAAGTTTTTCATTTTAGTAGGCATTGAAAAACGAAAAACGTACAGAAGATGACA
The DNA here is from genome assembly GCF_019059575.1 of Amphibalanus amphitrite. NCBI lineage: Eukaryota > Metazoa > Arthropoda > Thecostraca > Balanomorpha > Balanidae > Amphibalanus > Amphibalanus amphitrite. The sequence goes on from NW_024881674.1 coordinate 701,875, forward strand.
GGCGCTATGGAACCATTTACAGTGCAATGGAAGCTTTACCTGGCATCATTTTTAATGGAATTGTCAATGAGGGTACGCGACATTACAAGTGGTCTAGATAGAGACAGAGTATGCAGAGTATTGCCTAATCACCCCTGACCAAAATAGCCACAGCATCGTGTCTCCGGATTTCCAAACGTACAATTTGGTAAGCACAGAACGTATCTGAACGATGACTTCATATCAAGTGAGTACCTACGTTCCAGAGACACCAAAACAATCAATCGCAGCTCATTAATGATTTACTATGACTGACACTGTTAATGGCCCATATTGTGAGTACCAGATACAGAGTGATTGACCTCACCCCCCTCACGAATGACAATGGAAGATGGGGAATATATGGCCGAGACTAGAAATATGAGAGTGTGAGTGCATCCACCATCCAAGAGGGTGGGTCCCTCAGGATCGTGACTTCATAAGACGTGCCTTCACAATTGACAGGCTGATTGAATTAGGTATACCTATCCTTACATGCAGTAATCAGTATCCACTATCCATTATCAAAATAAAATCTTTCTCCAAACAAGATGTGGCTGACTCACTGGGTAAAACAATCACATACAATCCTCATTAAATAGAAGTAGCTTACCCAGTGGCCCCTTGCCAGCTGCCTTTGCCTGAAGCTCTTTCAGTTTCTTAGCCTCTTCTTGCTGCTTTTTCTTGAACTCCACATCTGACTGGAATAGTTAACAAATAGAAAATTATTTTAATATAGAATGCCTAGTGTCATCACATAAAAATGTGATTGACTTATAGGAAAAAGGGGTATCATAGCATACATTTCAGGCAAGATGATAATTTTATTTCCTAATTTTTGAAAGCATCAGTTAATCCTTCATGGCATACTCTGAACCCAAAAGGAAGTATATTTAATGACAAAGTATCATGATTACTTTCAGTCTTTTTAATGCTTGTGCAAGGAGCATTTGTACTTTAAAACACTTTCTGAATGACTTCTCCTTGAAATTGTATGTTAGGTAAGATAGGTATTTCAGGTGAAGATAGACATCATTTCTGTATATGACTTTTTGTAAAATATATACCTATCTTACCTAACATACAATTTCAAGGAGAGGTCATTCAAAAAGTATCATGATTAGTCTGCTGGAAACAAATATTAAATGAAATTTGCTAGCTATTTGAAGCACAGACCATTGCAACTTACATCATCAAGTTGTTTATCTGCCTTCTTAGGTGCCTTCAGAGGCTTCTTCTTGCCACCTGAGAGAGACATCACATGTAGGTTACTGTTCAACATTCATATCCATAAACATTATTTTTCATTCTATTATAAAAAAAAAAATAAAAAAAAATAGGATAAGTAGGAAACTAGAGTTTAACAAAAAATGTTACTGGTCATCATAAAGCAGGTGTCTCACATGCTGCCACTCATTTGAGAAAAGTCCCTAGACACCAGTTCTCAAGATATTTACATGAATTTCGCTGTAGGCAAATTTCGCTGCACGTTGGTAGGTAGGTTGTAGCTAACTTATACGGCCTTGGGTTGTAGGTTGTTGGTATTCTGTATAAGGTTTGCTGGTTGTAGGTTCGTAGGTTGGTAGGTTGTAGGTCATAGGTATGGTTAAATCAGGTTAGATTATGCTTTGTTCAGTAAAATCATTTAACAAGACAAATAAAATCTAATTTTGCATAAATATCTCAATAAATGAAAAGTCTAGTGACTTTTCAAAATGTGTGGCAGCATTTGAGACCCCTGCAGCCTACCTACCAAGTTACTGACCAAAAAATCAGTAGGTGGAACTCTATGGTCATGAGTACCCAAATATAGGAACGTTCCCATTTTTGGGAACGGAGTTACCAAATATGGGAACGGGCGTTCCCATTTATGAGAACGGAAGGTAATTTTTCGGCCGTTCGCCCACTAAAACTCATTAGTGCATCACATCTCAAAAAAGTGCACGCTAATTCAAGTATCTACTAAGTCTCTATAAAATTATCTTTAATCTGACCGTTGAACAAGGAAATTGACCGTCGAATGATATTTTTAATGATTTTTTGAAATGACGGAATGGTGAAAACATGGGTTATACTACATTTAACATGCAATTTTAAGGAAAATGAAGCGTTTTTTTACAGTTTGAGGTCAAGTATAGGGTAAGGTGCCTAATTAGCGACCCTTTCCGATTTGCGACCTACCTCCCTACAGAAAAACTGGCAGGAGGAAACGGGGTAAAAACATCGTCAAAAGGTCAGCCATATTTTGGTTATCAAATTAAATTATTTTCCGGTCGTCGATGTTTCTGGTGGGACGTTTCAGGTAAGTTTAAATAAAAATGACGAGTTTCTTATCCAAAACGTGTGTGCTTAGGCCCTCTCTAATGAAAAGCGATGCACATTAGGATGATGCACCTTTTTTTATTCTAAATCGACATTCCTTTTTTAATTGATTGCCGTTTTCCCATAGTGAATCGCTCAACTGTGCACAGCATGGCGGTTAAAAATGTGTCGCAACTCATATTTATGAAGGGAAAGAAAGGGGAAAAGAGGGAAATGAAAATGAGGTGTTGCCGAAGCTTGCAATGTGTGGCAGGGGATGCCAAATGTCGTCACCGACTGCAGGGGTGCCGAATTCAGCGCGGACCTCGAATATCAAACAAGATAGCCCGCAAAATTTGGGTTTCCGCCTTCTTTTCGCCTTTGGTGCATCACGTGATCAGTTTTTACTTACGTAAATGTGTTGGATAAACGTTCCTGTTCGAGTGATTGAGTGCTCTGCGTATAGGTTACCTTTTTGAGATCATATTTCATCTTTTCAGGCGTCGCATTTTTTGCCATTTTTAATATGGGGAAACCCATAGACTTGTCACTTATAAGCGACCCTCCCCGGTCGCTAATCGGGAAGAGTTCCCTATTAGCGTTTTTTTTGCAATGGTTTGCTAAAATGCTCACTACAAATAAGCTAGTGAATATTGGGGCAGAAAATGACTATATTTTAATAGAAAAATGAACGATCTCTCCAAAAAATCAAGCCAGTAACACAGTGGCACCCACAGAGCGTGAACAATGACGGCTCAAATAAAGGGGGTCGCTAATTAGGCACCTTACCCTAATAATTTTCGCTTGGTTATGAAGTTTCATACTAGCGACACCAGATGCTGACATATGCAAGCGAACACGCGGACAGTCCCGAGGTAATAGGTATTGTTGACTTTTGGTGTCGGGGCGCACGACCGCGTGGAACGTCAGTGATTTTACCGAACTACTGTTGTAAACTCAGTTTCAGTGGTTTAAAATTATTCAGCTGTGTTTTATCAGCCCGGAAAGACATATTTTATTTGGATGCTAGCTGTTTAGCGTTGTTTTATAAGGAGCGTCATGAGCGTGGTTTTTGTCTTCCATGTTTCTAAGCATGATCGTTTTGGGGGAATTTCTCTTATGTACCTATATAGGTCGCTCTGTGTGGCTTATTTATAATTTTTATGCTGATTTCGACCATTCCTCGTGCTCATCCTACCAGGCCTTTTGCCACTTACACTCATTAAGAAAGGAAAAACTAGATTTTCATTGGGACTAGGTGTTTTGAGGGTGTAACATATTCAGCGTTCCCATTTTTGGATACTTTCTTGTGCTCGTCAACTATCGGTGATAAACAGACAGGTGATTGACATGTCTCCACCCTCGGCGCGGACGGTGGATATAGGTATGGAAGACCTTGTTGAACATCGCTGAGCGTTGTGAATTGCATAATCCTGCAGAGGGGGGCGTGCCCGCTGCGAGATCGACGGGAATAAGAGCGCAGAAGACCGGGCGAAACATGCGACGGTCTTGCCGGAAAGGTCATCTGATGATTGTAGCGTTAACAATAATTTGCGGTGTTGGACGTGATGCTTGTTAATGAAAAGAGCCCCTGAAAGGCTTCGGTGAAATCGTTCCCAATTTTGGGTACGCCGTTCCCATAATAACAGTCGGGGAAACTATGGTAAAATCTGCTATTTTTAGCAGTCTGCTATTTTTAGCAGAAATCTGCTAAAAATGGGTACGCATGTGACGTCATCGTACCCAAATATAGCAGATTTGGGTACGGCCCCCGACAAAAGCAGATCTGCACCCTAATTGAAGCAAATGCGCATCAAATGCCTGGCAGATTCATGATTAGAATAGTGCTGAGAATGTCCTCTGATATTTTTGTTCAGATCCGACTATTTTCAAATAATGAATTTGAAAATAGTCGGATCTGAACAAAAATAGCAGAGAACACTCTCAGCACTATTCTCATCATGAATCTGCCAGGCATTTGATGCGCATTTACTTCAATAAGGGTGCAAATCTGCTTTTGTATGGGGCCGTACCCAAATCTGCTATATTTGGGTACGATGACGTCACATGCGTACCCATTTTTAGCAGATTTCTGCTAAAAATAGCAGACTGCTAAAAAAAGCAGATTTTACCATAGTTTCCCCGACTGATAAGGAACGCTTGCAGCGCCAGTGTACGAGAGCGTTCCCAAATTTGGGCTCGCGGCCCGGATGATGGACTGCTTTAGAAATAGGGGAACGATTTGAAACTACGATGGGCCTTACAATATCAAACTCTTTCCTAACAATATTGAGACAAATATCAGGCGGTTCACGATCGTTTTATATTTTTTGGACGTCATTTGACGGTTCTTTTTCTTGTTTTGAATAATGCCTACATTGCGTTCCCATATTTGGGTTTATCGTTCCCAAACATGGGAACGAAAATGCGTTCCCGACAATGGGTACGCTTGACCATAGTTCCGCCTACTGAAATGGAAGCTTCTTATGGAGCATAATTTGGCAGTGGTATCCAAGGCAGAATAGTGGTATCTACCTATAGTACCCTTTCCACATACTACCAGAGGGCAGATGTAAGGCACATGTAACTGGTGGATGATGAAACAGAGCACCAGGGACATTTTGATCAAGGCTCTTGAAGTTTGATAGCGCAAAGCATCTGACTAATATTTTGACATGAGTTGTGAAAGACATGGAGAGGCGAAACTTTTTAATGGCCACGTGACTAAATATCACACTGTGCCCATATTTCATGCCTTCAGGCACCCTGTTTTCATCATCCACCAGGTAATTTTAACCAATCCTGAGTCACGGTCTTAGGGTCAAAGCAAAAGGAATTGGGGAACTTTTTAAGTTTCGCTAGTCAGAACATGGAACACGAGTACGACGTTTAAACATTCAAGGGAGATCGACGCTATCTTTGCATTTTATGTGACATACCTTCTCTCCCACTCATTATCTTCTTTAGAATTAATAACTTGTACCAGCAGATTACCACCACCGCCTTGAAAATAGACCGCGCCACACACTCACAGACCGCGGAGACCGCGCAACTGCTCGTCGCGCACGCGCCCGCAAGATACGTTTTCTTTTACAGTATGATTTTTGTATGATTTGTGCGACTTTTGCACGTTTGCGTAAATCTTGAGATATTATTTGGTTTGTCTCAAGAAAATTATCCTTTATTTCGTCGCTTTCTCGTCATATCTCGAAATATGATCTTATGATCATTTTGTGATGAGTTCTTTTCTTTGCGTGCGACCTCCCCATTAGAAGTCAACGGGAGAAAATTTAACCCTTGTCGGACTTATTGGTTTTCTACATACATACTCACCGGATAAGGAGGGGATGGTACGACACGACCCCCTCGCCGTGTCGCCCCTGATATGCAGCTAGAGCCTCGCGGGAAAGCGAGGACGGAGCAAGGGCGCACACAGAGGGGGGCAGTGGGCAAACGGACCCGTGCCCCCCCCATTCGAGTTGGGGGTCCAACCCGGAGGATAAGAGGCCCATCTGAGACGGCAGGGCCCCTAATCCTAAATTACCTGCCAATTTCCCACATTTTCTCAGGACTACGACCATGACCGTTTTAGAGAGGCCCGTCTGCAAATGGGATGGTACTCACTGTGCCCCCCTCCCAGCGAAGGGTCCTGGATACGCCCCTTTTGGGCTGACCCCGGGCCCCCGGGTGACTCGCGAGCCCCCTCAAGAGCGGTGGGTGACCCCCTCCTGACAAATCCGACTTTGAATCGCATTTGGATAAAACATACCGGCGTGAAACATAACTGTTAAAAATGAAGCCGGTACCGAAATCATTGTTTAGGTACTATGCATTGATAAAAACTGAAGCTTCGAGCCATTTCGAGCCAACCGAAATATACCCACGGCCACTTAGGCCGTAGCGCATCTTCTTTTTTTTTTTGGTGGGGGTCCTTCGGCATGGGGAGGGGGCAGTTCGCAGGTCGTGCCCCTCCCATTCAAATATCCTGTGTGCGCGCCTGAAAAGGAGCTTATGTGCCTTTACGAGACGCAGCAACTGATACCCGATTTTAAGGTCTCAGGTCAACAGGTGACCTCTGAGGTCAGGTCAAGTGGCACAAGGCACGGGTTCGTTTTTTGTTAATACATTCGCAAAAAACGGCCGCAGAGCCGCGATTTTGGCATCATCGTGTTCGTCTCGCTCGACGCTCAGGCACGTCGAATAGCAGGGCTGCGGAGTCGGACTCGGAGTCGGAATTGGGGTCGGTCGGAGTCGACAGTTCTGCCCGGAATCGGGGTCGGAGTCGGAGTGGCCAAAATCTTATCTACTCCGACTCCGGAGTCAGAGTTAACACTTAACGTCACATGGGTCATCGTTGTGCACTGCACCTATTTGATTGACGATACTGCGCTCGAAATTAGATTTTGTCGAAAAAAAACCGCTATGCTGCTGTATTGGACAAACGTTTTCAGCGAAATAAGTAGAAGACGGTGAATACCCCAGAACCTGATTTTTTTTAATTCTGCGTGCTATTGTTAATGCAAGGGGAAAATGGGGTAAGACGGGCACCTTAACCCTCGCCCGCACATGCCATTTTCCCATCCTAGAACGCACATGGGGGGTGGTGGTTGCCACCCCGCGCCATTTCGTTCCTGTTGGAGATAGAGCTTAGCGGTAAGGACCAAAAAGATTCTTTTGGAAGAGACGAAACCAATGATACCCAGTTTTACCTTCTCAGGTCAGTCATTGACCTTCCAGGTCAGGTCAAACTAAAAAATGTTGCTGTTTTAGGTCACCGTTGGATATCAAGTTCGCTGCTTGTCATATACCTATTACCTACCGATGACGATGCCGTTTTCTGGTGCCAAGCCAGCTAGAACCTCTTTGTCACACTATACCCGACCAGGTTTTTGCTGCTGAGGTCATCTGAGGTCAAGTTAGGTCAAGGTCAATAATATGTGTTTGTATGTCTGTGTGTGTCTGTGTGTATACTGATGTGTGCACCGATTGTTTATGTGTCCATATTACATGAAATCATGATCTGAGAAGCTTTTACCAAAAAATGTAGTCAAAAAATTTCAAAAAAGTAAGTTCAGCTTGCCTAAAACGCAATTATCTTGGATGACCTAGGTTGACCTTGACCCTGACCTTGACATCTGTACATCGTCGAACAACATGTTTCATGATAGGTGGAAGGTAAGATTGGCATAAAAGGCCGAAATCAAGGTGTTAAAAGCTCACAAGGCCAACGCAACGCAAGATGCGTTGGCATTGGCCATTTGGGTCATGACATGACCTGAAAAAAACAAGGTCATACTCGTATCTCCGAAACCAAAAACCACAGACACTTGAAATTTTCAGTGGACATCAAGAAAGAATAGAGAAGCAGCTGTACGAAAAATCAGTCCTCTAGCTCTAAACATGTTGAGTGCAGAGCAGAAAGACTACCTGGGGGGTGGGTGGCAACCACCCCCCCCCCCCCATGTGCGGGCGAGGGTTAACTTTGGAGCCATTTTTCGGCCGGTTAGAAACATCATATAAACGGGAAACTGAGTGAAAACCTTTTTTAGACATTTCACTTCCATTTGCCAGAAGATGAGACTTATACCTGATTCAACAAATAAACTGCAGCTATTTTTGCAAAACCTTGCAAAACCCCGTCTTACCCCACCCCATGTACGCCGGTCACATGGGTAGGGCAAGACGGCCAGCTTCTTTCACCGACCAGCACAGCTCGCAACAAATGCCCGAGATTAGCAGCATTGATACAGTCGCTCGTTGGTCTTAACCCGCGCCCTGCTGGGGGGGGGGACCCCCCTTGTGGTTTTTCGCGAATATCTCAAAAACGGCGGCGCGGAGCGCCGCCGTTTTTGGTACACCTTATCATACATCAATTCTACACATGCTGTGAAAATTTCAGACCAAGGTCTTTCAAGGTCAGGTCACCAGGTCACTTGAAGTGACCTCACCTCATAAAAACTTTCAATGTCTGTCATAGCTACACCGAGTGACCGATCGCTTTGAAACTTTCAGCGATTGCTAAGAGCAATAGCATGTACAAAATGTATATCTCAGAATTTTGATATCGATGACCTAAGGTCAGGTCAATTTTGCGACCTCCCCATTATAAGTCAATGGGAAAAAAATGAAATGCGCCTCTTTTGGATGAAAGACATTATAAACACTCCCAAACACCGAATTACAAGTGGTTTAGACACAGTGAACTTGAAAATGGTGTCCGTGACCCTTGTTTATGCCCTGAGGTCATTTTAGGTCACGAATGGTATCTAACAGTTTTTCGCAAATAACTTTTGATAGAGGCATGCTAGAGCGATGAAAACGCCTTATATGTGTTCAGCTCAACGATACGGATCGACTGATATGCAACATGACCCTTTCCGGTCAGGTCATGACCTTGACCTGAGGTCAAATTTTCAAGTTGACCTTTCAAGGTCAAGTTATAGTTCATTCGATGCGTCTTGACGAGAGGAACACGATGCCGGTAAAAGTAAGCTCGTACAAGGCTTGGGTCAAAAGTTATTGCAGAAAAACTGTTTTCGAAAAAATCGGCTATTTTTGCAGTTTTTGCCCCCTGCAGGCAAAACCGTTGACGTTAGGTCAAATCTGAGAGAATTAATCAGAAAGGGCGTTAATAGGGCTATCGAATGCGCTTTTCCGCGGCGCTGTAGCTCTATTGGTTCCCGAGTTATGCGTTGGCTTCTTGGAAATTTTTGACATTCGACCTGGAAATCGGCGAAATTTTGCCTTCAATGACCTCTGGTGACCTGACCTTTGACCTGACCAAAAAATTGACCGAAGTGATTTCGTCATTATTTTTGACGCTCTTTCGAACGCCGCCTTCCGCGTATCGCTACGTGGCCCAGGAGCCGAGTTACAAGGGGGGGTGTTCAAACACCCCCCCCCCCCCCCCAGCAGGGCGTGGAAATCCAGGACCCCCAGCAGGGCGCGGGTTAAAGGGACCCTCCCACCTTAACATTAGTTTTGAGTTGAGATAGCCAAGTTTGCGGCCAGGCTCAGAAACCACCATTTATCCTGGTCGCAACCCCCGCAGCTTTATAGTGTTCAAGAAATTTCTTCCCTTTACTTGCAGGGTGGGACCAGCGTGGTCCCTAATCCTATCTCTTAACCATTACGGGAATCTGATGACGTCATCAGGCTTTCGAACGTCCGTTAAATGTTTGACTAAAACGTTTTGTAGCACGCGGTGGTATATGCTGCTTTGCGCGCAACAAATGCCTCACTTTCAAATAAAGTCGCTAGGAACAGCGGAGATCCCAAAAAGTAAACAAAAGTAAAAGTCTAATATCTTGAAAACCGGTGAATATTTTTCGATGAAATTTGGTAGATATTCGTTTTTGCTCTTTCTGAACCGAGCGACATCACTTTCATGCCAATTCATTAACTTTTTTGAAGGTGGGAGGGTCCCTTTAAGTGCTTCGGAAATGGCAGTATACGAGATTCGTGCAGAAGGCGTATGCTCGTATGGTAACCGGACAAAAGATCGTAAAGCAGAAGATCGTATGGCAGAAGATCGTAGGAAGTTGATCGTATGCAAAAGATCGTAATGGATAAAAATCGTACGACATGATGCTCGTATGGACAAAGATCGTATTCGCTAAAGATCGTCAAGGAAAATGATCGCATGCCAAAAGTCGTAATAGATAAAGATCGTACGCCATAATGCTCGTATGGACAAAAGATCGTATTCGCAAAAGATCGTCGAGGTAAATGATCGTACGCCAAATGATCGTATGAGATAGGTAAAGATCGTACAGTCAAAATATGGTATTCACATGGTGCAGCCAAACTCCAGCGCATACAAAGCTGATCAATTTCTGTGTTCGCGCGAGCCTGTGGTGCCCTTCTAGGCCACTGGTGCACTTGGGCTCTGACGGGACTGTGGTGCCCGTGAGTGACGTGACAAGCCTGAAGTGCCCCCGACTGACACGTGGTGCATCTGATAGGCGGTGGATAACATGAGGTCATACTCATACGTAGTTTCTTTATCTCAGATTTTTTTAAAGGTGACCTGAGCATGGGTGAACTTGTAAATCATTGGGGGTGCTTCAGCACCCGGCCAAATGCTGGATTGAGCACCCCCAATAAGACTTGGAGCACCCCAACAGGGGCACCCCACAGGTCACAGCAGCACACGCACGTGACGGTTTTTCGTAGAATATTTTGTGACAACGGGCTTTATGCTACAATCATTTACCTAAAACACTATTCTATACGATTATGTACTTTACGAACTTAACGTTACGATCTTTTGTCGTACGATCTTTTACAACATACGATCTTGCGATCATTTTCCTAAGAGCTTTTTCATACGATTCATTGCTTTGCTTTACGATCTTTTACTTACGATCTTTGGTCGTACGATATTTTGCGACATACGATATTTATCGTACGATCATTTTCCTACGATCTTTTTCATACGATCAATTGCTTTACGATTTTTTGCTTACGATCTTTTGTCGTACGATCTTTTACAACATACGATCTTTATCTTACGATCATTTGCCTACGACCCTTTCCATACTATCTTTTGTCTTACGATATTTTGGCACGTAATCGCTCGTATATAGGCCCTAGTTCAGAAGCCATGTAGAACCGTTTTCACATTCATTGTTCGAGAATAAACTGTGCCGAAGGAGTATTGCTAACATGTCTGTGAGTATCGGAATCGAGCATATTCTTATTAGAAATGCTTCTTTTTTTCCTACAGCAACAAAAATATTTTCACCATTACAGACCCATTGGATTCATAGTTGCCCGTCTTACCCCAAACTCAATGTCAGAAGCTCAGCACGATTTTTCTCTGTGGACAAATTGGTGCAGACAAAGCAAATCCGCGGTAAATGAACACTGGTGGCATATGAGTGACCACAAGTGATTGCAAGTTTTTAACTCTATAGTGCTGCACACAAAAGCTTGCACAATACATTATGGATGTTTTCAATGAAATGAGTGTTTTAAAGAAATTAAAATAAAAGATTATCGACTGAACACAAATTCACCAGACTTCAATGGTGATGTGTAGTGGGAAAGGCAATTCTAATCCTAATTTTTCTCGCTCGTAGCGCTATTGGTTTGGTCTGCAGAAGGGGTGCCCGTCTTACCTACCCTGACCGTCTTACCCCACTTTCCCCTATTTGCAACGCAAAGCCTTGGAACGCACAAGGAATCGTTTCAGGCAAGACAATAACATCTCCATTAGCCCGCGACCTGGTGGGGGGGGCTATTTTTTGCCCCCCTCCAGACTTTTCGATATATCTCCAGAACCGCTGCGCCGATCGTCACCAAACTTTCAGTACCCTCCCGGACATCAATTTTACACATTGTGACCAAAATTTTTCCAAAGGCTATGATAGGTTGGCCGGAAATGACGTCAGAGTGACGTCATGTTCTGCCGTTTTCGACCCAAAAAAGGGTTTCGCGGGAAGAGCTGCCAGGCCTATAGCTTTGCAAATACAGAAAAATGATGAAGACATAAAAGCTGTAGAATCAATAGGACTACAAAACTGCTATCTCGGATTTTTGAAATTTTTGGATTTGGACCCCCAAAAATCAAAAAATATTTTTTTGATATAATAATAGATAAATCCAAAAAGTTTTTTGAATTTCGCAAAAACCGGAATATATGTGATAGTCCTTGCCGCCTTCCATCCACATACCAAATTTGAGATTGATACCTCTTTTTTTGGCGAAGTTATAGCGAAAAAAAACTGTTCAAAATTGATGACGTCAAATTTTCAAACTCAATTTTTAGCAATTCTAGACACCGTAGCGCAAAACAAAGACCACCATTAGTCTCCCCGTGACGAGGTGCATCGAATCAATACCCATTTTATGCAAAACTATCAACTTTAAAATTTGAACTTTTTTGGCCTGACCTTGACCTGACCTTGACCTGAACTTCACCAGAAAGTGACCTAAGCCGTACCTGATAGTCTTATAACCAACACCATTGAGTTGGAAATGAAAAATTGGCAATAAAACATGCATCACACAACCTTAGTAAAGTTGGGCTCATGTGACCTGACCTGTGACCCTTGGTGACCTGACCTGTGACCTGACCTGGTATTGTCAGTGACCTCTAAGAGCAACATATCTACTAGGCAAATGACGCCCTATCGCTGATTATCGACAAAATGCGTTTTCCTCGGTGTTATAGCGCATTCCCTAGCAGACCCGTGAACGGTGAAACATTTCATCTTTGACCTGACCTGTGACGTCATCGGTGACCCCGAGGTCAATGAAATTTGGTTTCCTTTAACAAATTTGACAGGCCTTTCGAACGCCATTTGAATTTTGCGGATCCGTCCAGTAGTTTCGGAGATACGAGGGGGGGGGGGCAAAAATAGCCCCTCCCCCCACCAGGTCGCGTTATAAACAGACCCCACCAGGGCGCGGGTTAGGAACTTCAATGCCATTATATGGATTTTAATAGAACCCCGTCCGGAGTCGGAGTCGGAGTTGGAGGCGGAGTCGGAGTCACCCCAAAATCCATCGACTCCGCAGGCCTGACGAATACATAGTATAGGTCATTTTTTAACCTACTTTTTGTTCGAACTTAAAGGGACACTCCCACCTTAACATTAGTTTTGAGTTGAGATAGCCAAATTGGTGGCCATGGCCTGCAAATACCGGTTTGGGCACTCACAACATCGACAAATGCTTTAATTCGGAGATATGGAATTTCAAACTTGCAGTTTTCGGATTCTAAGGGGCTAGTGCATTGGTATGCCCCCTTAGAATTTGTGACGTCAGCGGAGATCTAACGATTTTTAAATCTTTTACTAAAACGTTTGGTAGCACGCGGTGGTATATGCTGCTTTGCGCGCAACAAATGCCGCACTTTCAAATAAAGTCGCTAGGAACAGCGGAGATCCCAAAAAGTAAACAAAAGTAAAAGTCTAATATCTTGAAAACCGGTGAATATTTTTCGATGAAATTTGGTAGATATTCGTTTTCGCTCTTTCTGAACCGAGCGACATCACTTTCGTGCCAATTCATTAACTTTTTTGAAGGTGGGAGGGTCCCTTTAACCCGCGCACCGACGGGGGTCTGCGCCAACTTCGCACCGACGGGGGGGGGGGGGGGCGGATGACCGCTCCCCCCCTGAGATCTCGAAAACGAAGCAACATAGCGACAAGCGGTAAACGGCATGGGATACGCACGGACAAGGTCTACAATTTTTACAAAGGTCATTTTCAGGTCAGGTCAAAGATGACGTCACAGGGGTCAAAAAAGTCAAAATGGCAGCGCCAGATATGGAGAGTGTTTTTCTCGAATAACTTTCGAACTAGTCAAGATAGAAACAATCTAAGGGCATCATCGTGATCCTCTCGTCAATCCGCATCGAATGATATATATGTTGACCTCGAAAGTTCAAGGTCAAAGGTTGACCTCAGGTCACGTGACCTCGAGGTCATCATGTATAGCATTCGATGCGTCTTGACGAGCTGAACACAATGAGACCATCCGCGCGGCTGTATCTTGTTCCTGTACGGAGTTATTGGCAAAAAAACCTTTGGTGACCTTTAATGACGTCACCACATGACCTTACAGCTGCCCAACAGCAAAACAGACCTCAAGGTAGTGAAGGTTGATCGTACATGAAGTCACGTATGGTATATGGGGCCATTCCGACCCGTTTTAGTGGTAAAAACAGGGAGTTGATTTTTCCCCCATTGACTTATAATGGGGAGGATCGAGAAATTGACCTTACCTTAGGTCACCGATATCAAAATTCCGAGATATACAAATTGTAGCTACTAATGACCTAATAACATCCTGCGACTTTCAAAGGCCTCCGACATCAACTGTAGCTCTGGCATGGTGACAAAGTTGCAAAAAAGTGACTTGAGGTTGGGTCATTCAAAGTGACCTGGTGACCTGACCTTAAAAGTTAGGAGGTTCAAACTTGCACATCATGTGTAAAATTGATGAGAAAATAGTCATACCAAATTTCGCGGCGCTACGCGCCGCGGTTTTCCCGCTATTCGCGAAAAACCTCAGGGGGGCGGATATCCGCCCCCCCCCGTCGGTGCGCGGGTTAATCCTAAGTAGTGGCAGGCTCCTGGCTACCCCTATTAATGGCACGGGGTGCTGTTTAGGACCCTCTTGATATATCGCGATCTAACTGACCGATTTTCAAAATTCGAACAGCATTCGATTTCACTCAACTAAATCTAAATTTTGAAAAAGAAAAGTCCCAAAAACGCAAATATGGGAGCAGTCACGGTGACTATAAATACGGTGATCTCATCTGGATTTGGTCACGTGATCATTTTCGAGCGCAGCGCACGTGCAGTTGTGGCGAGGGCACTTCCAGAAATTCTGGATCCATGCGATTTTGGAGCCAATGTAAAGTCTATGGGGAAATGGTTCATTTTTATTTGTTTTTCTTATCACACCTAAACTTTCAAGTTTTTCTCAAAGATACACCCTGATTCATGTGTAGAATTGATTGGTCTTTCATATGGTATCAATTTTAGATTTTTATCGGATAATTTCAAAAACTACTTACCATTTAAACTACAAAAAGAGGTGATTGCGGCTAAGCATTGCGACAGCCATGTCATGTCATTGGGAAATTACGATTTCTTGTGCATCTTCATTTTAACTGTTCTCGAAGCCAGTACCTACTGGATGATTCATGCGTAGAATTTGTTGAACTTTTGTCTTTTGTCACTGTTAATGCCTTTATGAAATAATTCATCAAATCATTTCGCCCCGGCCGACATGAACGCCGCTGTGAGCCGGTTTTGGCGTCGGGGAGAGAGAGAGAGAGAGAGAGAGAGAGAGAGAGAGAGAGAGAGAGAGAGAGAGAGAGAGAGAGAGAGAGAGAGAGAGAGAGGGACGGGGACGGGGACGGGGACGGGGACGGGGACGGGGACGGGGACGGGGACGGGGACGGGGACGGGGACGGGGACGGGGACGGGGACGGGGACGGAGACGGAGACGGAGACGGAGACGGAGACGGAGACGGAGACGGAGACGGAGACGGAGACGGAGACGGAGACGGAGACGGAGACGGAGACGGAGACGGAGACGGAGACGGAGACGGAGACGGAGACGGAGACGGAGACGGAGACGGAGACGGAGACGGAGACGGAGACGGAGACGGAGACGGAGACGGAGACGGAGACGGAGACGGAGACGGAGACGGAGACGGAGACGGAGACGGAGACGGAGACGGAGAGAGAGAGAGAGAGAGAGAGAGAGAGAGAGAGAGAGAGAGAGAGAGAGAAGACCAGGGGCCATCGGTGAGGCGGCGTACCCGCGCGGGAGCTCCACGCCAGGTACTGGGAGCGGGCTCGCCTTTTCCTCGTAGTGACCCATCAAGGCTGGGCGGCGGCGGTACTAGTTTCGCAAGGGACAGACATGGAGCGACTCGGGACTCGTCTCAGTCCGGCCGCTACCCAGCCGCCCGCCGCGCCTGGCCGGGCTGCTGCTTCGCCGGCCGGGTGGCGCAGGCGGCCCTCCCGGCTCCCGCCCGTCTGGGATGCGCTCCCCAACCGCAGGGCGTCGGCGGCGCCCAAGAAGCACAAGAATAACGGCGGTGCTGCGGGCGGCTTGTGGGGTGACGGTGCCGCGCTCCTTCCCCGGCTCCTCGCCGTCCGTCCCCTCTCCCCGATGCCGTTTTCTTCCAGGGGAGGCGCCCCGGCCGCCGTGCCGGGGCGTAGCGCAGTCTGTGCTTTAAGTACAGCAAGATATTCACCCAGGCTAGATTAAGGTCACAACAACCTAGGATTAAGGGTGGCTACAGACTTTAGACTTAATGCAGACTTAACATGAAGGTATTATATATGCAACTAAATGACACACATGGTATTTGTTCTAACCTTCTCAACAGAAAGTGAACATGTCAGGACAGCACCCCTCGATGACCATTATACTCAAGGGGTGTAGGCACTGATTCCCCAGGGGTGAAGTGATAGGAGCACAAACATGAGTCACTAGTTGGCTCTGTGTCTTTCCTCCTGCAGGAAAAAATATATGTGTGATGCCCAATGTGAGGTAACTGCATATTATAAAGCTGGAAATATTGTACAAAGTTATGACAACACAAGCAAACTATGCATGTTACTGCTCTTGTTATTGCTATATTGATATGAGACCTCACAAGACACAAAAATATGCATGGTAAAAAAGGGAGCAACAATACATTTCAAATGTAGCTTGTCATTAAAATGATCATGAATTTCACTACATCAAAAGTGAATGAAATTAAGTGATAATCAAAGACTGGAAAAGAAGATCAGCATAACTACATAATATGTCTTGTTTCCAAAGCTAAAGTATGATCCTCAATGTTGCAAAAGTTGGTTGACTTTAACAATAACTTTGAATAAAAAAACAACATATGGTAAACAGTCACACTTCAAGGAAATCGCAAGATCCATCCAACCTTTGACATGCCCTGTTTGGAATGCTGTTAACATGCTATGATCTTCACACAATAGGTAAAATCAACTCAAAATATTACATTCTTTTATTACAAATCATATCTTCCCATGAACTTCATTATTGTGACTGCAGAGCTCATTCAGTCAATCAGAGACTGTGCAGAGACTTCATCATTCAAACAATCTGAGAATCAATGTGCAGAGACTAACACTTTAAAATCTAGTGACATTTCACAAACATCTTTTATGCTACAAGCTTATGCTTACCAAACACTTTTTCATGACTCAAATATGGTGGTGTTTATTTTAAGTGAAAACATTCATCCAGCACTAAGCAGATTATTTCTAAGCTCCACAAAGTCCCAATTTCTGTTATATTTCGCTTGGAGTCACTTCGTAGTTTGAACTCAAAGTGCCTTGTGGATTTACCTCAGTTATGTAGGTAAATCCACAAGGATTGATGGGCTTTACCTCAGTTATGTAGCTGCTCCCTCAATTTAAGTTTCTCGTTAAATTTCACTGAGGCGTTGCAAGATGGGCTGTAGCCAAATTCACTTCCCTGTTCGGCTGATGCTCACAATACCTGGACATTTTTAATTCCAATTTTTGTAGCTGTTAACAATTGATGAAGGCCCAAGTACCTAGACAACAATGACGTTACAGAGGAAACCCCTGGCTGTGTTTCACGGGCACGCTGGCGCTGCCAGCGCAATCTGTGAGCTAGCGCCAACCTCTGGTAGTGTTGGAGGTATAGGCTTGTTGATGTCTCTATGGAAATCAAAAGTGGCTGGCAAGTGTCGCGAAACACCACCCTTATTTTTGCACAATAATGGTGTGATAACTGTTGCTGCAAGAAAATATAAGGTGAAGTGAAGACGTGAAGTAAAATCAGGTCAGACATTAATATATACCCAAAAATAGCAGTGTATGGAGTACCTATATTCACATTACCAATAATATGATGCACAACAGGCCATAGAAAAACAGGTGAATATGGAATTGTAACCCAATTTCAATATCAACATGGCACTTGGCATTAACAGTAAAACACAAAGTTTTTGATGTTAAATCAACAGAGAAAACTCCTGAACATAAACAAAATGATCAGAATGTATAATAAGGATAAAAGTATAAATAAAAATCGACGAATCAGCCTATCATCGCCCTTACACATTCACCACTCCCCATTCCACGCACAGATTGTTTACCCCTTGGCTTACCCCGTGTTCGCAGTCTCCCGGACGACGAAGATTCTAAACGCCGTCCGACCAATCACGTTCAAGATCAGCGGGGCTTGGCCGCGGTTCTCGAACGTCATTGGCCAGATTACGCAGAATCTTAGTCGTCAGCAAAACTTTGAACACGGGGTTATATTTTTCGCTATGGTAACAAAAGCGCCAGAATTGACTACCAGAATTGGATCCGAAGGTCAAATGGGTCACGTGACTGTGCAGTTCAGATGGACAACACCTGGGAGCAGTGAGGGCGGATGAAAACTGCAAATTTTATATGCTTTTTCAACTGCTCACCATGGCCATGTTTTTATCAACCAATTTTGACGCAACAACTGCTGATCGATGCAGGATGAATCAGAAATTGGCATGCATCACAAAAATAAGCATTTCGAAAAATCATAGACGGATACAGATGATTGAATTTGGGGGTACATGAAATATATAATTAGTCCGGTGTTTTGCTGCTGCTGCCTGTCACCGAAACGGGTTGGCAATAATCTTATTATGTTACAAAAACGTGTGATAAAATGACGTTAGATTAGACATTCATAGGCTAAATTAGATATTAGATATTCATAGATTGGATATTCATAGGTGGCGTCGGGGCACGGAAGTTGGGAGGTGAAATCGACCTCCCTTTCTTTTTCCTGGAACCGCCTATGAACCACCCCTCGTTCACTTGTGAACTTGTAGCATGTAGGTACACTCGGGGGTATGTAGACATGACCATGTTTGGCCGCAATCGCGATTCGGCGCACGTCGGATCGCATTAGCCGCGCGTTTGCAAGCTTTCCGTGGTTTCAAGCGTTTAAAGGGACACTCCCACCTTAACATTAGTTTTGAGTTGAGATAGCCAAATTGGTGGCCATGGCCTGCAAATACCGGTTTGGGCACTCACAACATCGACAAATGCTTTAATTCGGAGATATGGAATTTCAAACTTGCAGTTTTCGGATTCTAAGGGGCTAGTGCATTGGCATGCCCCCTTAGAATTTGTGACGTCAGCGGAGATCTAACGATTTTTAAATCTTTTACTAAAACGTTTGGTAGCACGCGGTGGTATATGCTGCTTTGCGCGCAACAAATGCCGCACTTTCAAATAAAGTCGCTAGGAACAGCGGAGATCCCAAAAAGTAAACAAAAGTAAAAGTCTAATATCTTGAAAACCGGCGAATATTTTTCGATGAAATTTGGTAGATATTCGTTTTCGCTCTTTCTGAACCGAGCGACATCACTTTCGTGCCAATTCATTAACTTTTTTGAAGGTGGGAGGGTCCCTTTAAATATGTGATTTGATGCTGCTCCCATGCATTAGGGTGGATTTCAAGGTCACCTGAAGGTTAGGTCAGGTTATTGACCTTTGATGACCTCAGTCCACTTTTACGAGTTTTACATGTTATAGGCTAGTTTTTGGAGCTGAATTCGAATTTAGCAACCATTTGAACATTTACGAAGTAGTTTTGGTGCCTTCGTAACATGTTACAAAGCTGTCAGAGGTGGTTGACACGTTATACTACGAATACCCGGCAGGACCCCTACTGGTTGACCTGACCTGGCCTGACACGACGTGGCCTAAATACATCAAGACATCATCTGTGATCAAAACTAGCATGATATTCGTGATCAGCACCCCGAAAACACCCATAGCAGCCCCACTTTACGACGTTCTAACAGGTCTCGATTTTCCCGACTTTTGGGTCATTGATCTGACCTGGAAGGTCAACCAATGACCTATCCCGCGCCCCGTAGGGGGGGCCGAAACGGCCCCCCCTGTCCTTTTCGGTCGATATCTCCTAAACGGCTGGAGATATCGCCACCAAACTTTCAGGACCCCTCCGGGCATCAATTTTACACATTGTGACCAAAAATTATTCCAGAGGCTATGATAGGTTGGCCACAATCATGTTCTGTCATTTTCGACCGAAAAAGGCCTTCGCGAGAAGACCTGTCAGGCCTACAGCTTTGAGGATATAGAAAAAATGATCAAGACATAAAAGGTGTAGAATTGACAGGGCTACAAAACTGCTATCTCGGATTTTTGAAATTTTTTAGTTTTGACCCCCAAAAATCAAAAAAGCATTTTTTTGGATATCTGTGGGGGGGCCGTTTCGCCCCCCCCCCCTACGGGGCGCCGCGGGCTCGGTCATTGGTTGACCTTCCAGCCAAAAAATCCAAAAAGTTTTTTGAGTTTCGAAATAACCGGAATATATGTGATAGTACCTACCGTCTTCTATCTACATACCAAATTTCAGATCGATAGGTACCTCGTTTTTTGGCCAAGTTATAGCGAAAAAACTGTTCAAAAATGATGACGTCAAATTTTCAAACTCAATTTTTGGCAATTCTAGACCTCGTAGAGCAAAACAAAGACCACCATTGGACTGCCCGTGACGAGCTGCATCGAATCAATACCCATTTTATGCAAAAATATCAACTTTGAAATTTGACCTAATTTGACCTGACCTTGACCTGACCTTCACCAAAACGTGACCTAGGCTGGACCCAAAGGCTGCCTAACCCACATAATCGCATTTGTCATGTAAAATGGACCATAAAACATGTATCACACGACACTTTCATAATGTGACCCCCGGTGACCTGACCTCGCTGTGACCTGACCTGGTATCAGTGACCTCAGATAGCAAAGTATGTGTTTGACGAACAATGTACCATCGATGGTTTTCAATAACTTACCAATTTACTCGATTTCACAACACATCTCTTGAAATGCCTGTGAACGGTGAAAATCTGACCTTTGACTTGACCTGTGACGTTATCGGTTTGACCTAGGTCAATGAAATTTGGTCACAAGGTAGTTCCCGGGTGGGGCTATCGAACGCCGTTTGAATTTTGAAAATCGGCCGGTAACTTTCCGAGATCTTAGGGGGGCCGAAACGCCCCCCCCCCCCTACGGGTGGTAGGGTCCGCCGGTAGCCCTACGGGGCGCGGGCTAGGACCTTAAAATTGAGTATCATCGTCTTCCTCTCGTCACAGGAAACACGCTCGTTTTTTCCGCGAAGCTCTAGCTCAATTTCAATCAGGGGCCAAACACGAGGGGTCGTACCACCACCCCTTGTGCTGTCGAAGGACGCAAAATGGTCTGTGCCGGGCGCCGGCTAGGGTTAAGGGTTAAATCACGATTCTTGTGTGCACTGGCCTGGCCTAGGGTCAAGGCCAGGCCAGTGAATCGTTAACCTTTGCACTGCATGGTGGTCAAAAATGTGTAGCAACCCATTTTCCTTTTGCGCCCGACATGGTCGCAAATAGCTCAAGAAGGGAAATGAATGGGAAAAAAGAGAACGGAAAATGAGGAATTGCTGAAGCTTGCGATGTGTGGTGAGTGATTCCAAACTCATAGCAGACTGCAGGGGCGCTGAATCCAGCGCGGGTCTCGAATACAATGCGGGACATCCCCCTAAAAAATGGGTTTCGCCTTTTTTTCGCCTTTGGTGCATTACGTGATCAGTTTCCACGAATCCACACTCATAAACGTGCTGGATAAATTATGCTCATGTTCCAGTGATTAAGTGCTTTGCGTATTTGTTATATTTAAAGTATCTTATTATATGTTTTCGAGCGTAACATTTTTCGCCATGCTTATTATGGGGATACCCTATCAACGACCCTCCCCGGTCGCTAATCGGGACGAGTTCCCCATTAGCGTTTTTTTTTTGCAATGGTTTGCGAAAATGCTCACAAGTCACTACAAATAAATTTGTAGATATTAGGGCAGAAAATGAATACATTCTGATAGAAAATGATCTCACAGAAAATCAATCCAGTAATACAGTGGCACCCATGCAGCGTGAGCAGTGACAGTTCAAATTGAAGGGGTCGCTAATTAGGCACTTTTCCCTAGTGTCTACCTAAATGTAACCATTTTGTTATGAAAACACGTCACTATGAGTCAATGCACTTTGACTGGGCATTTCAGTTTCACAGGCCAGATCCTAACAGTAACAGAAACAAGCGTTCGGGAACCACTGTCCTAGGATTTACGCCTTTGCTTCAAAACAGCTGAGTGACGAAAAAAAAAACTATTTACCAAAACACCGTTCTAGGTTATTCGTTTCTTAAAGGTAGTGTGCCAGCTTTCCTGGACCGTATGGAGTTAATGGCCCAGATAAGGAGAACCGGATTTTTAGAACTTATCCATACCTTCAAAACGCATGGAAACGTCTTAAATTCTTCAAATTTTGAGTACCCCAGTGCGAAATTCGCCCCGACGGGTTGTCGGTCGTACCCCAACCACATTTCACAACACTATGAACAATAAATGCACACACTGAAATCGCTATTACCGATATACTCATCCAATCAAGTTTCGATAAACCCGTTCATCATCATCTCCTGCGGTTTCGAACACGCCTGTTAGGTGGTGCGGCAGACCGCGCCCAAAGCCAGGGCCCCGGTAACGTGAGGTAGCCGAGTCGCGGCAGCGTGCGCTGACCCAAGCCGGGGCCGCGCGTCCTCCCGGTGTCATGTGATAGCCCGGGGCTGCCCGCGGGGATGCGGTAGACCGCGCCCAAAGCTGCGGCCCCGGCTTGGGTCAGCGCACGCTGCCCCGACTCGGCTACCTCACGTTACCGGGGCCCTGGCTTTGGGCGCGGCTTCTGCTCATACTTTGTGGTGCGGTGGTGGTGCGTCGGGCCGCGCGCTCTGACTTCGGCCAAGAAAAATGCGTCAGCTGATCATTGTCATTTCTGCCACTTGCGTGTGGTGAAATGGGGTCATAACTTAAGAGACGGCTTTTTCATATCAATTATTTTACATAAAATCATATTTCAAACCATGAATAATGTTCGACAGCCAAATAAAAGAAACAATACCACTTAGGGGAAGGTGGGGTAAGACGGCCCAGCGGGGCAAGACGGACCACCAGCCCTCCCGGCTGAACCGCTGCTGTTATCTACTGCTTTATGCACTCACTAGTCACTACCTTTGTTTCCCTTCGTAACAATGGCCACCTTGAGCTCATGAGGCTAGGATGCATAGCATTCGAGTTATTGAGAAAAGTGTTGTTTTTCGTCAAACCGATCTAATATAAGAGGTCTACGGGTAATTCAATTTCGGCGCCTTTATTGCATGATTAGTTTCTATTTTGCACTTTACGGTGAAGAACAAAGTTATAAACTTGGTTATAGTCACACTTTAGAACAGGCAAGGTTTCGCAATGTTGGGCTATTTGACATACACGTCATGATAATGACAGAATTTAGATTTGGGGCAAGACGGACCACTGTGGCTCATCTTACCCTGCGGTGGTCCATTGTACCCATCACATGGAAAATTCTTTTCTAAAGCATTGACACAAGTTTAAGTAAGCCAATTCTTCAGGAAGGAATCTTTGTTGCACATGGACCATTGCAAATGCTCAGCTAGCATGCATTCATGCCAAACGACAATCAACACACATGTTCCCAGCTTTTAGTTGCACTTCCATAACATATGAGTATAGAATAAGGTTCATTTTGTTATTTTACCACTCTACTTACTCGAGTACAGATTAGAACTGTACCAAGCATGAATGGATAGCAGGCACTGCTGGGTGGTCCGTCTTACCCCGCGTTTTTTCTTGTCTGAG
This sequence comes from Amphibalanus amphitrite, assembly GCF_019059575.1. Taxonomy (NCBI): domain Eukaryota; kingdom Metazoa; phylum Arthropoda; class Thecostraca; order Balanomorpha; family Balanidae; genus Amphibalanus; species Amphibalanus amphitrite. Next base: position 725,430 of record NW_024881674.1, read on the forward strand.
TTTTCGACATGTCCCCCTTTAAGAGCATCCACCACCTAGATGTCTTTATTTTGAAATTCAGTCTTTGCACATATCAAAAGAGGAAGGATTGAGCATTCAGAAGACTATAAACCATATGAGTTACGAGAGCAGTGTAGAAAGATACGCGGCCTCAAACCTTAGCTGGTCCGTCTTACCCCACCTTCCCCTACCAGTACAGGCTTACAGTTTAGGGCTCGACATTGTGTTGTCTACGATTAGACAGCTGATAACTCATTCCCGTACGCCGTAACTCTATAATGACCTTTGCTTATTGTCACATGTGCGCCGCATTCGCGATTGTTGCCGACGCCTGTTTGCAGCTCAGCCCACTACAGTTGTTATACATATCGAAAAACCGATAAACTTTTAGGCGAAAAAGGCACTATTCCAGGCCCATTTTTGATTTTCTTTGCGATATTAGGTAAAAACAGAAGCTTCTTATCCTAGGAAAAATAAAATGGGAAATCTTTCAAAGGTGGCACACTACCTTTAAGAGGCCATGCGGAAAGGATTGACAGCCTCCAAACCGCTGAGTAGGCGGCACGTGGCTGATTGGCGCCGGTCCGTATTCCAGTTTGTGCCGATTGTTTCACGGCGGTACCCGGTCACGGCCTGTGGACTGCTGACCGGGCGCACGTGCCCCCGGGTCCTCCGGCAGCATGACCGGCTCCAACAGCGGCCCAGCCGATTTACAAACAGCCGCCGAGGGGTTCAAAAGGCGCTCCACACCAATCAGGTCACCACTTGTGAAGAGATTGGTACGCCGTCCGTGTCATGGAGCCAAAACGGTTTCTTTATTTGGTATGTTTTCTGCTCCTGTGTTTGATGGAGTTTAGACCAGTGAGAGCCACAAGGATACCGCGAAAACGCTCGATTCCATGTAAGTTGCCCCTTCTCTTAGTTCTCCAATACATTTTCTATGGGTCTTTAGTCCAAAGGTATTTCTTGGGATGGTTATGATTAAACGACAGTAATATGTTTTTAAAAAATCATGAATACGTATCGCTTACCTATGACGTGTTTTTCTTAAGAGGCTGAATATAAACGATTCAGTTTCTTTTGATGTTAATAGCAACACTTACCTACACGACAAAGTACCTGAAGAAAAAGGCTGCATATTGCATAACTTCGTCGTCCACATAGTAACGTTTAAAGTGACCATCCCACCTTAACTTAGTTTGGAGTTGTGATAGCCAAATAGGGGTCCCTGGCTTGCACTTACCGATTTGGACACTGACAACATCGAGAATTGCTTTAATTCGGAGATATTTAATTTCAAGCCTGTGTTTTCAGCTTCTAAGGGGCTAATGCATTTGAATGCCCCCCTAGAATTTGTGACGTCAGCGCAGATCTAACTATTTTTAAAAGTTACTAACACCGTCGGTAAAACGTGTTGGTATATGCTGCTTTGCGCGCAACTTCTGCCGCACTTTTAGGATGCCAAATTATTTCTTCCAAATGACGTCGTAGGAACAGCGAAGGTCCCAAAAAGTAAACAAAAGTAAAAGTATATTATCTTAAAAACCAGTGAATATTTTTCGGTGAAGTTTGGTAGATATTCATTTTTATCTTTCTGAACCACGACACATCACTTTTAAGCCAACTCATTAACTTTTTTGAAAGTGGGAGGGTCCGTTTAATATAAGGCTTGATTAAAATAAAATGTTTTGATTTTATGTTTGTTAGTCATTATACAATCTGGTAACGTTTATATCGTGTAGGTGTACTTCGCAGTGGATAGGTACTGGGTTTCCTTCGTGAATGATTTCAATGCATTTTTTGTCGCACTTTAATCAATTTCAGCTAATTTTCCTGCCTTTTGATATTTGGATGAATAGTTCGAAAATCGTTTCACAGATACGTACAGCGCCAGCAGCTGGTCCTCTCCGCACGGCGCCAGCACCTGGTCGTCCCCGTACTGGCCCAGCACCTCGCCGGGCCCCCAGTACATGATGGATACCGGCCGGCTGAGGGCTCGCAGCTGGCCGTCCCTGCTGTCGCAGATGAAGGGGCCCCCAGACGCTCCGGCACCCAGCCCGGCACAGGTGCCCGGTCTGGAGCCCAGTCCGGTGTCGTACCTACCGCTGCCGGCGCTGCTGGCGGCGCTGCGCGCGATGACGCCGGCCTCTGTCGGCGTCAGCGCGGCGCCGACTGTGTGCGTCCACACCCACCCGGGGGTGGCTGCTCCCGCCAGCGAGCTGTCCCTCGGCGACCTGTTGACTCCCGGCAGGGACAGCCAGGCCCAGACGCTGCAGATGCTGCTGGACAGGCTGATGCCGGGCGGCAGCGTCCTGGCGTCCCGCACGCCAGCCAGCAGCGGCACCCGGCGGCCTGGCGACCTGCCCGACCTGTCGTTCCTCAGCGGGCTCGGTCTGGGGCTGCTGAACCCGGACCTGTTCCGGTCGGGTGCTGAGGACTTTCCCAGGCCGAGTATGTCGGAGGCGGACCTGAGGGCGGTGGCCGCCGCAGAAAGAAATGCCGGGGGACGGCCGACACTGAGAGGAGGGAACCCCGACTCGGAGATGTTCCCTCGCAGCGTTCAGTCCTCCCCCGAGCCGTCTGAGGCCGATGACTCACAGCGGATCAGCATGCTGCTGTCGGCCAACGGCGGCGACTGGGCTAACAGGATCGACAAGCGGCGCCGGCGACGCTCCGTGTCTCACGGCGGTCAGAGGGAGACTCGCCACCAGATGTCCCAGGTGTTGAGTAAAATCATACGCCGCATCGGGTTCGAGAAGTACAGCGAGGCTCTGCGGGTGATCATTCAGGATCTGCAGCCGCTCAAGGAGGCGATGAACGCCGCGCAGCGGGACCTCAGCAAGGTACAGAGAACGTACCACAAGTTTGAGAACGACCTGAACGGCCTACTGGAGCAGACTCGTGAAGCACAACAAATTCTTCTCTTTATTCTGTCGTCACTATTTCAGGAGAACATTGTTATGCGTGGTAAACTCGAGGAGTGCCATGCTTCTAAAAAGGTTATTACTGCTAGAATGCGCTTCCCAGACAACACCGACGAGCTGAACAATCTCCGGCATCAGTTGGAAAGCAGGATCAATCGATACGACACGCTCATCATCAATCTGATCGGTAAGAAGTCTGAGCTCGAGGTGGAGCGACAGCGTCTGCGAGAGCGGTGTAACGTCCCCATCGACTCCGGCACTCAGCCGGACCCGTTCAGTCTGAGCACGTTCCTCTCGCTGATGACCGGGATCGGCGAGCCGAGCAGCGCTCAGCGCGACATCAACATCCTGCTGATGCGCCTGTTCCCCGACCTGTACCCCACGCCGCCGCCGCCGCCGCCACCGCCGGCGCCGTCCGCCCCGCTGCGACACACGGCGACAGCCGGCAGTCCCAGTGGCTGGCTGCAGGTGCTCATCCCGATGATGAACACGCGCCGCGCGTCACAGCCGCTCCACTTCCCGTTCGTGGCTCCGTCGTCGGTGAGCATGCCGTACTCGTTCGCCAACCAGTACCTCCTGCGACACAGCTCCCCACTCCGCACCTCGTCACCGCTGATCTCTCAGCCAACTGATAATGGTGACGAGTTCATCATGAGCATGCTGCAGCTGATGCTGCAGCTCTACAGCGCACAGCCGGACCAAGTGGACGAGAACAGGATGAAGGAGGAGCTGGTTAACTTCGGACGAGCGCTGCTTTGTTGATGGATGTCGCAAGTCGTAATTTGCATGTAATTAATGTGTAGGGTATTGCTATAGGTTGTAATTCATTTGGTGTATGGGGTTTCTTGTGTTGCCTTTTGGAATTGTGTTCCTACTGATTCCCTTAAAGTTAAATGCATTTGCATACAATACATCCTACCGTCAAAATAAACTATGAAACCAAACGTTTAATAAAATATTCCCTTCAGAGACGTACCGATTATATACGGACAAAACACATTCAATGAACGGTTGTCAATTCAGTCAAGTGCCAACAGCATTTTATAGGTCGACAATAAAAGGCACATTGGAGAATGTGGTTAACTACGCTGCCAAAAAAAATAAAACAAAAAAGAAACACGAATTTAGCGGCTATAAGCCAGGCAAATTACTAGTTTGCTTCGCTGTATGAATATACCCATTTGTAGGCCTACACGGGCCGGTCTAAGCTGTCATCATCTGCTGGCTTCAACATCGGCTAACTTTTTTATCTTTTCAGAGTTCAGTCACCCTCTTGTCCTTTCGTTTACTTCGTCTTCGTATATCTTTTAGTCTGCTAGGGAATATTGGGTCACTTTTAGCGGTGTTAACAGCATCATGGCATTATTCGGTTTCCAGAAATGGCACGCTCCGTGTCTGCCCATGTCGTCACGTCTTCTGAGTGCTGTCATCTTCAAACAGGAAAAGGCGGAATTCGTTTTTACTGTACTGCAAAAATATCTACGCCCCCATCGTGCATAATCACAGACCAGCGTATGTATGAAATACGCAATCACAGCTCAGCGTACTAATGCGCCTAAGGAATGCACGATGAAAGACATAATAACACAAAAGGAAGGGCCTTCTTGAGGTTCGACGGCTTATGGGCACCGTAGTGTCAGTCAGCCCACCAAGAAGCTGGTCATATCACGGTCCTTTTCCCAGGCCAGGGCGTCGGGATAACTGGCGCGCTTCTGGAATCCATCAATGAGAGGACCGGGGTCCTCAAATACCGGCAGGTGTACAGGGGGCGTGCCAGCCTGCAGCAGAAAGAAAGAGTTGATTAGACGGAGACTCATGGCATGTTTTCTCTTCTTTGCATCAGATGGTCGCAGGTTGACTGAGTCGCAAAACACACAAAAGTTATACGCACTTACATGTTAGGTATAGCTTGTTAATGTTGATTGCAAAGACGTCATGGAAACAAAGGGAAGTGTGTAGGCAAAATGACCATTTTACAGTTAACGCTGTCCTTGTAATTAAATTATCAACATAATGATTTTTACGTTTCTGTGCGCAGGCAGCACGCCATAGTCCACAGAAACCAAACCACTATTTTACTCACCGTGACTACGACCGTCCTTTCTGTGACCGGCGCCTCTGGCTGTTCAGGGTTAGAAGTCGAAATCCTGCGAAACATACCGCTTGGTGTGGACATATGAAGCGAGGCCAATGGCCGACATAAATAAAATATTGTACCTACACTACAGGGGATCAACCCCGTTGAAGTTTGTACTTTTTTCTAAGCTTATATAGGAACTTTTATATGCATAGAAAAATAATATTTGAATGAAATTGAGACGTTGTGATACTTACATACTTCCCCCATCTTCAAAAAATAATACGGAGCTACGGCTAAATCTTTGGAAGAAGCGAATGAACAATATCAAAAATAAAATTTGAACGCCTCGCTTCTTATCAATTCTCCAGAAAAGCATTAATCGGCAGTCTGTTGAAGTGTCACTATTTTATAGTTCTTATTCCTGCATGCAGATTACCATCCACCTTTGTATATTCTATCCACCGGCATTGTCCGTTTTATCCGTGGTCATACCCACCCAGCATACGGCGCACGCCTACCTGAACCTTGCTGCGTGTCGGTGGAGGTCATCCAGAGATACTTCACAGGTCGATGTGATGAAGGCCCGCAGCTCGGAAAGCCGGCAGCTTCTGCGGCAGCAGGCGTCGACTATCCTCTCGCCTGCAAATCATCGACACCAGTCAATGAAATGCGTATCAATCGCTGCAACATTTGCTCCATCGTATAAAAGTTAAAGGGACACTCCCACCTTAACATTAGTTTTGAGTTGAGATAGCCAAATTGGTGGCCATGGCCTGCAAATACCGGTTTGGGCACTCACAACATCGAAAAATGCTTTAATTCGAAAATATGGAATTTCAAACTTGCAGTTTTCGGATTCTAAGGGGCTAATGCATTGGAATACCCCCTTAGAATTTGTGACGTCAGCGGAGATCTACCGATTTTTAAATCTTAGACTAAAACCATCGTTAACACGTGGTGGTATACGCTGCTTTGCGCGCAACGTCTGCCGCACTTTAAGGCTGCCAAATTATTGCTTCCAAATAAAGTCGCTAGTAACAGGGGAGATCCCAAAAAGTAAACAAAAGTAAAAGCCTAATATCTTGAAAACCAGTGAATATTTTTCGGTGAAATTTGGTAGATATTCGTTTTCGCTCTTTCTGAACCAAAGGACATCACTTTCATGCCAATTCATTAACTTTTTTGAAGGTGGGAGGGTCCCTTTAAAAGGCAATGAGACTGCGAAAGCTTATTAGATCAGAAGCGAATGCGATATTCGAATGGGCCGTATGATGACGTAAAAGTATAATGTAATAAAAAAAGAAAGACACTACATGCTGTGACATAGAAGACATACCAGCGTGACGCAAACGCGTGAGTATGGTGCTAGCGACGGCGCGCCCGTCTCGACGTCTACGGAAGTGGCATGCGTTTTCAATTAGGTCAGTCAGCTCTGATCCACAGACGAACACGAAGAAGTCGGTTGCACCCTGGTGTTCCGAGTCGATTTCGCCCTGATGTTCCGTTCGCCTGGGACGCGTGGCGAGATAATTGGCTTCTCTGGCGCCGCCGCCCGACCTCCGAGCTTGTTTCTCGCTGCTGAGTGTAGCGGGCCGGCCTACCCACCAGGGGCTGAATAGGCCCTGAGGCGCCGCCGCCGCACTATGGTTGGAAACGGCCTCACGGATGGCCGGGGGTCAACGCGAAAAAATGTTTTGCCCATAACTTGTTAATGCGTAGACCGACTGCGATGAAACTTTGCATAGATATACCAGTGTCTTTCGTGCATCATACAGTAACTCAGAAATGACGAGGTCACGTCACGTCACGCGTGTGTGACGCCATCATTGCAAGTATGCTATAAGTCGCCTATGTCTTTCGTTATGTTATCGATATCGCTAGGCATTTTGAACATGTTTTGAATACTGCTATTACTGAATGGATATTGTTGTTATGCTTTAGGGCGAGAAATATCAACGTAGTGACGCACAGTGTCTTACTATTGGTCATAAAGGGTCAAAAATTTGGAGAAAGAGTATTTATGATTTTTTTTTTGAAATGACGATCAAATGACAAAACATGCGTCAGATTAACCCGGCAGTTGCTGGGGTATTTCCCCATCCGCCGTTTGCCGGAGGGGGGGGGGGGCGTTCAACGCCCCCAGTCGATAACTCGCGAACAAATAGGCGCAGCGAAACGCACGAGGCGCGGCAAACGAAAGAAGAACGCGACGAGACGATTCACATGAATACTTTAAAGTTGAATTTCGAGGTCACAGGTCGGGTCAAGGTCAGGTCAAACACTTGAAATCGGGCTTTCAGTAGCATGGACTTTAGAACCTCGCAATCGGTGCCTCGCGTTTCGCGTTTCGATTATATCGTCATCAGTTGGTCCTAAACAAATTCAGTCATCAGTTGGTCCTAAACAATCTGTCACAACTGTCACAACTGTCACAACCCTTCATATAAGTGCTAAAAGAGTGTCAGATCAATGTAGGGGTCAGTCAAACATAGGCCACTGGCCAGGGTCAAAGTCAGGTCAATCAGGTAAGCACATAACCCCGAAAATTAAAACTGGTACCTATTCGCAGCCCATGCATGACACATGTTTTATGGGTACTTTTGGGCGTAGAACACGATGGTGACATTCATTTTATCATACGAGTACGTGGCTGGTTGAAAAAGATCAATTTTAGAAATGCATGCATCATGGTCGTGAAGTAGTCACGAGAAATTGCCAACATTCAGTTCAAGATTTTGGAAAATGTAGAACGATGATCAAAAACCATAGATAGCCATTTGATTTGCCATGGTATTGGCAGTGTAATGGCGTTTACAGCATGTCTGTATGTCTGCTCTGTCGGTGGATATCCATATCCATACTCCAGGATATCCATACACGTTTGCACGATATCCATACTCCAGGTGCAGGGGCGAGCAGTTACTTCTTACGAGGGGTGCGGAGTCGAAGTCAGAGTCGGAGTCAGAGTCGGAGTCAGAGTCGCCCAGAGTCGTGGCAACGAGCCAGGAGTCGGAGTCGGAGTCGGGGTCGGTCAGGAGCCCGCAGTGGAAGTCGGAGTCGGTCCGAATCGGAACAGCTCCATCACGACTCCGAAACACTGGCAGGGGTCCGGAGTCGGAGACAGAGTCGGCCGGAGTCATGGCAACGAGTCAGGAGTCGGAGTCGTAGTCGGAGTCGGAGTTGGCGCCACCACGACTCCGCAAACCTGCTTCTTACCATCATTTATAAGGATAAGCGATTGCAAGACTGACGAGCCGACCTGGTGCTAACGAAGCGACGGGTAGGTACGCCTCGGGAGATGAAGCTTCACGGACGATTTTGCGCACAAGTGCGCAGTCTGCTTTTACGTTCCCCTTACGCAGAATTGAACAGAGATTTATTCTGCCAAAAAGCTCAATGGAGGTCGATGGAGAACTTTTTGTATGTCCAATGAAACATAAACGTAATTTTGCAAATATTGCTGTGGTGACACTGCAAACAGAATGCAATGCCGTTCCTGATTTTGAACACGCATGGGAAAAAGAGTCACTCCACTCGATAGCCAACATAACAAGGATTATTTTGATATATAATAATCCAGTTTTACAACGTCATGGAGGTACTCCACATGCTATCACCAGCGCGGTTGTTTAAACCTTTGACGGCGCACCAAAAAAGCCACTATCAGAAACTCCCGATTCCACGTACAATAATGGAGACTAAATGCGCAACTAAATAATTTTTTCTGCCCAATTCAAAACATTTCATCAATTTCCAACAGAATGACACCCCAAATATACATAAATTCCGAAATTGCCCACGGCCATCCGTGAGGCCGTTTCCAACCATAGTGCGCCGGTCGGCTAGCTTCCTCGGGCCGCCGCAAGAGGCGCTGGTAGTCGGTCAGCGGTAGAGGTCTGCACCGGCCGGCTGCAGCCGCGGCTGGCTGCAGCCCCACGGCTGTGGGCCGGGGCGGCTGCAAATATCTCCAAGAACACGGCTACGGCTGTGGCCACGGCTGTGAGATTTCAAGCTCAATCTTAAGTACTCAAATATAAAATTTTAAATCCTCAATCTTACATTCTGATAAGCAGTCTAGCCTGTAAAAATCATGCAAAGGATGCCCAGCAACATTGAAAGTGGTGAAGCCTTTAAAAACCTGTAATGGTTTTACCATTTGCTGTAGGGGAGTTTGCACTCTGGTACAGAATACTAATTATAGGTACCGATTGTTCCTTCATCATCTTAAGAGCTTGACAGTTTCAGAAAATGCAATATGTTGCATTGTCACATCCCTCTCAAATCAATCTCACCTGGTCATTAGGAGAGCACCTTACAGCTATTGAAGACGAGCGTTCAATAATTCTTTCAGGTAAAAGAAAAAGAAATCACGTCTAGGTAAAGGCAGGTAAAGGCTTCATAAAATATTATCTAAAATAACTCTTAGATGTATTTCTTGATTTTCGGCAAGTCCAATTACATAATATAAAACTGGCGCTTTATGTTCTAACTGGTGTGTGAGTGACCGCTAACAGAAAATGCTGATCAACGAAGCCAATGGAATTAGATTATAAGTGAGCATGAACCTTACTTACGGTTAATTCACATGATGGTGAAAACCCTGAACACGTAATTCACATGATGGTGAAAACCCTGAACACAATATTTCTTACGCGAGCTGTTGACTTTACTAATAAAATGACGTCTTCTTTTGAAAACGTAAAAATTTGATAATTAATCTTTGTTTGAGAGCAAGTTTTACTGTTTAGCATTATTATTTATTGATTATAATTTTTATGGCTGTTTATAGTGACACAAAACAATTTATTGCCACTTCTTTGCTATTGACGTCATTAAAAACTCAAGTGAAATTTTTGATTAAAAGAGGCAATTGTGGCTCGCACGACCTTGGGGATTTGAGCGAAGATCATTATTTGGAAAAATCAAAATAGATGAATGTTTTTCTTTCTTGGATGCTCACTAGTGTTTTGATGCCTTGCATATCAAATTAGTTAGAGACTTGCTCAGAAGGCTGCTTCAAGCCTGGCATATCACACCCCAGAAAATATGCAAGGTAAGAAAGAAGCAAGAGTTTTGACTAGGCAATCACTGTTTGACAGTCCATCAACTTCAGTTTCATTTTCCATACCTAACATTGATAATGGAAAGTATCAGGGTCTGTCGTTCTGTCCCACAACCATGCTTCAGGATTTGGCATTAGATGTCTACACTGCTAGTGCTTCTATTCTGGTTCGTTGTTTATGTTTTCTGTTGATGTAGGTACCTACCTACCCATCTTTCTTAACCCCTTGCAAGGGCTTGTGAAGGCATGCGATGCGCATCAGGCTTCAGGCCTTCGGCTTAAAGCCATATACACAACCACTTAACCTATGATGCTTCATGAGCCTGAGAATCTATAGCCCATTGCAATGTGCTTTTGGCTATATGTTTCAACTAAAAACAACTTATTATATACTATTTGGATGCATTTCATTGAAAGTATCCACGGCCGGCTGACGGCTGGCTGCCCACAGTTTGCCACGGCTGTGGGCGGCTGTGGCTGTGGAGCCACGGCTGCGGGGTGGCTAGGCTGTGGAAAATTGCAGCCGTGCAGAACTCTAGTCAGCGGTGAAGATGGTATCGGCTCATCCGCTGACAGTTGAAGCAATTCGCGTGATTGTGGCACTGTTCGAACGAGGCTGTTCTCGCCGCTGGCTACCGTCGCTACGACGAACAGGAGAATCGACGGAAGACCAGGCATCTGTACAGACAGTAGAAAAAAGAACAATACAGTCACAGTTCAGCGACTGTTAGCTGAAACTTGCGATAAATAATGGTCTTTCATTCAATTATTTTAACACTTCCTTCAAGAGAAACTGACATACAGCGATAACCCTAAATGTTATGAGCGATGCATTCACGGCATGCATGTCCATGCGTCCATTGTTTCGTACAGGAAGGAAGATGACGTGTTTAGTTCTCGTTTCATCGTGCCATGCCCGATGATCTCGGCCTATCTGCGATCTGGGCCATAGGGATGGGACGTGATAATGTCTGTTACATCATGTGGTAGGTGTGTAACCATTTCAGGTAGACCACGACTCCTGAGTCGGTTTCCAGGAACCGGCTGGCCGGTATCCAGATCAGCTGTAAACATTGTGTGACCACCGCTCACAACTCGCGCTTATCGGCCGGAAACGGGCAGACATGGGGCCGTTGCGTCCGATCGTCCGTCGTCCGTGTGGCGGTCTGCGGTGTTTGGTTTCCGGAGAAAACGACACTCGGAAAACCATACGGTTCCGGTCAGCGGAACAGCTGCGTCGAGGAAAACGCTCGCGAGTCAAAAGGCTCCAGCATCCACGGTGTCTATAAACCCTATGCACGCCATGGACATTCTCAATATTACTTTACAAATTAGAGGCCGTGTGGTAAGCGCTAGAAAGACCAACGCGACGGAAGGCAATGTGTTGACTGTCGGATCTTCATCCGATGAATGAAATGCCGGACACTGTTTGACAGGTGTGTGCTAGCCGGATTTTACAGATTTTGTTTCATTTGTCTGATTTGCCAGCAGCACCCAGAAGAGTTTTGACAACGTATATAACATCTTTGCTCATCCGGCCAATTTAGTGTTGAAAAACTAGTAATTACAGTAGTGATTGGCTTTTTACTTATCCGTATCTGAGCCATTGCAGAAACGAACAACCGTGAATGATCGGATGTGCAAAATTCTAGTTGAACAAGGCCGTGGAGTGGAACAACTTGGAACACTTAACCCTCGCCGGACCTATTGGTTTTCTACATACGCGCCGGCCGAGGGGGCGGGGGCGGGTACGACCCCTCTCGCCGTTTCGCCCCTGCTGGAGCTAGCGCGTCGCGGAAAAAACGAGCGTGTGCGCCGTTACGAGACGCAGAGATTTGTACCCGATTTTAATGTCCTAGAACAACCAGTGACCTCTGAGGTCAGGTCAAGTGCCCCAAGGTACGGTTCTGTTTTTGGCAAATAGCTTCGCAAAAAACTGTCGCAGAGCCGCAATGTCGGCAGCATCGTGTTTGCCTTGCTCAGGCGCGTCAAATGATATACTTTTTGTTTGGGGTGAGGTCAACTTAGGGTGTTGACCTCGAGTCACGGTCAGGTCAGCGTCCCCCCTCTCCCCGGTCACGAAATTGGTCAAAGGAGATCATGTCGCATATCATTCGATTCGGCAGGTCTTCCTGAGTCCATTGGTGGCTTACTTTTTGCCGTTTTTACTTTTCGTCTTTTGACCTTATGTCCATTTGACTTTTTGTCTTTTGACTTCTATGCTAGTTGACTTTTTGTTCATTGACTTTTTGGCAATTTCACTTTTTATCTTTTGACGTTTTATCCTTTTTGACTTTTTGCCTTTTGACTTTCCTCTTTGTTGACCTTTTACCTGTTGACTTTTAAGATTTTTGACTTCTTGCTTTTGACGTAATGTCTGTTGACTAATCATCCTTTTACCTTTTATCATTTGACTTTTTGTCCGGAACCCGCTTGAGATAGTTGGAGATCGTTCCCGGCTCCAGAATAGCAGTTTTCATTTTTCCCCCATTGACTTATAATAGTGAGGTCACGAAAATGACCTGACCTCATATGAACTTTAGGAAAAATCCGAGATATACAACTTGTGAGACTTCTAATGAATACTAGATCTTGCAAGTTTCATTTCCCTGTGAAAGCTCCTCTGGCAGTGAGGGCGTTGCGAAGTTGCGACATCTGAAGACCGTGCAGAGGTTCACTTATGACGTCATAGGTCAGTGACCTGACCTGACCTTAAAATGCGGCTGGTGTCAAAAGATCCGGCTTGAATCAAAGGTCAAGTATGCCCAGGTTCAGCTCTCTATCGCCGGCATGTCCGGAGATATCGCGAAAAAAAAACTATGGGGGCGGCGCCCGCTCCCCCCTCCCTCGGCCGGTGAGGGTTAAGCTAATTTTCGTGTTTATGTGCTGTCGCCTGTCAGTACGGCTAAACAACGCTTTTGCTATTGGTTAGCTCACTAAGTCGGCTATGCAGCCATCATGAAAAGTTCCAAATACGCAATTTTCGAGTGTGACTAACTGCCCATAGCCGTATACGGTTCGATATGTGACTTTTCACCCTTTATTTGCCTGTTACGTAAAAAACGTCAAGCTGCTTAGCACATCAGCATATATCAAAGTATACTTATGAGTATGTTAGTTAGGTATCCTTTAGTTCAATTTCAGAATTGCATTTTTTATTATAAGATGTTATCACTGAATTGGCAATGAAGTCTGCAAGACTGCAATCGCATAGATGTGTCATGATAGGTACAGAAGTTTGTCTGGAGCTTGTATGATTTAGCAGCGTCGGATATTGCTCACCTGTGCAGCGGTGTGAGACGGCGCCGGTCAGGTCAGGTCAGTTCAGCCGCCGCTGGTGACCAGATAGATGCGCTGGTCACGCCGGGACGGACGACACTGACGCTGACTGAGCGAGGTGCGCCTCCTTTTGAACGGTGACGAGGCCCGGTCTCCACGTGGGAGTCGGGCCGACCGTCGGGACGGTCCGCTCCGATCATCGCCGCCGGCACCGGAATCGGCGGCCCACTAAACCGGCGTCGCATTAGCAGGCTGTTCATTAGATGATTTGGGCGGCTTACTGTGCTGGATGGCCCACGATTGGAGGGATTTTGATCGGGGAACTAGGTACAGAACCGCGACAGCTGGATGCCTTTTTAGTTTACCTCTGTCTATCTGCAAAACAATCAGGTCAATTAACGCGGCAGTTGCTGGGGTATTTCGCCACCCGCCGTTTGCTGGGGGGGGGGGGGGGCGTTAAACGCCCCCAGCCGATAACTCGAGAACCAATAGGCGCAGCGAAACGCACGAGAAGGCAAACGAAAGAACGCGACGAGACGCTTCAGATGAGTATTTTAAAGTTGAATTTTGAGGTCACAGGTCGGGTCAAGGTCAGGTCAAACACCTGAAATCGGGCTTTCAGTAGCATGGACTTCAGGACTTCGCAATGGGCGGCTCTCGTCATAAACTCTGTCAAAACGGTGCAGAATCCTTTTTGTAAGGCCTACAAAAGTGTCAGCTCCATGTAGGGGTCAGTCAAGCATAGGTCAGGGTCAAGGGCAGGTCAACCGGGTAGGCACATATCCCCGAAAATCAAAACTGATATTCGCAGCCCGTGACACATGTTTAATAGGCAGTTTTGGGCGTAGAACACGATGGTGACATTCATTTTATCATATGTGTACGTGATATATTATAGTGCATGTATGGCCTAAACTTTTGAATTTATTTTAAAAGGGTAATTTCTTGCGTTTTTTCCCCTTTTAAAATAAATTCAAAAGTTTAGGCCATACATGCACTATAATATATCACACCTGTCTATTGATAATCCTCAATATGTGTACGTGTTTGGTTCAAAAAGCTCAATTTAAGAAATGCATGTAGGTATCATGGTCGTGAAGTAGTCACGAGAAATTGCCAAGATTCAGTTCAAGATTTTGGAAAATGCGGAACGATAATCAATACTCGAAGATATCCATTTGAATGCTCATGGTATTGGCAGTCTAATGGCGTTTACGGCATGTCTGTAGGCATATTTTGTGATTTTATATGATTTTTTGAACATATGCCGTTTTTGGTCGAAAACTCGGAAATCATGACGTCACTAAAACCTCGATATCTCAAAAATTTTCCGACCGATTTTTTTGAAACTTTGTCACAATAAACTTCAATCAATTCTCTACAGGTAATTATCTCCCGTTTTTCACCAACAGCTTCTAAATACGTGAAAGTGACCGTCCCACCTTAACCTGCGCCCTGACGGGGGGTGCATTTGCCCCCCCCCCCCTGTGGTTTTTCTTGAATAGCGAGAAAACGGCGACGCGCAGCGCCGCCAAATTTTAAGTACCTTCCCGAGCAACAATATGACACCTTCACACAAAATTTTAAGCCACAGGTCACCTTAACCCGCGCCCTGCTGGGGGGGGGGGGTGTTTGAACACCCCCCCTTGTGGTTTTTCGCGAATATCTCAAAAACGGCGGCGCGGAGCGCCGCCGTTTTTGGTACACCTTATCATACATCAATTCTACACATGTTGTGAAAATTTCAGACCAAGGTCATTCAAGGTCAGGTCACCAGGTCACTTGAAGTGACCTCACCTCATAAAAACTTTCAATGTCTGTCATAGCTACACCGAGTGACCGATCGCTTTGAAACTTTCAGCGATTGCTAAGAGCAATAGCATGTACAAAATGTATATCTCAGAATTTTGATATCGATGACCTAAGGTCAGGTCAATTTTGCGACCTCCCCATTAAAAGTCAATGGGAGAAAATTGAAATGCGCCTCTTTTGGATGAAAGACATTATAAACACTCCCAAACACCGAATTACAAGTGGTTTAGACACACTGAACTTAAAAATAGTGTCCGTGACCCTTGTTTATGCCCTGAGATCATCTTAGGTCACGAATGGTATCTAACAGTTTTTCGCAAATAACTTTTGATAGAGGCATGCTAGAGCGATGAAAACGCCTTAGATGTGTTCAGCTCGACGATACGGATCGACTGATATGCAACATGACCCTTTCCGGTCAGGTCATGACCTTGACCTGAGGTCAAATTTTCAAGTTGACCTTTCAAGGTCAAGTTATAGTTCATTCGATGCGTCTTGACGAGAGGAACACGATGCCGGTAAAAGTAAGCTCGTACAAGGCTTGGGTCAAAAGTTATTGCAGAAAAACTGTTTTCAAAAAAATCGACTATTTTTGCAGTTTTTGCCCCCTGCAGGCAAAACCGTTGACGTTAGGTCAAATCTGAGAGAATTGCTCAGAAAGGGCGTTAATAGGGCTATCGAATGCGCTTTTCCGCGGCGCTGTAGCTCTATTGGTTCCCGAGTTATGCGTTGGCTTCTTGGAAATTTTCGACATTCGACCTGGAAATCGGCGAAATTTTGCCTTCAATGACCTCTGGTGACCTGACCTTTGACCTGACCAAAAAATTGACCGAAGTGATTTCGTCATTATATTTTACGCTCTTTCGAACGCCGCCTTCCGCGTATAGCTACGTGGCCCAGGAGCCGAGTTACAAGGGGGGGGGGGGTGTTCAAACACCCCCCCCCCCCAGCAGGGCGTGGAAATCCAGGACCCCCAGCAGGGCGCGGGTTAAGTCATGAGTTAGGTACTGAGGTCAAACTGAGGTCATGCTAGAGCAAAAATGAACAAATAACATGACATCTTGAAACGCTCACAAAATCTACAGTTAACAAGCAATTTCAAAGTTATTTATAATTTATATAGTCGTGTAGAAAAAAGACAGCACTACAAAACTGTTATCTCAGATTTTCAAATTTATGGGATTTTGACCCCTAAAAAGATCAAAAGATTTTTGTAGAAAAACTCAAAAAAATTCCCAATTTTCTCGAACTTCGTGAAAAAACAGAGTATGTATGATAGTCCCTGCGCTCTTCTATCAACATGCTAAATTTTAGATAGATACCTCCGTTTTTGGCCAAGTTATAGCGAAAAAAAAAACTGTTCAAAATTGATGACGTCAAATTTTTGAACTCAATTTTTAGCAATTCTAGACCACGTAGCGCAAAACAAAGACCACCATTAGACTCCCCGTGACGGACTGAATCGAATCAATATCCGGGCGGATATCCGCCCCCCCGTCGGTGCACGTGTTAAAGCTGTAGGCCTGACAGCTCTTCCCGCTAAACCTTTTTTGGGTCGAAAATGGCAGATCATGACGTCATTCCGACGTCATTTGCGGCCAACCTATCATGGCCTCTGGAAATTTTGGTCGCAATGTGCAAAATTGAAGCCCGGAGGAGTCCTGAAAGTTTGGTGACAATAGATGCAGTCGTTTATGAGATATCGACGGAAAAGGACAGGGCGTTTCGCCCCCCCCCTACGGGGCGCGGGTTAACTCTGTTGTAAGTCGCTGCGTCTCGTAATAACATACACGCTCGTTTGTAAGTACCGAGACGCTCTAGCACAATTAGAGGCGAAACGGCCGACGGCGAAAGGGTTCCTACAATGAGAGTTACAGGTCCACTGGAGGAAAATTAGTCTGTGTTATGGTGTGTTCTCAAAATGTGGCGCTTCAAGAAATAAACTTGTTCACTCCCTACTGATATCTGGCTTGCACTAAACTATAAATCCAATGGTTTTCGTTTTTTATGTGCTGGCGACATTCACTAGGCCCGGAAAACTGGTGGCTGCAACTAAAATTTAAACCAATAGGTATATTGGGGCATGGCCCTTCCTCAGCGTAGGTACAATATATTAAACAATAGGGGAGATCCGTGTAAGACGCCCAGGGTCGGTAAGAGGCCCCATCGCTTTTTTTACCAAACCAATAATGTTATTTATTTTTTAATGTTCTTGTAAAGCAGAAGCCCTCTTGAAACAACAACTCACGAAACCTGAGGTATCAGGTGCGTCGCAGCGACTTTTGGTAAGCCTGTTTCTGTTTTTGCCCCTTTACTTGCTAGATATATGCATCTTTATCACCCTTATATATCTGAAAAAACAATGGCTATCAAATGCAATCTTTTCTCATCGAAATTGTCACATGTTAGCTTCAGAATAGACCATGTTCTGGTGCGCTGCAAATGTCTCATAAACCATAAATATTGTGGACGTTAAAACACTGTATTTTTTTAAGAGGCCCTCCCTTCGAGGATGATAAAACGCCCCCCGATAAAAAAAACGCCCCCGATGCTAAAACGCCTGCACCTGCGGCAGGCGTGGCATTCTTTTTACAAGGAGTTTGTTTTTGTTTCTTTTTTCTGTTTCTTTTCTTAGAGGTTATAGGTACAATTTTCGTTGGTCATCAGCGTTTGGTTGTGCTAGTTTTCGCATTGTTCGAGCGCTTTGGAAGTGTTATTGGTTTCGATAACACCGTATTTGCTTAGCTTTTCGAAATAAAAGGCCTTGCAGCTGTGTTCGCAAAGCGTCTTTTACAAGTCGACTTGACTTTTAAAACGCCCGAGGGGGGGGGGGGGCGTCTTACCATACCCATAGTGTAAGAGGCCCTTTTGCAACTTTTTCCAAAATGTTAAAGTTTACGGTTTGTGTACCCCCTAGATTCATTTTGAATGCAAATATGTATGGGAAAATGATGCATGCTCACAGCGCATGCACACGTTAGCGCTTAAATATTATCAGTTGTCTAAAAATAGTAACTGAGCTTAAGGGGGGGCCTCCTGCACCACTCTCCCCTATAGTTCTCTCTTGTTCCACTGAGAAAGAGCCATGCCCGATTGCACATTGGTTTAATTTTTTCAATTCCTAATATAAAAAATTAGGAATTGCAAAAATTCCTAAATTAGGAATTTTTTTTATAGTAATGAGCAACACGTTACTTTCCATACTCTTTATAAGGCCATGTCAGGCCGAAACTGCCGTTTGGCGCATGCCTCGGCGCATATTTGATATCCTTAGCATTTCCAGAATTTTGTGACAAGAAACGTATCAACACGTGAAATGATGCTTGTCACCTGGTGGGGAGGGGCTATTTTTTGCCCCCCCCCCCCCTAGTATCTCCGAAACTACTGGACGGATCCACAAAATCAAAAAGGTGTTCGAAAGCATCGGCAAATCTGTGGAGGGAAATCCAATTTCATTGACCTGATGACGTCACAGGTCAGGTCAAAGATAAAATGTTTCACCGTTCACGGGTCGTCTAGGGAATGTGCTATAACATAGAGTAAAACGCATTTTATCGAAAATCCGTGATAGCGCGTCTGTTACCTAGTACATATGTTGCTATCAGAGGTCACTGATAAATACCAGGTCAGGTCCAGGTCAGGTCACCAAGTCAGCACATGAACCCAATTTTACTAGGGCCATGTGATGCATGTTTTATGGCCAATTTTTATTTCAAACTCAATGGTGTTAGTTATAAGACCATCAGGAACGGTTTAGGTCACTTCCTGGTGGCGGTCAGGTCAAGGTCAGGTCATAAAAGGTCAAATTTCAAAGCTCATAGTTTTGCGTAGTTTTGCATAAATGGGTATTGATTCGATGCAACTCGTCACGGCGAGACTAATGGTGGTCTTTGTTTTGCGCTGCGTGGCCTAGAATTGCTAAAAATTGAGTTTGAAAATTTGACGTCATTAATTTTGGACAGTTTTTTTTCGCTATAACTTTGCCAAAAAAGAGGCGTCCATCTAAAATTTGGTATGCGAATAGAAGTCGGTAAAGACTATCACATATATCTCGTTTTTTTTAAATTGAAAAAACCTTGGATTTTTTTACTATAATTTCCAAAAACTTACTTTTGATTTTTGGGGGTCGAAATCCATAAATTTCAAAACTCCAAGATAGCAGTTTTATAGCCCTGGTAATTCCACACCTCTTATATCCTAAGCGTTTTCTGTATCACTATCTTCAAAGCTATGGGCCTGATAGCTCTTCCCGCGAAACCTTTTTTGGGGTCGAAAACGGCAGAACATGACGTTACTCTGACGTCATTTTCGGCCAACCTATCATAGTTTTTGGAAAAATTTATGTTCACAATGTGTAAAATCGATGCCCGGGAGGGTACTGAAAGTTTGGTGACGATCGGCGCAGCGGTTCTGGAGATATCTCGAGAAGTCTAGAGGGGGGGGGGGGGCAAAAAGTACCCCCCACTCACCAGGGCGCGGTTTAAAGTTCAGGTCAAGGTCATTAGCTTGAAGTGACTTTCGATAACATTTTTCAAGTTTTGCGATTCGTTAGGGTAGCTTTTGTAGCTCTTTTCGAATTTAAAGCAATAATTTGAACTTAACGGATACAGTTTTTGGTGCTTATGAAACATGTTACGAGGCTGTCAGTTGTGGTTGACACCATAGATAGCCGGCAAGACGCCTACTAACTGACCTGACCTGACGTGACTTGACCTAACACTGCATGAATGCATCATCTTTGCTCAAAACTAATGTGAATTCGAAATCAGATTCTTTGAAAACTCTGTAACAGCCTCACGTTTTAGAAGGTCTACTAAGTCCCCATTTTTCCGATTTCTGGGTCCGATTGACAGGACGTGAAGGTCAGCCAATGACATAGAACTTAACCCTCGCCCGTAAACGGCGATCTGCCACCTTCGCCCATGCAGGGGGGGGTTGGTGCGACCCCCCCTTGGCGTTTGAAAACGGAGCGTCGTAGAGCTTAGCGGAAAAGACCAACGGATTGCTCTCGCCGAGATCTCGCGATTGGTGGTATATTTTTTGGTCCTAGGTCAACATTTGACCTACTTTTGACCGGTCAAAGGTCAAATTTTCGGAAAAAATGGACTTTTTCAACTTTCCGCGGCGATTGCGGCAAAACGGTCGGAGATATCGACTTGAAACCTTCACTATCGTGTTTCTTGATCAATTCTCTATCGTTTGGTATGTATTTCGTTTCCCTAACTCTAAAAATGGCGCGTTGGGAGCGCCGGAAGTCGGCAAGGTCACAGTCGGCGGCAGAAATTCGAAAAATCAAAATTTAAATTTTTGAAATATGATTGTATTTTTGGATTTGGGAGGGCCATTTGCTCCCTATAGAAGCTAATATTGCTGCATATTCCCATTGAGGTGACAAGAATTAACAAAATAGTGGTTCGGGCGCTTTTCAAAAAAAAAGTACCGGACGCTGTTCCTCTTGTGACGTCATAGCTCCGTGACCTGACCTGACCCGGTCAATTTTCTTGCACCACACGATAGCCAATGCTTGCCCCAACATGCATGGGAAGTTTCATCACGATCCATCAACCGATGTCCGTACCACCGGCAGGAAACCTCGGGCGTTGGCACTCAGTTTGTGAAAATCCGGCCGGAGGATGTTCCCTTTGTGACGTCATAACTCCGTGAGCTGACATGACCCGGTCAAATTTTTTTTTTTATCAAAAGATGCGCAAGGTTTGCCCCATAAGGTACCCAAAATTTGGCGGCGCTGCGCGCCGCCGTTTTTGCACTATTTCCAAAAAACCTCAGGGGGGGGGTTGCACCAACCCCCCCCTACATGGGCGAGGGTTAAAATTGGGTATCATCTGCTTCGTATATGAAGTAAGATAAAAACACCAAAACCACCCAACGTTTCGTGTTATTCACTTTTTCAAGGGTGAAAAAGTGTTGGCGCTTTGAAAAAAGTTTTGAATAACACGAAACGTTGGGTGGTTTTGGTGTTTTTATCTTACTTCATATACGAATTAATTTGTCCAATTCAAACAATCATCATCTGCTTCCTCTCGTCACGGGCAGCATGCGCTCGATAGCTGGCTCTCATGCACCAGTATGCTACATTACCCATGTGTTTAATGATTTTGGAAGATGCGTTACATTTCGCACCTATCCACTGTTGATTGTGTTTGCTTTTTCCCGTTTTGATTGTTCCGATTGCTACATAATAATGACTTCGCACATAACCTGCGAGAGCTCGTCTGTGACGTGAAAGGCTTTTCCGATCGCCGCTATATTTCAGCAGACATGGCTAAAGCTAAGGGGTAAGCTAAGGTGCAGCTATTCGTCCTGCACACGAAGCGTTATTTGTCGGTATGATGTGCAAGATGCAATTAGTTAGTATCTTTTTGGGTCGGTTTTTTGTTAACAAAAAATGAGCTGTTTATGATGAAAGTAAATTCATGAAATGTCATGTGTCTGTGTTCTGATAATTTAAGTGTTCGGCGAAGGAAGGGACCACGCATACTTTTGATCTGTATATGTGTATAATAGTGTTATGTGTTTTGATCAATTCATCGCATTATTCTCCTTTCCGTCAGTAGCCGCCCATTAATAGAATGCTGCCCCCTGTAATCGTTCGCTAATCCTGAAGTGTAGCTTCAAATCACGATCTCCGATAACGACGTATTGACTGTTGTAGATGATGACACATGTATATTTTTTTCTATCCCATTGCACATGGTCGTCGAAACTGAAGCAGTGTTCGACAGCACATAGGCATGCTAGTACATCAGTAGTATCACATGAGTTATTATTTACAGTCACAGCTTTATCAGATTCCGCATGTTTAGCAGATCAGGTATCTGCTGCATCTCCAGCTTTGATCCGTTTCTGCAGTTGTCTCGGCGGTGTATGGGTCACGTGACACCACTCAAACGACCAAGAAGCTGGCCAGATCACTGTCGGTTTCCCAGGCCATCGAAGCAGGATCATTGTCGCGTTTCTGGAATCCGTCTATGGGAAGACCGGGGTCCTCAAACACCGGCAAGTGGACGGGCGGAGTGCCAGCCTGTGACGAATAAAGCAGGGTCAGTTTAGAAGGAGTTTACGCCAATAATTAAGTCCGGTATTATTCCAAAAAACACACCAGTTATGACAGTTAACCTCACAGAAACAGATAACCCTGTAGACACCGGTTAAATAGGTTATGCATGGGTTTCAATTGATGAGGTTAGAGTTATTGCGCTTTGACGTTAAATGAAAACATTAAACATTATTAATGATTTGGTTATTACTATCCGATATCTCTGCTCCGTGAAGTGGTAATTCCACAACATATCGACCTTCCCACACTGGGTCAATGTACATACTATAAGCCATTTTAGTCGTCTAACAATCACTGGATCAGTCGAAGAAGCCCCGAGCCTAACTGGCCCAGACCACTCACCGTGGTCACAACTCTGTGGCTCTCAGTGACAGGGGATGTCGGCTGTCCACCCGCGGGTGCCGAGACCCTGAAACGTTACCGTTAATATGAATAGTAAATAAATATATAACAGGCATCATAGGACAACGTATAAGACAGGTTTAACATGGAAACCGTTTTTAGTGCTGCATCAGTCCAGCAATAAAAAGAGCAAGCAGCCTGGACTCTGGATCATATCAGAATTCTAGCCTGTAGATAGGTAAGCGTTCTGGCTCAGCCGCCGGAAAATAATGATTGATCACAAGTTGGGCCACGGCCAGCGTAAACTTTATTTCTTATACAGTTTCCTGAAACAATTCAAGGACCGTTCACATCGAGCCAGGTCACTAGGTGAAAAAACAGTACGTGGTCAGTTACTGTGGCCACTAACCTGGTATATGCGATTTGAGGAGAGCTGTTGTGCATAACGTCACATGTTGGCTGGACGAACTCGTATAGCTCCCGAATCGAACACGGTCTGTGGCAGCAGGCCTCTACGATGCTTTCACCTGAAATGTGACAGAAGGAAGGCCGTGACCATAAACAGAGTGTGCATTATTTGGTGAGCTTCATATCTATTTGGACCAATACGGCATCGCCTTGGACACATGTCAGTGACAAACATAAGTAGCTTTCAACGCGTAGCATTATTATAGAAATGTTGGCCTCACTCATCTTACAGCCAATGTCCCCTTCCCTAACGTACGGCTCATAGCAGAGGAGATTTGCCGCACGGTGACTGCGCTGCCGCTCCGCCTGCGACGATCGTGGCAGAGGCTCTCGATGAAGTCGGTCAACTGCGCTCCACACATGCGCACGTTCATTCCGCGCTTGGCGTAATGGCGTTGGTTTCGGGTTGACCTCGCGGAGATGGCGTCAGCCCCGCTTGTGCTGTCATCGCCTGACCCCCACGCCTGTTCGCCGCTGCCGAGTGTGGCGGGCCGGCCTACCCACCAGGGGCGCAATAGGCCCTGGGGCGCCGCGGCCGGTCGGCTAGCTTCCTCGGGCAGCCGCCAGAGGCGCTGGTTGTCGGCCAGCGGGGAGAGTGGTAGCTCCATAGAGGACCGACCTGATGCCGCATTGGCGCGATGGTAACTAGCGCCATCTACCGTTGTCCAGACCAGCAGGAGAAGAAGAGTGGGTTGCATCATCTGCCAAGAGAAACCAGGAAGCATATTTATAGCATACCTATCACCTATTTTCAAAGGTTCTATAACGTGTAAAAGACCATTTCTTTTGGCACTTTTTTTTAGAACAATGCAGGATGAGAGGGAAAGCTGAGACAAGTTTCAATTTTTGTTTCTTTGTATAGGTCTTCCAATTACTGCATTCAACGCTTACTAACCGATGGATTCTCACCTGTGCAGCGGTGTGAGACGGCGCCGGTCAGGTCAGGTCAGGTCAGGTCAGCCGCCGCTGGTGACCAGATAGATGCGCTGGTCACGCCGGGACGGACGACACTGACGCTGACCGAGCGAGGTGCGCCTCCTTTTGAACGGTGACGAGGCCCGGTCTCCACGTGGGAGTCGGGCCGACCGTCGGGACGGTCCGCTCCGATCATCGCCGCTGGCACCGGAATCGGCGGCCCACTAAACCGGCGTCGCATTAGCAGGCTGTTCATTAGATGATTTGGTCGGCTTTCGTACTGGAAGGTCGGAAATCGGATAGATGACATCAGCTAATTGGCTGATGCGCGGAACTAAATGAAAATTGCTCAATGCACAACAATAGCTTCTCCGAATGGTGTTGATTAAGGTGTTGACGATATCAGGTATGATATCAGGTATATCAGGTAATGTTGATATAACCGAACAACCTAATATATTGGAAAATGGTACAGAAGGAACTGAAAGTGTAAGAAGAGGAAACTTGGAATTCACAACACATCTACCCATCCAGCTCAGATTAACAGGTACGGCTCTCGCGAGATTAAGCGGTAGCTTTTGCACTTTACATTTCCGGTTATATCTCAGAAACTAATTGATTTACGATGAAACCATTTTCCACGATCATGGCCGGCTTGTGAACCGACAAGTCGATCGCCTATTCAACACTTAAAAGCTTAAGACAACGTAGCTATGGCCTGAAGTAGTAAAGTGTCAGTAGTCTACGAATATATTCAAAAAACAATTAGAAATGAATAAGCGGACCGTTTTTTTTTTAGCGCTGAAGAAGTCTGATAGACGAAACCAGTCCGCTTATTCATTTTAATTGTTTTTTTTATATATTCGTAGACTACTGGCTCTTTACTACATACCTGTCCAATATATCTACATAGCCTGAAGTATACTAAATTTTCTAGGTGCAAAACCTACCGCTAAAATCCGCGAGACCTGTACCTAAACCAATTAGTTAGAAGTCAGTTGCTTAACCCGCGAGTTGCTGGGGGGGGCGTTAAACGCCCCCACTTTTTTCGCCGCGCTATAGCATAAAACGGCGCGCCACAGGCGCGCCAAAATTTGGATACCTGTAGGGAATTGATTGAAGTATATTGTGACAAAGTTTTAAAAAAATCGGTCGAAATTTTTTGAGATATCGAGGTTTTAGTGACGTCATGATTTCTGAGTTTTTGACCAAAAACGGCATATGTTCGAAAAATCATATAAAATCACAGAATAGACATACAGACATACCGTAAAGGCCATTAGACTGCCAATACCATGGAAAATTAAATGGCTTTCTTCAATTTTTCATTATTGTTCCAATTTTCCAAAATCTTGAACTGAATCTTGGCATTTTCTCGTGACTACTTCACGACCATGATACATGCATTTCTTAAATTGAACTTTTTGAACTAAACACGTCCACATATGATAAAATGAATGTTACACTGAAAAAACAGTTTCTCCATTTTCGGTCTCAGAGACCAGTTTTCGGGCTAATGTCCCCTATTCAAAACAGACCACACATTTTGAGAATACTTTCTGAGCAACGCCATTGATCGCAGAAACAGATCTGTCAGTACCCATTACCGGTGTCAAACTTTTAAGATAAGTCTCACTATGAAAACAGTTTTCAGCCCGATCCCCAATTTCGGTCCCACTTCAATCCAAATGTTATTCGGGCTAAAAGTACAAGAGCCCTAAAAGGAGGCCTTACTGAAACCGGTTTTAAAATCAGACACATTTGAGGCTTGTTTTAGCACTCAATTGAGTCTTTATTCAAAAATGTTCTCAAAGTGTTTTCTGAGTGTACCATCGTGTTCTACGCCTAAAATTACCCATAAAACATGTGTCACGGGCTGCAAATATCGGTTTTTATTTTCGGGAATATGTGCCTTCCTGGTTGACCTGACCTTGACCCTGACCTATGCTTGACTCACCCTTACATGGATCTGACACTCTTGTAGGCCTTATATGAAGGATTCTGCACCGTTTTGACAGAGTTTATGACGAGAGGGGCGCCCATTGCGAGGTTCCGAATTCCATGCTACTGAAAGCCGATTTCAGGTGTTTGAACTGACCTTGACCCGACCTGTGACCTTAAAATTCCATTTAAAAGCGCTCATCTGAAGCGTCTCGTCGCGTTCTTTCGTTTGCCGCCTCGTGCGTTTCGCTGCGCCTATTGGTTCTCGAGTTATCGGCTGGGGGCGTTTACCGCCCCCCCCCCCTCAGCAAACGGCGGGTGGTAAAATACCCCAGCAACTGCCGGGTTAATGATCCCTTCCTGGAAGACAAAATTGATTCATGCTTGTAAGCAATCAGATTTATATTTCTAAAGTGCATTAAAATTTTATTGTATGCAGGTATGTTACAAGTTACCAAAAGCAAGTACGTACGTAGTCAGCAATTGCCAAGCCAATTACCCAAAACATCCCATTCATTGTGCACAGTGCTCGGACGTCCAGCATGATAATTCTCTCCTACTTGCAATAAAAAGCTTCAAGTTAATGCCGGCTCCCGTCTCTGCTGTCGCCGGCTCCCGTCTCTGCTGTCGCCGGTAACCGGCTTTACCTGCTGAGCCGGGCCGGTCGAGCAGCGCCGGCGCGGTGGGATGGATACCGCCGAGGGCTCTCCACCGCCCCTGGGCACCCAGGGCGACGATATGACAAACCAGTCAGTCGACCCATCGGACAGTTCGACTTCATTGGTCAGAGTTCTGTTCGCTAATCGCGCTGAGCCGGAGTGATTAACAATAATTGAATAGCATGAAACCAAAACAGCACATTACCAACAGCTATATTATCCCGGCACCGCCTGGGCTATTTCCATACCCACGACAGCCTGGGGGGGGGGGGGGGGGTCGGATCCGACCCCCCTGTTATCTCGAGAACCAATGGTCGCTTCGAGCCCCGCGAGGCGGCGTTCGAAAGGTCTCTACGAGACCTTCCCAAAGGACTCTTAAGATTTTAAGATTGAGGTCAACTTTCGGGTCAAGGTCAGGTCAAAGGTCAAATTATGGGGTTTTGCATGATTAGGCTTACGGACAGCGGAATCAACAGCTGCTGCTCGAAACTCACCAAAAATGACATCAAAGACCTAGTGAAGGTACCATGTGCGTATAGGGGTCATACTAAGTACGGGTCAAGGTCAGGTCAGGTCACGAAAGGTCATGGTTTTCACTTTCTGCTACATGGGCGTGCGACACATGTTTTATGGCTTATTTTTCACGCCGAATCCGATGTTAATGGTTATATGTGACCCCCAAGTCACTGTGCTGGTGATAAGTGTTCATTGAAAGCATAAAAAATCGTTTATACCATACATAACTAAACGAGGGCTAAGAAAAAAGGTCAATTTGTCAACTTTTTATTTTTGGCATAAAAATGCACTTTTCTAGACGAGCTTTCTCCCAGGAATCTAGTGGTGCCATTTGTTTTCACATGCGATTTTCAGAAGTGCCTCTAATTCACGAAAATGCTTATGACGTCACCATGCCCTATGCATGATTGAGCTATTTTTTACAATTTGGGGGTCAAAAATCAAGATAGAAAGTTGAAATTTGGGACATCTAATGTTCTAATAGAGCTCTATAACATGTATTCCTGTTCTTTTTTAAATTATCAAAATTTTGGATTTTATTAGCTGTTTTCCAAAAAAATATAGTTTTTTGAATTTCTAGGGGTGAAAAACGCATTTTATAGAAAATCCGAGATAACCATTTTAAAGAACTCGTTGAGCTGCGTCTATTCATGTCCTTAATTTGCAATTTGCTTTAAACCCTGATTTTTGGCGATTTTGTTAACATTTACCACTTTTGACTGAAAACGCCATGTAGTTACATCACTAAAATCGATATATCTAAAAACAAATCGAAATTTTTTCTTTAAAAAATGCACAGAAGACGTCAAATTGATGGGGGAGAAGGTATGCCAAGTTTCAAGTCGATAGCGTAAGCGGTTCATAAGTTATTCAAGAAAAACGGAGGGGAGGGGGTCGGATCCGACCCCCCAGGCGGTCGCGGGTTATAATGAGTTATGAAATATTTGTTAACCAAAATGAAGGTGATGACAATAAAAACCCCTTTTCAATTTGCCAAAACTAAATGGATCTAAATAGCATGCAAAAAGCAAATTGAGCGGCCACATTACCCTCCCGGCCAAGGGTTTTAGTGTCACTCTCTCTGATGGTTTCCACTTTTCTCGCGATTATGTAGCGTTCGAAAGCTGAAAGCTGAGATACGGATACCTTATTTTGTATTAAGGCCTGATTCTAAACACCGACCGTACTTTTCACGCCAGGACAGGTCACTGATCTATGAAGTAGGGGAGAGTGGGACGAAGTGGCCAGCCGGGACAAAGCGGCCAACGCGGTTTTAACCCTGCACTACTGGCGTCAGCTCCAGATTATGGTTGACAATCACATTTCTCTTCGTGGTCGTTCGAATGAGCTAGACCGGGGTTTCCGACGAACGAAAAGGCATATATTCCCAGGTTATTCTCATCATCCCAATATTCTTAGGCTTTTTAAATGCTATTTTATGCCATAACCGTCTGGAGGTTTACATAAGAGTTATTCCTGCATTGAGTGGCTATTGTGCACGTCATCTGCCAACTTTAGTTAGTTGTGCTCCAATTATAATATAGCTGTTTTTTTCGGATGGAAGGCGCGGAGCAAAATGGACGGAGCAGAGTGGAAAGCTTCTAAGATATTGAAATGTATCGTCATGCGCTCATTTCGGCCACTTCTTGGTTACATGAGTTATCCAAATAATGCAATTAGGTATATGTTTTTCCATGAATGTTCATGCATTGTTTATGTAACCGCGAGTGTCGCGGGCCGTATATTTTGGGTGCCTCGTCCTCCGTCGGCGAAAGGCATTAGCGGCGCGGTGGAGGCAAAGAGTTCGGCCGCGTGGCGGCGTCACGAACGTTCCGCATTGTTTGGATGAATTGAAAGGCAGAAAGGCGCAAACGATGTAAGTTGGTTGAAATGATTAATTTTTGCTATGTACTGTGCAATGAGTTAATGGCTGACTTCATTCTAAACGATTTAACGACTGTTTCATACGATTTTCTGTTCGTTTCAGAATTTACGGCATAATACAGCTATGTCACTGAATCGCATTATTAGATGGCTGTAACAGTAAATTATCGTAGTCTAGCCACGAATAGCAAATTTCATATGATCTGTATTGATCGGGTTACTATGACCTCCTGCATTGCGGACTTGACCTGTACTAACACAACCTACATGAACTGATTTTACCTGACCAATTCTACGCAACTCCGAATTGTCACCTGTAGTTGTAGATGTATGATATCGTCTCCTCTGTCACCTTGTGTAGACATTGATTCTTTTCCTGTGGCTGAATTTCATTACCTGAATTCCCTGGTCATCCTCTCACTCCATGATGGCTGAGCATCAAAATGCAGATGATGTGACAGATGGCGTGAGAAGTCGTAAGACAACAGAGAAGGGAGCTCAGTATCGACTCGGTGTAAAACAAAAGGTGTACAAGAGAGCATTGAGTGCAGTAAGGTCCAGTGGTCAGAGGCTGATTGAAGTTATGTCTGCAAACGAAGGCATAGGATGTGTCAAAGCTGAGCTCGAGAACTGGCTGAAGCTGTGTCAGGAGCTGACGTCATCTGATCACGAGTTAAGGTCCCTGCTTCCAGATGATGAGATCGATTACCATGTGAGTAGGCATTTGAGTCAGCTTGATGACAATGATGCCATGAAGGCAAAGGTGTTGAAGTATCTTGCGGACATCAAGCCCGAAGAAATGCCTGCTGATGGTGTTGAGCCTCAAGATAGTGCCTCAAACCTCTTTGTGACGTCAAGAACTGCTCTGTCTAGAGTCAGTCAACATTCAGATGGGGGAAGCTCGACGTTGAGCTCCGCCAAGCTGAAGGAGAGACAAAAGCAAGCAGAACTGGCAGCAAGAGCAGCTGTTATCAAGAAAAGCCAAGAAATGAACAAGAGGAAACTGGAACTGCAGTGTGAGGAGGAAGACATGAAGTTGATGACAGAGTTTGCTGTCAGCCAAGCAAGGGAAAGAGCCATTGATGATTTTGAAAGAGATATGAATGACACCACCAGAAACCAAGATGCATTCCAAGCAACGACAGCAAGACGCATGTCCCAGTTGATGCTGGACCTGCCACCCCAAGATGCTGCCCCAAGAACCCGAGTCCCACAGACAAGTCAGCAGCAAAGGCCAGCGTCAAATGTCCATGCTCCACAGACAAGTGAACAGGAGCAGAGCATGGATGTTATCCAGGGCCTCGTAAATCTGTTGCAGCATGAAGTAAAGCAGAGCCACCTTCCTGCTCTGGAACCGGACGTGTTCTATGGTGATGTGGCAAAGTTTGAGTTGTGGCTCAAGTCATTTGAAACATACATAGAAGCCAAGACCAGCTCTCCAATCGAAAGACTGCATTACCTGGGTAAATACACTGAAGGTGAAGCGAAGGCGGCAATTCTTGGATTCATCCAGCTGCGGACAGAAGATGCTTATCAAGAGGCAAAGAACAGACTCAATGACAGATACGGAAACGAGTTTGTACGAGCAGCCGCATACAAACGACGGATCCGAAACTGGCCAAATATCAAGAGTGGAGATGGCAAGGCTCTGAGAGAGTTCGCAGACTTTCTTCAGCAGTGTGATGCCTTGTCAAGGACGTCTGGGCACTTGAAGGTGTTGGACGACCAGCATGAAAACAGCTACATGTTGAAGAAGCTGCCCAAACATGTGGTTGATCGTTGGAGAAGATATGTGGATCAGCGACTGTATGAGCCACAAGATGGTGAGCCAGCGGAATATCCTTTATTCAAGGAATTCGTGAAGTTCCTGGCGAAGGAGGCGAGAGTGGCCTGTGGTCCCGTCGAAGACTCTGCCAACAAAGAAGAGAAGGATGTGCGCAGAGACAGGAGAGTTGTAAGAGCGCTCCAGACGACTGCTGCACCAGCCTCAAAGAGGGACAGCCACAGTGTTGTCAGACCAGGGTGTGTGGTGTGCTCTGACCGCTCAGGTGTTTCAGTTGCTGCCGCTCACCCAGTGGCAGAGTGTGAACAGTTTACCAAGATGGCCCTTGAAGAGAAGCAGGCTGCAGTGATGAAGTATGGACTCTGCAGAGGATGCTTGAGGCGTGGACATGTCTGGCGGTCCTGCCAAAGGAAGATGAAGTGTGAAACCTGTGGAAAAGGTCACCCCACTGCCCTTCATGATGACAAGTTTCCTGTTGCAGCACAGAGCAGGGCAATCAGCGAAACTCGGAGGGACCTCATTCAGCGCGGAGATGCTGAGACTCAGAGGAGGAGCAGTCGGCCTGAAGGAGCAACGGACCAGCTCCAAGCTACATCCCTGCGTGTGATGTCCGGAGTTGGAGATAAGAGACCAGGCTGCGTCCACTCAATGATCCTGCCTGTGTTCGTTCGTCACAGGGAGCACCCTGATGTCAAGGTTCTAACCTATGCTGTCCTTGACCCACAGTCTGACGCGTGCTTTGTGACAGGCGGCACTTGCGAGGCTCTCCAGATCCAGGGTCAGCCAGTCTCCCTGGAGCTGAAGACAGTCACGGGCCAGTCAGTTGTGTCCAGCTCAGTCGTTGACGACCTGGTGATTGAGCCTGTGCAGGGAGGTGACAGCATCGTCCTTCCTCAGTGCTATTCGCGTGAGGTGATTCCAGCAGAGCGTTCGTGCATCCCCAGAAGAGAGTCTGCCAGGAAGTGGTCTCACCTGGCACCGATCGCAGATGAGATACCGCTGTACTACCCTGCAGCTGGAATCGGCCTTCTCGTCGGGATGAACTGCCCAAAAGCCGTGAAGCCCAGAGACGTCATCACAGGTGACGACAACGACCCGTGGGCTGTAAGGACCGTACTGGGATGGGGCATCGTAGGCCCTGTCTGTGACAGCGAGAACATCAATTCTGGATGCCAGTACATCGACGCAGGAAAAGGAACCCGCAGGCTGTGTCACTTCGCATTCAGGACTACAGCTCATGAGATGACTCCTCAGCAGCTTCACGAGATGTTTGACCAGGACTTTGTGGAGACAAGAGAGGAGAAACCACAGTCAGTTGAAGACAGGATGTTCCTGAAGATGATGTCCGAAGAGATCCATCAGAAAGAAGACGGGCACTACGAGATGCCGCTTCCGCTGAAGGGAGACGTCAGACTGCCGAACAACAGAGCTGCAGCAGTGCAGCGCCTCAAAGGACTCCGCTCGAAGCTAGTACGAAATGATGCATTCCGGCGTGACTACACAACGTTCATGGAAGCCACGATCGCCAATGGTCACGCTGAGAAGGTCCCAACAGATGAACAGCAGCTCAGCGATGGCAGGGTATGGTATTTGCCCCACCACGGCATATACCACCCGAAGAAGCCGGACAAAATCCGTGTCGTTTTTGACTGTAGCACCGAATTTGGTGGAGAGGTGCTGAACAGTCATCTATTGCAAGGACCCGACATGACGAACAGCCTCGCCGGAATCCTCTGTCGTTTTCGGATGAGACCGATCGCTCTTACATGTGATATCAGAGGCATGTTCAATCAGGTGGGGGTCAACAGAACCGATCGTAACTTCCTGAGGTTCCTCTGGTGGGAAAACGGTGACGTGTATCAGGAGCCCGAGGAGTACCGAATGACGACACATTTGTTCGGCGCAAGATCTTCACCAGCATGTGCTATGTTCGCCCTCAGAACAGCAGCCGACAGCTACGCAGATGAAAGTGGAAAAGAAGCTGCCGACTTCGTAAGAAGAAACTTTTACATCGACGACGGTCTCACGTCCGTAGATGACGAAGACACAGCTGTGCGCCTCATCGACGCGACTCGCCAGTTGTGTAAGCAGGGTGGATTTGAACTACACAAGCTGTCGTCTAACAGCGTTGAAGTCCTGAAATCTGTGCCGCCAGAGAGCCGCTGCTCTACTACGCAGAGTCTGGAAGCCGGAGCGGGCAGGCTGCCCATCCAGCGTGCTCTTGGCATAGAGTGGGACACAGAAAACGACGTACTTCAGTTCAGTGTGAAGCCCAACGATAAACCACCAACTAGAAGGGGGATGCTGTCTGTGGTTAGCTCCATATTTGACCCCCTCGGCTTCATCTCTCCATTTATTCTGAGAGGCAAGCAGATTCTAAAGGAGTTGTGCCGTGATGGTCTCGGCTGGGACGACCCAGTCCCAGAGACTCTGCTGATGCGCTGGAATGAATGGATGTCAGAGCTGGAGACCCTGTCAACCCTGAAAATTCGAAGATGTTACACACCGATGGACTTCGGAGCCTTGCAACAAGTGGAACTGCACCACTTCTCCGATGCCAGCACGCACGGATACGGTCAGTGCAGTTACCTCCGCCTCATAGACGACCAGAACAGAGTCAGCTGTAGACTTGTGATGAGTAAGGCCAGGGTGACTCCTTCCAAACCCGTTACAGTCCCTCGCCTCGAGCTCACCGCAGCACTGATTTCTGTTCAAGTGAGCAGCTTCCTTCAGAAAGAACTTGACCTCGGCAGTGTCGCCGAATTCTTCTGGACCGACAGCAAGGTGGCCATCGGCTACATCTCCAACGAGGCCAGACGCTTCCACGTGTTTGTGGGAAACCGAGTCCAACAGATTAGGGATCGTACCGAGCCCCGTCAATGGCGGTACGTCGAGTCCAAGACGAATCCAGCTGACCTCGCCTCAAGAGGCACGAGCGCCGCCGAGCTCAGAGACAGCACCCTGTGGTGGTTCGGACCAGCATTCCTGAACAGTGCGGACCCACTCCCGGATCAGAACGTGAGCCCAACTGTGGACCAGAGTGACCCTGAGGTGAAGCACGCCATTCGGCCAGTCGTTACGCTTCAGACTGCAGCATCAGCGACACGTCCCCTTGCATCTGTGACCGAGAGACTTCAGCGATTCTCGACCTGGCACCGGGCCAAAAGAGTTGTTGCGCTGTGTCTGAGGTACATGGACGCGCTGCAGGGACGGCGCCACTCAGTTGGACAACCACTGACGGTTGAAGACCTGCAAAGAGCAGAGACAGCGATGATAAGGGCTACGCAAGCTGAAGCGTTCCCAGAAGAGCTGAAAGTGTTGAAGAAGATGAAGACTGATGAAGTGAAGATGAGTGTCAAGAAGACCAGCAGGCTCGTGAGGTTGGATCCTTTCCTTGGAGCCGATGGATTGATTCATGTAGGCGGCAGGATCCGGAGGGCAGAACTACCAGTGACTGAGCTGCACCCAGTCATCCTCCCGCGAGCAAGTCACGTCACACGCTTACTTGTCGGCCACTGCCACCAGAGAACCCGCCACGCTGGCCGCGGGATGACCCTAGCGGAGATCCGCTCTGCAGGGTTCTGGGTAGTTGGAGCCAGAGGTGTAGTCTCGCGCCACATCCTGGCCTGTGTGACCTGCAAGAAGATCCGTGGATCTCCAGTGGAGCAGAAGATGGCTGACCTGCCGGAAGACCGCCTGAGCCCTGCCGAGCCGTTCACGCACAGTGCAGTGGACCTGTTCGGCCCGTTTTACATCAAGGAACGGCGGAGCGAGCTCAAACGATGGGGAGTTCTGTTCACTTGCATGGCATCAAGGGCTGTGCATATTGAGACGGCCAATTCCCTCACGACAGACTCCTTCTTGAATGCTTTCAGGAGGTTTGTCGGTAGACGCGGCCCAGTGAGAACGCTACGCTGCGACAGGGGCACAAATTTCGTCGGCGGGAAGAACGCGATGGAAGAAGCTTTGAAAGAAATGGACCACGACAAAGTTCAAAGGGAGCTCCTGAAAGAGAACTGTGATCTCGTCGAGATGAAGATGAATGTGCCGTGCGCCAGCCACATGGGCGGCACGTGGGAGCGGATGATTCGCTCCGCAAGAGCTGCACTCAGCGCTGTACTGATCAGCCACGCCGGTCAGCTCGACGACGAGACGCTGAGAACAGTGATGGTGGAGGCCGAAGCAATCATGAACAGCCGTCCCATATCCTCTCCCGACATGACCCAAACTGACCTAGTAGAACCGCTAACACCTAACCAAATACTAACTCAAAAGACTAGACGAGTACTGCCCCTCCCTGGTAGATTCCAGTCAGCAGATGCTTACTCTCGCCAGCGCTGGCGTAGAGTCCAGCTAGTAGCAGACCGCTTCTGGTCAAGATGGAGGACGGAGCTCTTGTCTTCACTCCAAGAGCGCCGACGATGGACGTCGGCGAGGCCCAACGTTCAACCGGGCGACGTCGTGCTCCTGATGGAGGAATCTCCGAGAGGCAGCTGGCCTCTGGGCCGGATCGTCGAGGCCGTGCCCGGCCGTGACGGCCTGGTGAGGAAGGTGAAGGTTCGCTCCGGAGGCCGGGACCTGGAGCGGCCTGTGCACGGCATCGTCAGCCTGACGCGCTGAGCGGCGTGGCCGCTGAGCGGCATGGCCGGCGCGGCAGAGACCGGGACCTGACCGTGGCGACTCTCAGCCCGGGCGCCGAGCGGGGTGAGATGTGATACAGACTCAGTGAATGGAGGACTCGAGCGGCGGATGTGGCCGTGCGATGGCGATCCAGGGTGGTGTCTCCATCTGCGGGTGGCCGTCGCTATCCGACATCTGACTGATCGGAGCCAGTGTGTGTACCTATTCACCGGCAGGGAGTTGTGTCAGCCGAGACACGCACTCTGACGTGCGGACTGTGGTGTTATGAGGAGCCACGCGCTGTGAGAACGCATTCCTAAGTGTTACGAGGAGCCACTCGTGTTGTGAAAGGTGCATTTTGAGCGTCATGGGGAGTCACACGTGCCGTGAGAAGTGCTCACCTAAGCGTTATGAGAAGTCATGAGTCATGCGCAGTCATATGCGTGGCGATAAGTGTGTGGGAGATGCTAGAGAAGTAAATTTTGTTTACCAAATTTAGAGGAGCCATGTAACCGCGAGTGTCGCGGGCCGTATATTTTGGGTGCCTCGTCCTCCGTCGGCGAAAGGCATTAGCGGCGCGGTGGAGGCAAAGAGTTCGGCCGCGTGGCGGCGTCACGAACGTTCCGCATTGTTTGGATGAATTGAAAGGCAGAAAGGCGCAAACGATGTAAGTTGGTTGAAATGATTAATTTTTGCTATGTACTGTGCAATGAGTTAATGGCTGACTTCATTCTAAACGATTTAACGACTGTTTCATACGATTTTCTGTTCGTTTCAGAATTTACGGCATAATACAGCTATGTCACTGAATCGCATTATTAGATGGCTGTAACAGTTTACTTACAGGTGAACAACGTGTAAACATCTACGTATGTCATCTATAAACATTTATCCTCCTTTTTATCAATAAAAACATTATTCCTACATGAGGCTACTGTCCTGTACCTCATATTAGGGCAAGGAAGTCGCCGGTGTCCGCTTTGCCCCGGGGTCTGGGCATAGTGTCAAAAATGCATTGATTTAAAGTTTTGCCAATATCTCCTATATGTGAAGGCTTTTAGAAATGAAACGAAGTTGAAATAAAAGGCAATTTAGGAATCAATTGGACTTAGAAAGAATCTTCCCGAGTTTAAAAATCAGGGTCGGCATCGTAAGAAGCGTTAGAGTGGCCGCTTTGCCCCACTCTCCCCTACTTATGAAGTCATTGACTGAACCTCTGCAGGCCGCAAATGTATTGGCACTAGTTCAACGAGCCACCCTTGAGTTCGGGATTGGATAACGAATTGATTGGTATAGTAGGTATGCAACATGACTTCACTTGATCATTTTCCTGGTCTGGTCAGCTTTGACCTGCCCGTGACTTAATGCCGAACACGATCTGCTTCTTTTTTTTTACAGATCAACTAAGGCAGTGGTCGGCAGGTCCTCCGGGATCGTGCCCCCTTTTTTGGCGCCAGGCAGGGCCATTACCCCCACCTACCAGACCCCATTGGTGATACAACCAAGGTTACTGAAATTCCATACTTTTCCGTGACTCTTTGGGTACCATCTGCGAGAAACCGCAGGCCCCCTCCCCTGCGGTTTCTCGCAAATATCTCAAAAACGTTGGCACGGAGCGCCACCATTTTGGAACATTTTATCATACATCGTTTCTGCACATGTTGTGAATATTTCAGACCAGAGTCACTCAAGGTCAGGTCACCAGATCACGTCAAGTGACCTCACTTCAGTAAAGATTGCAACGCCTGCTTTAGCTGCATTGAGTGACAGATCTCTTTCAAACTTTCAGGAATTGATAAAGGCAACAACATGTACAAAATTTGCATCTCGGAGATTTGATGTCGGTGACCAAAGTTCAGGTCATTTTCACGCCCTCTCCCATTATCAATGGGAGAGGGCGCAAAGTCAATGGTAGAAAATTGAAAGGCGCCTCTTTTGGACCAGTGTCATTCCTAACACTGTGACATTCTTATTTACAAGTAAACATGACCGCTGAACCGGAAAATTGCACCCGTAACCCCACTGTATGTCCCTGAGGTCATTTCAGGTCATGAATGGTATGTAACAGCTATTCGCTAATAACTTTTGATAAAGGCATCCCAGAGCGATGAAAATGCCTTAGATGTGTTCAGCTCGACGATACGGATCGACTGATGTGCAACAAAACCTTCGATGCTTCTCGACGGGAGGATCACGATGCTGATACTAAAAGTGAGCTCTTGCAAGTTTTGAATGAAAAGTTATTTAAGAAAAACTATCAGCAAGCAACCTACATTTTGGCAGTTTTTGTCTCCCATGCAGGCTAAACCATCCTCGGTTGAATCTGAGGGCAGGCATCAGAAAAAAAAAACGTTAAGAGAGCTATCGAATGCGTTTTTCCGCAGCGCTGTAGCTCTATCCTTTCCTGAGCTATAGGCCAGTTTGTCGAAAATTGTCAAAGGTTGACCTAGAAATTGGCGAAATTTTACGTTCGATGACCTCTGGTGACCTGACCTTTGATTTGACCTAAAAGGTGACCATAGTTTTTTCTTCATCATTTCTTACACTCTTTCGATCGCCGACTACGGCGTTTCGCTAGTGACCCAGGACCAAGTTAATAGGGGGTGTTCTCTCCCTTGCGTTAGTGACTGTGAAAACGCCAATAGACGAGCGCCGGCTAGTACATGACAGTTACTTTCCACGACTGTACGGAATGGTGAGCAGCTACATGAAAATTGGCATGCGCCAGCTAACCAGTTCATGCTTTGTGCGTTTGACCTCGACTAATCTTTGAATCCTGGGGCACAACAGTTGCGATGTTTGTCCCATCAAGGGAGCCATTAATTCTAAAAAAGATGAGGCTTTCTCAGAGGCCCTCATTACCCCCCGCCGAAGGGCGCCATTACCCCCAAAGGGGGCATGCCCCACCATTTGCCGACCCCTGAACTAAGGGAAGGTGGGGCAATATGGGCACCTTAAAAAAATGAGTCTCCCGTTCCTCAAGGAATGAAGAAAAAAAATTGTGAGTAACCCTCGCCGGCACAGAGGGAGGGGGGGGGGGGGTTGTTGCAACCACCTCTAAGGTTTTTCGCGAATAACTCGCGTAAAAAGCGGCCGATCACAACGAAACTCTCAGTGATCTCGCATTGATCAATTTTACACCTACCCTGAAAATTTCATGACCCTGACCCAAATGACCTTTGACCTGTGAGTCTGTGACCTATTTTCCGAGATCAAGTTTGGCCGGAATCACGATTCGACGCATGTCGGCTCGCATTAGCCGGGCATTTGCAGGCTTTTCGTGGTTTCAACTTTCAAATGTTCAAACATGTTATTTGATGTTGCTCCCATGCATTAGAGTGGATGCCAAAGTCACCTGAAGGTCAGGTCAGGTCATTCACCTTTGATGACCTCGGTTCACTTTTTCGAGTTTTACATGTTTTTGGCCAGTTTTTTTTTTTAGCTGAATTCGAATTTAGCAGCCATATGAACATTTACGAAGTTGGTTTGGTGCCTTCGTAACATGTTACGAAGCTGTCAGAGGCGGTTGACACCTACGGCAGGACCCCTACTGGATGACCTTGCCTGACCTGACCCAACCTGGCCTAAATGCATGAAGACATCATCTGTGATCAAAACGAACATGATATTCGTGATTAGCACTCCGAAAAACCCCCATAATAGCCATACCTTACGACGTTCCAACAGGTCCCGATTTTCCCGCGACTTTTGGGTCATTGACCTGACCTGGAAGGTCAACCAATGACCTAGGACCTTCAAATTGGGTATCATCGGCTTTCTCTTGTCACGGGCAACACGCTCGTTTTTTTCCGCGAAGCTATAGCTCGATTCGGGGTGAAACGGCAGGGGGTCCAATGGACCCCCCTGCCGTTTACGACCCGCCCCCCCCCCGCTTATACGTTCCCGGCTGGAAAAACACCAATTCGGGCGAGCGTTAAGGTTGTTTTCTTT
The DNA here is from genome assembly GCF_019059575.1 of Amphibalanus amphitrite. Taxonomy (NCBI): domain Eukaryota; kingdom Metazoa; phylum Arthropoda; class Thecostraca; order Balanomorpha; family Balanidae; genus Amphibalanus; species Amphibalanus amphitrite. The sequence goes on from NW_024881674.1 coordinate 764,744, forward strand.
TTTGGGGGGGGGGGCACCCGGTATATTTAGCACATACACGTTACCTGTGATTTGTGAACCAATTATGAGTTACTGAAATGGGAACAAATTTTGTACCTCTTCTTTTTGTATTTTGCACGTGCAGTGGGGGTCACTCACATAGATCAAGAGTATCCGACCTTTGGTAGAAGGGATGCAGCTACCCTATAAAATTACCGCAAGACAATCGCTCAAGCCGCTCCTGAGATATGGGCCTCTCAAAATCATTGCTTTTGCAAAACTGCTTGAACACCCTTGACTTTTCACGTGGCACGTGCCACGACGGTCACTGAGATGTATCAAGAGTAGTCAATTACGGGGTAGAAGGGATGGGGCTACCCAGCAAAAAAGACCGCAGGCCAATCGGTCCAGCGGTTGCTGAGATATAAGCCTCTCAAAAGCGTTACAGGGCCGGGCCGGGCCGCTCATACTGAGATTTTTCCGTTATATTGAAAAGACTTCGCTTCGCTCGCAGTCGCTGCGCTCGCTCGCTCGTAATAAGTATATATCATAGTATGCTTATTACCTGGCTACAGGTCAATGGCGGCAAGGGATCCCTGAGGTAGGCTTGGGAGTTGGTAGTTACCTAGGTATATCCAGCCCATTACGGTCTAGTTCCTTTTCAGCGAAGGCCGAAGCTTTAGTTCAATGAGGAACAAATGAAGAAACGAAAACGCCACCCTCTCAGTCAGCCGGGACGCAAAAGCATAATTGACGCAGGAAGGTCAGGAAACACCTAGTGACAAAGGAGCATAGAGTATATCTATGCAAAGGAGCATCTCGATCGAAAGAAACGAGCCATGCGGTACAGTATATCTTCAGGCGCTTTTGCTGCTGCCATCTAGGGGCAAAATAATAAGCTGTAGTACAAGTATTCGGCATTGACCAATTCATGTTATTTGATTTTGTCGTCAGATAGTTACGCATACCTAATATTAACAGCAAATATATTTAAATGGTTGATTTTTAGACAACTTCTACTTAATGTGAAATATTTTGACTGATGGCTGCATAAACTTCACAAATTATTTCATTTTGGCGTCAAAAATGGCGCGATAGCTACAAAATATGGTAAATTGCAATCTGAGGTCAGGTCAAGTGATCTAAGGCACGGGTTCGGTTTTTGGTAAATAACTTCGCCAAAAATGGCCGTAGAGCCGCGATTTTGTTATCATCGTGTTCAGCTAGCTCAGGCGCATCGAGTGATATACTTTTTGTTCGGGTCAGGTCAACTTAGGGTGTTGACCTCAGGTCAAGGGCAGGTCAGCACCCCCAGGTCACGAAGTTGGTCGAAAGAGGTCATGTCGCATATCATTCGATTCGGCAGGTCTTCCTGAGTCCATTGGTGGCTTTCCCGACTCGCTAGCTCAATTTGATCGGGAGTTATTGAAGAAAAACTGTGACCCTTGTGACGTCACAAATGACGTCACCCAAGGGCAACAATGCAAATATGAAGCATAGAACCTTGCAAGGAGTGCATGAAATCATGATTTTATATGCTTGAGATAGTTTCAGATCATTCTCGACGCCAAAATAGCAATTTTCATATTTCCCCATTGACTTATAAAGGGCTTAACGTATTAGTTTCTTGTATCTGATATTTTTTAGGATTTGATCTTATTCTCCACTCAATTCTGCGTAAGATACCGGGTTCCGTGTCCACATAGCTTGAACGTAACGGATGCAGCGACCGCAAACGTAAATCGAGGTCCCGAATTCCCTATTCCCCAACACAGGCGGCGGCCGCTTCCTGGTCTGCGCAACATGGCGGCACCGTTGGACACCATCTGGCGGCCGATGCGCATTCCACACAGTGTTGCCAGGTCTAGAGGTAAACCTCTAGATCTAGAGGTTTTAGGGGAGCGTTTCGGGGCTCCTGGAGGTTTTTGAAAAATGCCGGATTCTAGAGGGTTTTCTAGAGGTAATCTGAAAATCCCAGAAAAGACAATTAGCATCAAGGTCTCTTGAGAACTATTTAGGTACTTAATTTCATGTTATTATCTTCAAGTATTGCATGCTTAAACACACTTTTTTACAGATTGATGGAAACGATAAGCCTACTTTTGGCTTGTTCACTTCAGTTGGGCAAACTAGACTTTTGGAATCAAAATATGGAGGCATCAATAATTTGATTCTGGTGGGAGGAGCCATGACCAAATATGGGCATAGAATCAATTTTTTGATTCATTTGGGTACACTTTTGACTTCAAATGTATCGTTACGGTTGAAAAAAGGCCCATGACGGTGAGATTTTTGTTTAAAAAGGTAGAAAAATGTGGTAGGTTTGCAAAAAGTGTTACCTCAAAACTGAGAAATTGGGCCTGTTCCAGCGCCTCCAGAAACCTCCAGAAAGCTCCAGAAAGCTCTAGAAACCTCCAGAGAGCGTTCCAGCGCCTCCAGAAAGCTCCAGAACGCTCTCGCCAAAGCTCCAGAAACCTCCAGTAGCCTCCAGAGAGTTGGGAGGTCCAAATTTCTCTGGAGGCTCTGGTCTACAATTATGGCGCACATGTGACAATCACGAATGTAAACAAAGGACTTTTGACTGACTATTTTACAACTTGAATGTAAAGAAAATTACATTGCTATAATTTTGTTAATCTTTTTTAATAAAATTGAAAACAAATTTTGCGTTTCAAGAGAGAACAATCGTCATTCTTTTGGAATATGTGATGCCAATCTCCAGAAATCTCCAGATTGCGTTCCAGCGCCTCCAGTAAAACCTCTGGTAGAGCCTCCAGTCAAGAATTTCTACTGGAGGCGCTGGAACAGGCCCATTGTCCCTTTGGCCTTGTGAATGGGGAAAAGACAGAGGCACTGTCCATCACGTAAAAGCTGTTTTGAGGAAATCACACTGTATGTTATTTTTGTAACATGAATCGCATACTAAACAATCAGTATTTGTGTAAAATGGCAAAATGAAATTTTCAAACCCCTAATTATCATTGTTGTAGTGCTTTTGTATTTATTTAATGGTTTTTACCAATTGCTTCAGTTTTTGTATTCTTGACGTTTAAAAATTGTGAATTGTTATCAAATGTAGTGAAGGTAAAGTACAACAATGCTATAGGTATCTGTTGTGGTGCTGAGGATACCACTTAATGAGAATAATAGCAAGATAAATGCTGTATTCTTGCAAGTCATTGTTGCCTATCTCTTAACATTACCTGTGAATCAAAATAATGATTAGCCAGCTGATGAGGAATCAATATTATGATTATCTGTTTAAAGTGAATCAATTCCTTGATTGCCTTTCACTACCTATAGAATTCAAATTGTTATGATAGGAGCAATATTATTTTGCTTAGGAGATACTTCCAGCATTTCTGTTCAAGCTCAGGCATGCTCCTTCTTGAAACACTCTCTTATTTTTAAGTGTTTGGCAAGTTAGAAATGGTCTGCATTTATGCCCAAATATGGTCATAAGGAATCAATCTTTTGATGCCTCCATATTTTGATTCCAAAGGTCTAGTTTGCCCAACTGACTTGAGGCTCTGGCCGCCGGCTGCAGCTAAAAGTTCTCGATATACCTCGGGCACCAAGGCTATGTAAACCTGGTGCCCACGGTGGGCACCAAGTCCACCAAGTTATGTTATGTGGACAAATGCAAAGGCATGCGAAGGATGAGTGAATTATCTTGATTGGGGATACAACCGGGTGTTTCCAATCCCACTGCCAGCTGCTGCCAGCGCGCTGACGTCACACTTTGAGTCTGTTCCAGTCCCACTTCCTAACATATCTAAACTCCTCCAAGGGCAAGATAGAGGAGGTTGGAGCAGGGCCCTCCTTTGATTTGTAGGGGCTAGAGCAGTAGCGGCGTAACACCTTCGATTAAGGGGGGCACTGCCGACTTTTGGTCCCATTCTTTCCATGCAACGCCCATAGGGCTTATGTTAAAATGCCAAAATCAAAGGGGGGCACGGTGCCCCGGTGCCCTCCCCGTTCCACGCCTATGGGCTAGAGCTGACACTGGAACAGGGAAGCAATCTTGGAAGAGTTTAGAGGTGTTAGGAAGTGCGACTGGAGCAGACCCTTTGGTAGTGTTGGAGCAATGGGCTTGATGATGTCATCACGCGCTAGCAGCGGATGGCAGCGTGCTTTGAAACGGCGCCACGGTTTGTGATACGGAGGTAGGTATGGAGGTAGGTATATATACTTTATAATCAGCGGCAATGGAACAGAGGTTTCTAGAGGTTTTTACAACATTTTCTGGAGGTATTGGCATCACTCGACCTGGCAACACTGATTCCACATTATAGAGTTCAGTGATTGCAATTTGCAGCTGCTGATTGCATACATGATTGCGGTGAGTGGCAAATGTTTTTACAGTCAAACCAATTAACATTTTTAATCATCACAAATGTTACCTAAATGTTAAATGAAAAACAGCATGGTGATTGTGCTGAACTGCTGGTTTTGTAGCATTGAAAATGCTTTTTGTATTGAGGAGAAAACATTCCCCATTAATCCCCCATGTTGATGTCTCTCTAGCTTAGCTGCTCATCAGTTCAACTGGCCGTGGCCGCTATGGCCGCTTACTGCCCGAACCATGTATACAGAAATGAAAGCTTGAACCGATGCATTAACGGAAGCAAGGTAGTCCAATGCAGTTTACAGGTATTAATAACATCTCAAAATAATTTAATTGAAAATATTGAAATTGATTTTATGAAATCGAAATATTTTCACAGCATGTAGACTGCAGGTATTTTGTTCAGATAGGCAGGTGCTCACTTAAAAGCAGGGTATTAGTATATATTAGGTCCGAGTGGACAATTGTGATGCTGTTGATACAAATATGTAACAGCAAAAAATTTAGCTTTTAGGTTAGGTTAGGTTAGGTTAGGTTGTAGGTTTGTAGGTTTTAGGTTGGTAGGTTTGTAGGTTAGGTTAGGTTGTAGGTTGGTAGGTTGTAGGTAAATAGGTAAGGTTAGGTCAGGTTTGATTATGTTTTTTCTTTTATTTCCAGGACATATAAGTATTATTTTTGGATTCAGGACGTCAAATAATGTAAGAATATGAAAACTTTATCCTTTAACAGTCACTCGAGCTCAATGTATACTTTTACCAAAAGCAGATTTCGAATAGACTAATTCAAATTAAAATGAAATGTAAAGTGAAATTGCTTTTACCAGCCTGATTAGTCTATCTCAAGGCTATACAAACCCATTTGACTATTTGTGAGCCACATTTTCCATGTTGATGCTTTAGGTGGATCCATTCCTTATGAATGTGGTGCCTTGTTTGTATATGCATTTACAAATTAAGGCTTGTTTTGGCCTTGATGCTTACCTATTTTTTATGTTGGTACCTTATTTAACACAATATTTTACAAGCTTCAAATAAGCACATTTATAAGTACCTAGTTGTCTTATGGAGCATCATTTATGATGATACCATCTGTCTTACTCCAGCTAACTTGATATATAACAATATCTATGCATTGGTTTGGATTTATCTGTCTTTTTAATTTGAACAACAGCTGATGAACTTGATTCATATTTTTCAATTTTCATTTTTTCTTGATGTATTAAGATTCAAATCTGTCAATTTATTTATAACTCCATGATGCATCCAGTTTTTTGTTTGATTCTTTGTTGTGCTTTGCATGACTACTAGTTTTTGTTTTCCAGGGAACTTCAAAGGTATAATTCTGACAAGTGATGCATTCCATTGTTAAATCATTATGCAACTTTCATAGATTATCCAAACCTACTGGTAGATACATATACAAACAAATACAGAGACCATATTCATCAGAAGCAGTAGTCCAACAGCTCTTTGAAGGATTATGTGCAAAAGACAGAACCAGTTTAGCCAGAGCGATTACTCTGGTAGAGACAAGCAATGCCAAGAAAAGAAAGCTTGCTCAAAATCTGGTCTCAATGGTATCAGCAGACTTGCAAAAGGAGCAAGATAGAAATAAAGGCATACCATCATCATTTAGAATTGGTAAGTAATGCTTGACAGTTTTTGGCTTATTTGTTATCCCTCACCAAGCTTATCTGTGTGCCTTCAATATTGATTATGTTTCTTTGATCAGTGTTAACTGTGTCATGAGTGACCATTAAAACTGAGAACTATGTTATAAAAGAAACACCATTGACTTCCTGCAGGTTCAAGCAGTTTTAGCCATTTGAACATGGCACTTCCCTGATGTGATTTTTCTATCTTTATTTTACTCTTATTTGGAATGATAAGCATAACTGGCATGTTAAATCTTAAGACTTTGATGTGACCACTGACCACATCAACTCTTTCACACAATGTTTCAATGTGTAATGTCCATGTGGTGTGTCGTACAATACAGTAAACGAATTATCCCTGAAGACGTCACTATCCCACCCAGGTTTGTCGGGCCCTCCTGGCGCCGGCAAGTCGACGTTCATCGAGACGCTGGGGAAGCAGCTGACGGGCGCCGGTCACCGGGTGGCCGTCCTGGCCGTGGACCCGTCCTCCAACACCACTGGAGGTAACTGGTGGCCTCTCAGAGTTACAGCAGGCTGTCCTGAATGAGTTGCATTAGTTACGTCCGGTCACTCTTGTCATTGTGATTGGTTGTCATTGGTTACTTTGGGAATCATGAGGTTCGGTGAAAGAGTGCAATTGTGTTTACGGGAACGTCGGCCATTAACCTTTGCACACAGGTCAGGGGTGTTCGGAGCATGACAGAGGTCTATGGTTGGCCCAATATTCGCCTTAGAACAAAATTTTACTGAGCATGATCGCATTATTTTGAAAACGTCCACTCTTCCTTACATGTCGCGTGTGCCAGAACCCTTTTCGGTCGAGTAGCGTAGCTCGTCTGTCTGCGCCGTGCTGTAACGCTCTCCGTTCCCCTGCAGGCTCGCTGCTGGGCGACAAGACGCGGATGCCGCGACTGACGGTGGACCCGGCCGCGTACATCCGCCCGTCGCCCACCGGCGGACACCTCGGCGGCGTCACCCGCGTCACAAACGACACCATCCTGCTCTGCGAGAGAGCGGCCTATGACGTCATCATTGTCGAAACGGTCGGTGAGTTCTGCGAGTGGGGAGGGAAGTGCTCTTCCGAAATGTGTCAGCACGCCCAACTTTGCCTTCTAAACTGAATTTTCCGATCGGACGGTGGATGTGGTGTGCGCACCAAGCTTTGCTCAGTATGGGGTCTGGCTCTATCGATCCCTCCATTCAAAATGTCCGAACTAGATTGATAAACAAGAACCATTTGTCAGCATATCTTTTCCAAAAACAGGAGCAAACGCTGATTTCTGCTCTAAGCTCTACGTCTGCCCGTTCGTTCTGAGCGTTTATCTGCCGTGCGCTGACGGCTGTTGTCTAACCATTGGCCTATGATGCTATGACTGCTGACCATATATCTCTTATGACAGGTGTGGGCCAATCGGAGATCAGCGTCTCTGAAATGGTGGACGTGTTCCTGCTGTTGATGCCGCCGGCCGGAGGGGACGAACTTCAGGTAACGCCCCTCTCTCCCCCTCTCTTCCCCCACAAAACACATTCTCTTCCATGATCCGATTCGCTCGTTTAGTTACTGGGCGATGTGTCTGTCGTATGTCCTGCTCAAACACCGTCTCCCTCCTCTGCTGCAGGGCTTGAAGCGCGGTATCGTCGAGCTGGCTGACGTGATCGCCATCAATAAGAGTGACGGCGACCTGGTGCCGGCGGCGCGGCGGATCCAGGCTGAGTACCTGTCGGCGCTCAAGTTCGTGCGTCCGCGGCTGGCCGGCTGGCGGGTGCCGGTGCTCCGCTGTTCGGCGCGCACCGGCGACGGCATGACCGAGCTGTGGCAGACTCTGACCGCCTTCCGGGAACGGATGACGGCCGACGGCCAGCTGGCGGCCCGGCGGCGCCGGCAGCGCGCCGTCTGGCTGTGGTCGCAGATCGAGCGCGCCGTGGTGGACGCGTTCCGACGCCACCCGGCCGTGCGCAGTCGGCTGCCCAGACTGGAGCGGGAGGTGGCCACCGGTCGACTGCCGCCCGGGGTAGCCGCCGACCGGCTAGTGCAGCTGTTCCTCGAGGGCAGTGGGAGGGGTGGGGAGAGGAGGGCAGAGGAGCGGAGTCGGACGGGACACAGCGGGGAGGGCGTTCCTAGGTGACGAGTCTGCCGGTGTGGATAGGTCAGTTCCGTTGGCTGTATGTAGTGACCTGGCAATCACGATCTTTATGAATGGGCAGTTGGGATTGGGCCGGTGCGCTAAGTGGTCTTCCTCAGGGATCAACCTGCGAGTATCCGGGAACGCTGCCGACTCGCCTGATCGCTGTAAAATAGCCGGTCCCCGCAGTCAGTCTTCACCAGTCGACAACGCACTATGTAGGACTGCAGCAGTGTACGACCTCCAACCAGCCATCTAGAATGATGTACTCTAGAGACCTCGTACGAAGTATTGTGTCCAGAGTCTAGCGAGGTCCGATTCTTTGCCTATTTATAGCCGATATATCGAATCTTCCTGTCCGTATTCTACAAGTATAATGGCTGGACAAAGACCGTGTGATGTTCAAAATATGGCCTACAGTGGTTTGCGACATTGTCAAGTGTCAACGTTACATAGACAATGCTCGCTCTCTGCCTTGTATAAGTTTTGGTATAGGCCATTGGTTGTGACTTGCGTGCATATTGTCAGGTCCGTGTGGCGACGTCACGTTCGTTGTTGTGCAATGCCTGCATTGGTTATTATTAACCAGAGCTGAGTGCTGAGTCGCTAATGAATGGTGCTTGAGATGGGTTCAGTGCAATATGACATCAGTCGAATGTTAGGTCCAAATGTGCGTGGTATATTTCATACCATTTTCTCGCAACCGTGAGAAGAGAATATATCTATATTAAATAGAATTATTGTATCGATTTGCTTCAATTGTCGAGCCGCACTCAACTGCACCGTATTATTTTGATTTCCCACGCGCCCCGGAGGATGCGCGAACAACCCTACTGTTAACGCCAGACCCCTTGAGACCCTAATTTTTCGCGATTACTTTTAAATGCGTGAAGGAATTTCAACCAAGCTCAGGACATGGCCGTTTCAAGACAGGCCGAAACTTTTACAATTTAGATATTTTATCGCCATTTCAATATTTCAGGCACTTGTCATTGACTCGTAATGTTAACTGTTTTTCCATCCTGGATAGAGGCTTTCTACGTCATATGACATTAGGCTCCGCCCACGACTGCGGCATTGACCCGTGCCCATCAGCGACCTCTGTACAAACGACACCCCTGCCATCTGTGAAGGACTATGAATTTCGCTGACGCTTCACGTGCTATGAGTCAATTGCAGCAGACGGTCAAGTAAATGTTAGGCTCTTGTTCAACTCTTGTTGACTCTTGTATATAGGACCAAGAGGACCATCACTCCTCAACCTACTACTCAGTCGTGCTTCGAACAAACGTTAACGATTCCTAACAAATACGATTTTCGATGTAGGGTATCTGTTTGAAATACGAGCGAGCCGTATGATGTGAAGCTCAGGCAATTAACTTATTATTGCGTTGTTCGATGGTTGCATAGCGATGTACAAATCGGCAGCTACTTGGTGACATCCGACATCCCATTATCGCATTATCTGCAACGCCATAGGCTTTAAATACAGGTGAATATTTCCTAACCTTATGTCAGTTATATGCCATCTGCCCGTCATTTGCAGCTTATAAAAAAAATATATATATCAGCGAACATATCAGCATTGTAGAAGCAATGCGCATTGAGCATTTATGGCTCCTTAGTCATCATGTCGCTCTCTGGGCACTGTCAGCCAAGACGCTACGCACAACTCCGCCGGCTTTCGGCACCCCTCGACCGTCGCCCGTCCCCGCTCCCCGCCACAGCGAGAGTGACCGCGCGCCGGCCCGAAACCGCCGCAGGCCAAGACCACAGAGGCGGGGCTTAGCTGTGACGTCATAACGTATCACAGACTGACTGGTGATAGCCTCTACACACCGGATGAAAATCTTGCTCGAAATTTAACATTACGAGTCAATGACAATTGACAAGTGCCTGAAATATTGAAATGGCGATAAAATATCTAAATTGTAAAAGTTTCGGCCTGTCTTGAAACGGCCATGTCCTGAGCTTGGTTGAAATTCCTTCACGCATTTAAAAGTAATCGCGAAAAATTAGGGTCTCAAGGGGTCTGGCGTTAACAGTAGTTCAGCTAATGCGACTCAGACGCCGTATAACATGTAGCGCCAAGTAACATTCAAACGTGTTGTGGTAATGTTGTGTTCGACCTGCTGGGGACTGACAGTGGGACGATACACCCCACAGTTCTGTCTGGGTGCACCGGTGCACCGCCCAGGGCGGTAGGTGACCCGGGACGGGGTCGGCCGCCGGACGGCTCCGGTCATTGCTCGGGGTTACATGAGCAGAGTTAATACGCATTACAAACGGACTACAATGGTGAGCGAATAGGAAAATCCGTTCCTGATACGCATTTACTTGCTCATGTAACCCCGGTAATAGACCTGTGACCTGCGCGGGGTTAGGACGGGAGGCTGTGCTGGATCTGTTACGGATCAGTGAGTGCGGTGCTCGCGGACGTGGTGGGTTGACTTTGGACGCGGCCTGATCGACTTCTGGGATCAACCGCATCGATCTGCTGCCGTTCACCACATCTGCAGGCAGTGTCCCAAAATATTTCTATTTGGGTGGGAAACGACATCCAAATCAAATATCATTTTCCACTCTCATCTCTAATATCTAAGAGCAATTTTCCACTCCCAGCCTTACCAATTACGAGAATAAGCATTTGCATTGGTCATTTTACATATTAGGTACATTTTACTTCATTATATAGAAATGTATGCCGTTGATCTGTTTTCCACGCATTTTGGGCCTTATCTGACTGGGGAATTTTCCACTCTTATCCCCCTTTTTGGAGAGGAATTTTCCCTCTGACACCCAAGCCAAAACACAATTTTGGGACACTGTCTGCAGGTAAGTCCAGGTACCCACCTCTGCTGAAAGACTCAATGCTGTTGGGGAAGTGCTTGCGGGGTCTTACTTTAGATATTAGAGGTATCTTTATCGATCAGGCATGTGGTAAGGATATTACCGTTCTTCCGCTACTAACGGACAGGGGGTCAATCAGTAACAAAGATTGAGCTCGCGCATTCCAGACCATCAACTTCGCATTCCACATGAGTTCACTGGCGTGGACTGAGAATATGAACTCATATCGAGTGGTTCATGCCTTTCTACTTAATTATTTCAACGGGGAAACAGTGCAAGGTCCAACGCAAAGATGTTTGATAATTGACAATTTTAGTCCTCAAATCTCAGGATTCAAACACCCCTTCCCACCAGATTGGGGCATGAACCAGATATCCAACCGGCAGCCTGTGTCACGAACCAGCGGGTTGAGTTGACGAGTTTCGGACAATCAGGCAGTCATTATTTGTCAAAGCGCCGACAGGTGTATTGATGAAATATGATAACACGCAAGGACAGCCGCGAAAATATCTCAAAACGCCGTCTTAGATGGATCAAACCCCTCAGGCACGAGCATCAGATGCAAAACATTGTACAGCGTGATCGGACGATCGGTTGAAAGCACCCCTGCTAATAGCGTCTCATGCAGAAAAGTAAAAACTTAACCACGCTAGCGCTTGGCCGCAGAAACCTGCCAGCCTTCAATGAATCGCTACGAGCAACTACGTTTGGACCTATCATGATTGTCTCTGTTGGCCTCTCTCGAACCGGCCGGCCTGCCGGGATATTATGCTGAGGCGGTGCAGACAGCCCGCCGGCAGGGACCAACACCGCCAGCCGCACTGGCGCCTGAGCGACCGTACCTCTGCCCTTCACTCCGGCCAGGCGAAACCATCGTGTCACATCAGGCACAGGGAAGAGATTTACACAAAGGCTCCGGCTCTGACGGATTCCCGGTCACGACACGGTGGTACAAAGCGAAAACAGTGTCCTCTGGCACTTGACCCGCTCAGTTGGCTGGGCCGGCGCGTCACCCTCAGACCCGGGTACGACCTCCGCACACCCGGTCCGCCCGGCTCCTTACGTCTAATATGGCATCAGCTTTGTCACTTGTTCCCCGACCTCTCCGGCGTCGCCGCTGAATCTGCATGGGCGGCTGTTTTCTCTCCGCCCTCTCATGCAGTCAGATTGTCCTCTTGCCGTACCGCAGCGGGCCGTCACTCGGCAGGTAGTCCGCCGATTACGAAAGGTCGGCCGGCACTCACGACACGCTCGAGATGGCGTTGTGCGGCGATCCCATCTGTGTAAGCACCTTGTCCAGCCACTGCAGCGGGCCGTGCAGGTGGATCTCGATCCAGCAGGGTGTCGAGGTGACGTCCTGACGGTGGTACTCGGCGCCCCAGCCCTTCACGAACGACATCCTGTCGGAACAACGGCGGAGAAGGTGTGATAGAGTACGCAGAATGTACGCAAAACGGAAACGCGCCTTAAAGAGGTTTTGAAAAGCCTCCGTTCGAAATATCTACCGCGGTGCAAAAGAGAAGCAAAATCGATACGTAAAATAATAAAGACCCGAACGTCGTCATCGACCAGAAACCTGGCATACAAGGCACAAGCAAACTGCGTTCTTCATCCAACTTGAGAACAAGTTACCAACTTCATCCAACTTGAGAACAACCAAAACACATCATTATCTCAAATATCCAAAACACATATTTGACACGGCATGCCCCTACCATGCATCATTCAAGCTGACAGAAAGTCAACCCCATATTACAACCATTACAGCTGCATGACCCACCTGATGGTGCACATTTTGGTGAGCTCAAAGATGGCCTCGTAGCCGTGGTTGACGCTCTGTGAGAGCAGCTGCGCGAACTCCTGGTTGTTGAAGATCTTGAGGCTGCAGCCGGCCGGTATTTTACAGACTGTGGAGGGGTGGAAGCCGTGGTGGTGGTTGCAGTTGCGCGACTGCACGAACACGGCCGAGTCCGAGAGACACTCGGCGTACACCTCGCCGCCCACGTAGTACAGGTGCACACCTGACGGCCCGCAGAGAAAAGGTGTCAGCGCACGTGCATTCCCGATGAAAAGGTGTGGGACGGGTACACGTCGTGCAGCCGGAGGAAGGTACTGGACTCCACCAACTGACACTAAAGATATTCTCCGATGTTGCACTTAGTTCAATTTCTGCCACCATTCATCCGCATCTAGTACAAGCTATAGAAGTATCTCATCATCGAAGCTCATCTTTCCCGATGCAATTACCAGTGCTCTCGAATCTCACCTTTTCCGATGTGTTTGCGGGTGCTCTCGATGGTCGAGTTGCGGTTAACGTTGGACAGCTGACCCAGGCAGAAGCGGTCCGACTTGTTGTTGGGGTCGGTGAAGCCGTCGACGATGACTGAAGTCACGGAGGAGTGGAATACCTCGCCCACGCGGTTGTTGAGCTCGTAGTAGGCGATGCTGGACCAAAACTTGGGCTCCTGAGGACCAAGAACAATGTCGAATAACAATAAGGACACGGTGTTGAGGGCGCGAGTACACTACCAGTGGAATGACAGCTGATGGTATATAATGTTTGTTGAGGTACCTATTTAAAGCTAGTTTCTTAGTGAAATGTGCAGAAATTGAGCCGCACGCTTTATCTTTTATCGTTTCTTGTGATTAGATTCGCAAAAGTGTTTGCTGGATCCAATGCGCTGTGGCCTGATTCGGAACCGTACCGTCAATGAACAATGGACTGAATGCAATACCGCCAACGCAGAACGATCGTCTCTTCACTTTCCGCGGCTCATGACGGTCCTAGAGAGAATGTAACATTCAAAGGACAAATATTTACAGGCCTTCCTCAAACTTGCCATCAATAAATTCTGGCGCGTTTCATGGAACAATAAGCCGGCATGCCTTCCACAAAATGGATCATGTTTATTAGATAACGCTAATGACTTCTCCTGGCATTGGTCAGCATTGAGCTGCCCTAGTGGCCCCATTTTGTTGCCCTGGGTCTGTTTTTCGCATCACCAAGGCGTCCGCCGGGCGTGGGAAGGTATTCCGACGGCTTCCCAATGCTGCCGACCACCTTCCAATGGCAATGCGGCCCACCCCACATTCAGAGCGCTGACTGATGCATCATGAATGGCTGACGCATGATCGGCCGCTCGGATAATTGACCTCCGGCGGTTCGGAAGCAATCAATGGCAGGTGAGGTCCTGACGACGGCCACCCACAACAGTGGCAAACACTACCCATCCAGCCTCTGGCATTTACCGTACAGGGAGTTCTGAACAACAAGTACATCTAGGACACCCAAGAAACCGTGTCAGAGACTGTATCGAGGTTCCTCAGGGAAGAACCATTGTGGGCACCTCAGAAGCAGACAGGGGCTCGGCTGGGTCACATTATCGGCCCTACGCGAGCTGTCCCTCCACACACATCCCTGCACACCTTGAAGAACTCCACTTCAACGTGTGCCCAAGACAGCTATAATGCGTGAAGTTATCTCCGTGCATGTCGGCCAGGCCGGTGTCCAGATGGGCAACGCCTGCTGGGAGCTCTACTGCCTCGAGCACGGCATCCAGCCCGACGGTCAGATGCCCTCAGACACCAGCGTTGGCGTCGCCGACGACAGTTTCAACACGTTCTTCTCGGAGACGGGCACGGGCAAGCACGTGCCGCGCGCCATGTTCGTGGACCTGGAGCCGACGGTGGTGGACGAGGTGCGCACGGGCACCTACCGGCAGCTGTTCCACCCGGCGCAGCTGCAGACCGGCAAGGAGGACGCCGCCAACAACTACGCGCGCGGCCACTACACCATCGGCAAGGAGATGATTGACGCCACCCTCGAGCAGATCCGCAGGATGACCGAACAGTGCACCGGCCTGCAGGGGTTCCTGGTGTTTCACTCGTTCGTTGGCGGCACCGGCTCCGGCTTCACGGCTCAGCTTATGGAGCGACTCAGCATCGACTACGGTAAGAAGTCCAAGCTGAGTTTCTCCATCTACCCGGCTCCAGAGGTGTCCACGGCCGTTGTCGAGCCGTACAACGCCGTGCTCTTCACCCACACGACGCTGGAGCACACTGACGTTGAGTTCATGGTCGACAACCAGGCCATCTACGACTTGTGCAAGAAGAACCTGGACATCGAGCGCCCGACGTACACCAACCTGAACCGGCTGATTGGCCAGATCGTCTCCTCCATCACGGCCTCGCTGCGCTTCGAAGGCGCCCTCAACGTCGACCTTAACGAGTTTGAGACCAACCTGGTACCGTACCCTCGGATTCACTTCCCACTGGTCACCTACGCTCCGGTCATCTCGGCCGAGAAGGCGATGCACGAAACCCTGTCAGTTGCCGAGATCACCAATGCCTGCTTCGAGCCAACCAACCAGATGGTCAAGTGCGACCCGCGCGAGGGCAAGTACATGGCCTGCTGCCTGCTCTACCGTGGCGACGTCGTCCCGAAAGACGTCAACGCCGCCATCGCCAGCCTGAAGGCCAAGCGAAGCATCGAATTCGTCGACTGGTGTCCGACTGGCTTCAAGGTAGGAGTCAACTACCAGCCGCCGACCGTGGTGCCCGGCGGCGACCTGGCCAAGGTGGAACGCGCCATTTGCATGCTGGCTAACACGACGGCCATCAGCTCCGCCTGGGGGCGACTCAACCACAAGTTCGACCTGATGTTCGCCAAGCGCGCCTTCGTGCACTGGTACGTCGGCGAAGGCATGGAGGAGGGTGAGTTCGCCGAGTCGCGCGAGGACCTGGCCGCCCTGGAGAAGGACTATGAGGAGGTGGAGGCCAGCGGAGAGGACGATGCCGAGGAAGAGGACGAGTATTAGACACTCCCGGTCTTTTGAACTCGAGCCACACATCATGAAGGGGAGACCGACTTCATCTTACCTCAATGTCTCGTTTCTTCACGCTACAGAGCACAAAACGCAAATTTACAAGTGCTTGGAAGAATTTATAGGCACATTGTCATGGTAGTCTTGGAGCGGGTGTACGGCACAACATAATCCAAGTATTGGTGCAAGAGGATTGTGGTACAAGAGGCCTCCGGTTGACGTTGGGACAGCTGACCAAGGAGAGAGTGGTTCGAATTGTTGGGGTCGGTGAAACCGTCGACGATAACTGAAGTCACAGGGGAGCGGAATACCTCGCCCACGCAGGTTTTCAGCTCGTAATAGGCGTTGCTGGACCAAAACTTGGGCTCCTGAGAAATAACGGAAAAACTCGATATTTGACATGCAATTACACTACCCGTTCCAGGCAGCTATTGAAACATAGCGTTTGCAGTTTTGTGAGACGATGTTTGAGCGTCGCACAGGAAGAGAAGCACCCCTTTGTATCTATCTCTTCTTGTTCTGGGCAGGACTGTGTTGGCTGGGCCCAATGTATCATGATCAGATTCGCCACCATCAATGAGCAATGTACTGAATACAATACCAACAGTGTAGAACAATTTTGTCCCTTCGTTTTCCGCGATTCTATGATGCTTCTAGAAAAAGGTGACATTTACAGGTCAATTGAACTGAATCCCTTTCCCCAAGGGTCATCAATAAATGCTGACCCGTTACATGGAACAATTAGCCGGCAAGTCTCCCACAAAATGGATCATGTTTATCATATAAAGCTAATGACTTCTCCTGGCATTGATCAGCATTGACTATGCCAGTCGCCTTGAGACCCTGGGCTCGTTTTCCGCATCACCATGGTGTCCATCCCGCGTGGAAAAGTAGTCCGGCGGTTTCCGAATGCTGCCGGGCACCGGCCCCCCTCCAATACCGCTGCCTATCCCCCCCCCACGCATAGCGCTGGTGGGCTCTGATGCATCATGCATCGCTGACGCATGATCAGCCGCTCGGATAATTGACGTCCGAAGGTTCGGAAGCAATCAATGACGGATGAGGTCCTGACAACGGCCGCCCACAACAGTGGTGAAGTCTCCATCCAGCCTCTGGCATTTACCGTGCAGGGAGTACTGGGCGACGAATACATCTAGAAGGCTCGAAACACCATGCCAGAGACTGTATCGGAGGTTCCATAGGGAGGAGCCACTTTGAGTACCTCAGAAGCTGATAGGGGCTCGGCTGGGTCACATTATCGGCCCTACGCGAGCTGTCCCTTCCCGTCTCAGCAGACCTTGAAGAAGTCTTCTTCAACATGTGCCCATACCACTTTTGATGATAATCATATAAACATTTTTCCGATTCATTTACCGCCTGCTTTACCGCGGAGACGTTGTACCGAACGCCAACAGTGCTATTCCGAGTGTTACAATAGTAGCACCCTTAATGAGACGAATACATACTACTCACGCATAACAGCATACAAATGAATTGTCACCAGCTCCAATATATCTATCATCAAATTAGATTGTACTCTACTCCATCACTGGATCCTCATAAGCCTACGGTCACCGGCCGTCCCTAGTGTCCACTGACCTGGAATGTGATGGCCTGCATGTCAGACGTATCCGCCATCGGCGGCGGCGGCGCCGAGGATGTGTCCATGCGACTGGAGGCGCCGTCCGCGCCGGCCCCGTTCTCGTCCAGCTGTGTGTAGGCCGGCGGCGGCGTGCCGGCGGGCGCCGTGTACGGCGGCGACTGCGGCCCGCCCGAGCTCACAGAGCCCGGCGAGGCCACAGAGGAGATGGACGACAGCGGCGAGGGCGCGCCGTGCGGCGGAGACGCCGAGCCCGGCCCGGGCCCGAAGCCGACGCCGCCGCCGGTCGGCCCGCCGGCGCCGAAGCTGACGTTGTGCGGCATGGAGGGCTCCTGCAGCTGCGACGGCGGCTGGAAGTGCAGCAGAGAGTGGCCCGGCGCGAACTCGTTGTGGCGCGGCACCAGCACCGGCGGCAGCACTGCGGCGACACGGGGGTTATCAGAAAAGGGGTCAGATGGTACGAGTGAGAGGAGACGACATGCAGGCTGTAGAAATTTTAGAAAGAAAACCTCAATTGCGCAGAATACAAATGTAATCAAACTACAGTTACTACAAACTACAGTGTAGTTAGAAATGTTGGAGTTAGGAAGAATTATAACATAAAGTCGCATTCCATTGGCATTAACTGCGGAACATGCCTCCTATAAGGAGTTTCAATCAGCTAGCACACCAAAACCACCTGTACCTCCAAAAAATCGCGAAGCACGAAATTGTCTCACCTGGACTTTCCACTCGCTTGTAGTGGTACGGATTGATGCAGACATCTTTCTGCTTGGCAGAGAAGGGGTAGTCGCAGTCCTCGACGGGTTTGAGCTCGTGGTGCGACTGGAGATCTGGCCAGCGCCACACGCGGCAGTAGATGACGTGCGGCAGGCCCTTGCGGTGCGAGACCTGGAGTGACACGCATGGAAAACCGTGAAACATGAGACACGCGGTGCTGGGCCATCATCAGTCATTGAATCTACTCTTTGCTAAATGTGCAGTGCAGGGAGTGCACCGTCATACATTCATGTCACAATAAAAATGTAAAAGTAAAATCTTGCAATCCCCACCTCTTGAGCCAGTGAATAGCCTAAAAAAACATTCCGATAATTGCATCTTCCTTCTATCATGCATTTGATGGGGGCAAATGAAGCTCACAGGTTCACATGAAAACATCCATAACTTTTAGACTTAACACATTTTAGACAGCTAACAGCATTTAGCAAGGTGGCAGATCACAGCAATATAAGAATCCATCGGAGGTGCGTCCCCACCTGAAGGCGGCCGTCCAGGCTGCGTGGAATGGTGACACACTTTGTACGTTGGCCTGGACAGCTGAGTGCATTCTCCAGATCTTCCAAGGCACCCTTGGTCTTCTTCAGCTTCTTGACAAGTGCATCCACTGCTTTTTCTGCCCACTTTTCCTCCTCATCACCCTGTTTCCAGCCCAGCAGCTTCTTCACTGCTGGGCTTGTAAATGTGAACAGGCTGTTGAGGCCGGACATGCTACGTCGGTGTTGCCCAGCTAGAATTCACCTGAAATAAAGTGGTTGCATAAGTGTTGAGACTAAGCATAAACATTGAGTTTCCTACTGTGCTGTGCCCAGCAGCAGCACACTTAGGTAACTTATAACTATGACTTCCGCCTCCCGCACAGTTGCATGTAAAATTCGCACAACATTAGGTACAGTAAAACGGGGTGTTAAGGGACAGTGGGGTGATAAGGGACAGTTGCGTGGGAAAAACTTTGAGTCATATCAAGTTCCTAATTTGAGAAAGTTAAATAAAAATTAAGTGTGGTAGTTGACACTATTTTGCTATTAACTATAGGACAAAATGACATGGTTTTTCATGCAAGTAATTTGGTTCAAAAATGGTTTTGAAAATCATGCTACATTTTCACAAAATTGAAACATCTCCAAAACTCTGTGTGTACCACATAAACTATAGGTGTACAGGGAAAATGAATGCATATGTGTATTGTCACATGTATTGAACATGTTTCCTGAAAAACTTATCCAAATCCATCCATTCATTCATCATCCTCTTCCTCTTTTCCGGACACACACATGCATATTTTGAGGTGGATGTGGGGTGCTAAGGGCAAGCGAAGAAAAAATAAAAAATAATATATAAATATAATTTCATAAAGTTTTCTTTCAGTGGGCATGGAAAACACCAAATTCCACATAAAATGCTGGCAAGTTCATGCTGTTATCTCTAACACATCTTAAGTTCAGACTGGTGTGTTTGATTCATCTGTGATTGAATCAATTGGATTGAATCAAACAAAATTTGTTGAATCAAAAAGGTTTGATTCACCGTCAGGATTGTTTGATTCACAAGCCATGATTGAATCAAACGCATTGGGAATCAGGGTTGATTGAATCCAAAAAAGTTAATATTGATTCATGAACTTGAAAAAAAATTGAAGTGAACGAACATAGTTCATTATCAACAAATATTAACACTACTGCCATTACATGACAACAAAAAGAACACAACAAATACAATACTATCCCTGATATTTTGTATATTTTATTTTTAAATTGAATAAAAAAAGAATCATTCAATAAAAAATGGCTGAATCAAACGTGAATCATTCCTTTCATTGTTTTTTGATTCTCTGAATCAAAAGTAATCGATTCATCAATTTTTTTAAGGAATCAAACGGTGATTGAATCAAACAAAAATCAAATGAATCAATGATTGAATCGATCCCAAAAAAGGTGAATCAAAAACTAGTCTGCTTAAGTTATAACAAAACACCTCAAAACTCCCTAACCACTCTCTTTTACAATGATGGGTCAATGAAGACTGATGTAGGACTGGTGATGTCATCATAAAAAGACCAAAACAAAGAGGGCAACATAATAGCAAGTGACTAGCTTCAAAATGGGTTTTGTTGATGACAGGAGGGTACTTTTTGGTTCTGTGTACCTTATAACTAGCATATTTTCTAGAAGCGTAAACTGCATTGCATGTAATTGGCTAAAAGGGCCATTAGTGTTGAATGAACCCGACTTGTTTTCTGACAGAATATGAAAAACATTTCAATAAATAAATTGTGTGCCCTTTCACACCCCAATTGTGGGCATTTGACACTGGCGGATCCAGGGGGGGGGGCATTTAGGGCCATGGCCCCCCCCCCCAAAGGCCTAAAGTGGCCTGTTTGCCCCCCCCCCAAAAAAAAAACGTCAGAAAAATTGCTAAGAAAATATAAAAAGCTGCGCGAGTGGAGTCGACCTTCAAAAAAAGACTGTTGTTGGCACGTGTTTATGGCGCGGCAGCTGGCAGTTGGCGGTGTTTCGCGTGGTGTGGCATCACTGGCGGATCCAGGGGGGGGGGCACGGGAGCCTGAGGTGCCGCTGACAGGCCCGTGGTGCCCTTGCTAGGTCTGTGGTGCCCCTGGACCCTGGCAGGCCTGTGGTGCCTCTGGCGGGCCTAGGGTGCCCCTGCTAGGCTGCTGATGCCCCTGGGACCTGACAGGACTGTGGTGCCCCTGACAAGCCTAAAGTGCCCTCAACAGGCCCGTGATGCCCCCGACAGGCCCTAGGTGCCCCTGCGTGATGCCGTGATGCCTCCGAGGCCGGTGGTGCCCCTGCGAGGCCGGTGGGGCCCCTGACGGGCCCATGGTGCCCCTGCTAGGCCGCTGGTGCCCCTGGGCCCTGACAGGACTGTGGTGCCCCTGACAGGCCCAAGGTGCCCCTGCAAGGCCGGTGGTGCCCCTGTAAGGCCTGTGGTACCCCTGCTAGGCCTCTGGTGCCCCTGACAGTTCCATGGTGCCCCTGCGAGGCCGGTGGTGCCCCTGGCAGGTCTCTAGTGTCCCTGACAGACCTGGGGTGCCCCTGACAAGCCTGTGGGCCCCTCACAGGCCCGTGGTGCCCTTGCTAGGCCTGTAGTGCCCCTGGCGGGCTGGTGGTGCCCCTGCTAGGCCGGTGGTGCCCCTGACAGGCCTGTGGTGCCCCCGGGCACCAAGGGGGGTCATGACCCATGTGGCCCCCCTTGGATCTGCCACTGATACATAATATATTGATTTGTAAAGGCGTTATGGCTTATGCAATATGTAATTGCAGGCACTTGGTATCCCTCACTTATCCCTCATTGGGGGCTCTGGCGGGCTCCTGAGGGCCCATGTCTATCTCCGGGAGCCCTAGACATAGTCACCGTGCCCTAGACGGGCTCCTTTTGGTCCTTTCAGTCCACTATAGCATAAGAGGTCTCCACGCGAGTCCTATACATCTGAGGGCGTACCCTGACGTCTGAGGTACCCAACTGCAGCTCCAATGGTCTCTTACACTGGCGGATCCAGGGAGGGGGCATTTAGGGCCATGCCCCCTTCCCAGAGGCCTAAAGTGGCCCATTTGCCCCCTCCCCCAAACGATAATGAATCATAGTTCAATCAGTGCGTGGCCCAGGAGCCGAGTTAGACAGGGGGTGTTTTACCACCTCCCGGCCTGCAAAGGGACCCAAGCACTGACTCGAAGCGGGTTAACTGGTCGACAAAAGCAATGGTAAGTGTTTACAAAGTAATATAAAGGCATGGGTCGGGTGGGCTACCATTTATATCTTTTTCTTTTTAGTTAAAAAAAAAATATTCATAGTGTCAGGGCTGTGAAGAAAAATAAGTGGCCTAAATCCAATGAGAAAACAGGATTTGGGGGTACCCTAGGTTTGGCTCCTGCATGAGTTGGCCCCCCCCCAAAACGCAAGCCTGGATCCGCCAGTGGCATTTGATGACCATTTCTTGGAATAATATAGGTGTCCCTTAACACCCCACATTGGGGTGCTAAGGGACAGTAATGAAAGATAATAAAAAGTAATATGCAGGTATATATTTTTAAAACTTTAATGTATCAGGCATGTAAAGCACCAAATTACACATAAAATGAGGACAATTTGATGCTTCTACCTCCAACTCTTCTTGAGTTATATAACAAAACACCTCAAAGGCTCAAAACTGTCCCTTAACACCCCATTTTACGGTACCTACTCATCCATTGATTGCATCCAATCCAAGATGAGATTGCCATGCAAGTCACCGAAAATGTGCCTTTTCTGACCGAGACAGATCCTGAGTGACGTCACCCCTGATGCTCGCCAGGGGTACTCCATTCCTTTACAACGTAAAAATGACGAACTTCATTTGAAGATTATTGATGGCACTCTACACATACCTCTCCATCAATGTCCAATGATGTCAATGGAAAGCCCCACTCATTTTCTAGCAACAAAAAAGAGAAGCAACATGCTAAGAAATGGCCGGTTTTGGATACTATACTAACATCTACTTAGAATTTGCTTGGAATTGGAATGGGACGATTGTATGTAACCCCAAATCTTTTCATTTTCATGATCGATTCTTGCAATAGATGTTTTAACATGCTTGTGCTTTAAACAGTATTCGTTACAACGAAACCGAAAGTTGAACTAAATCGTATGAAATCAAGCGCACCTACCTATATTTTTTAATCCATAACAATAAACGCTTTGCCCATAGTATAAACGCTAAGCGCACGCAAAGCAAACACACAGGAACAAATAACTTAGGCGTAAATTGCGCAGCTGAGCCTATCTTGGCTGAGCCAAGGTTCATAGAGATGCTTTCACTAAATAAAAAAACTAGCGCTGCATATAACTACGAGCAGACTACGAGTGCCTTCACTCATAATTCATACCAACAATTCGAATTGGAATGTACTGATATCGGCAAAACCTTTCTGACCTTAACCAAGACCATCTCCTGACATTTGAATTTTGAAATTCATGTCTTAAGTTTCAGTTTTCTGTGCCATTATGGCCAGTCTCCGTTCTCGGTGGTACTGAGTTTACGGCCGGAGAGCTACCCAAATGCTGAAAATTTTCCGTATACTCCGGCGCTAAACACGGGAGACCACGCTGTCATCTGCCAGCGGCACGTCAAACTGTCGATTGGATGATGTCAAAATCATCACCTAGCTACCGGTGAACCGGGAGCAGGCAAAGTCGGGTAGTGAGACCGTGGCGTCAATCCAAGTGTCAACCATTGGCCCATTTGTAATAGGCGTTGCGTAGCGACGTAACCCGGAGCCACGGTATAGAGAACTCCCGGAGCCACGGCCACCAATTTC
The DNA here is from genome assembly GCF_019059575.1 of Amphibalanus amphitrite. Lineage (NCBI taxonomy): Eukaryota > Metazoa > Arthropoda > Thecostraca > Balanomorpha > Balanidae > Amphibalanus > Amphibalanus amphitrite. The sequence goes on from NW_024881674.1 coordinate 788,216, forward strand.
ACCCATCAAACAAAATTTCTTTTTAAAAAATCTTGCGTGAACTGAACTAACCAGTAACCGGATCCGACTGCAATGACTGGTGCCCAGGTACCGGGATTTGTAATTCTTGTTTATGCTCAAGACCCAAGGACCCTGCATTCGAAATATGGAAGGACTTGCAAGATTCATACTTTCAAGTTTCAAGTCATGAAACCGGATTCAATTGCCCACCCAGATACATTGCACGATAACGTTTCTTGGATTCTCTTATCTCAGATTCTTTTATTCTCGAATCCTTTTTAATCACCGTAGAGCCAGTTTTCACGTAAGTCACTCTACTCACACCACGTATATTCAACGCCTCCGAATGGGCCCAGCTCTCACAGGAAACCATAAATAAAAGCATACACAACGAATGAGTGGCTGGTGAGAAAAATGTCCAAGTGCGATAGCGTGTTAGAGACACCTCACATGTGACCAAAAGTCACAAGCCCAAGAGCGTTTGTACAAAGAAAATCGTAAGGAGCGTCACGTACGAAAGATGATATCTCCTAAGCCGAAGTAGGATTTGATCGGGGTGGGTAGACACGCGGAGTATGCTGCGGCTGGCAAGAGGCAGCTGGCAAGACCAAACATCCTTCAGCAGTCGTCAGCCACCAACACAACACACAGGCACTAATTACCAAAGCTCGGGCTTGCACTCAACGCCGAAATTATGTCAGGAATTATAGATGGCAACCACACTTTCTTGAAGCTCAGGTTAACGCCGAAATTGTCAGGAATAGAATGCAGCCGCACTTTGTTGGAAATATGCTCTAAGCACTTACGCTGTGCTCTACAGAAAGACAACGGAACGATAAATTCGTGAAAAATTAAATACGCAATAGGAAAGCCGATGATAGACACACGTTCTAGCAATATGGCGCAACATAATATCTTCAGGTAGTCTACTGTCTTTGGAACACTGAGATTGGCCTGATAGCCTACGATTATATAACTACAACATGGAATTTGTACTGACCGCCATCTTTCTCTCAAAAGCAGCATTATGCAACAATTTAGAACTAGTCTTGCTAGGTAAACTACCAATGAACCAAAAATAAAACACAGATCCCCGCTGCAAATCACTAACCAAATTATCAAAAATGCAGTGCAGTTTACCGCAAACGTAGACACCTAACTTCGCGCAGAGCCCCCATAAACACGTATTTGTAAAGTCTGCCTGTTCGCGCGTGTGCCGACAGTCGGCCGGTAGTTCACTGGCAGTCCGGGCAGGTCAGTTCGCGATGGTGCGTCGGACCGCGGTGCACTATCGAGACCTGGGACGGCGCGGCACTGACCACACACACCGCCCGGCAGCCTGGCCCGGGCGGCCATCACTTGTCTCTACAGTGCGCTCTAGAGACGTCTCGTCCCCCAGTGCTAGGTCCGAACTCCCGCACACTCTCCAATATTGTACTTCTGCTGCGGCGGCGCTGGGCCGCTCCGGGGTAGACCCGCCGCCCGTCCGGCGTCCCCCGCGGAACCGGGTGACGAGCCCTGACGGCTAGTTGAGCAGGGTGCGCTGGCGAATCACCTTGCCGCTGGGCACCAAGACGCTAGGGTTGCCGTCACGGAACGACACCTGTCGAACGGACGGGCAGTCAATGGTACAGCTCCCTGGCGCAGAGTGGATGGTGCAGTTACGAGGGTGCGAGTAGATTGGTTATGTGAATCGGAAAAGTACATGACGTGAGCAGTTCAATTCAGATTTCAGTTTCAAAGCTGAGTAGGGGAGAGTGGGGTAATTTGGCCGGTGGTGTAAATTGGCCGCCCCCACCTGTACGAAAGCTGATAAAAGTGAATGAAATAACTTTAGTCTCTATTCATTTGTCATCGGCAGAACTAACTCGAGAACAAATGTCAAAACTTTCCCCCTCCTAGTTTTATTCAAAATTAATAAAACGTGAATTTCGTTAGAAAATGGTAACTTTTACTTCCGTTTAAAAATTTGTATAACAAGTAGTATCTGGGCTGTATACGAATTCCAACATTATAGCGCCATTTTTGAGGGTGTTCAGCGATTCCAAGAGCAATTTCATCTAGTTCTGTACAGCCATGACGACTTTATAGACAACAATTTTCAGAATGGCAATGTGGGGTTATTTGGCCGGGACTAGCGGGGCAACTTGGCCGGTGCGCTCAGAGTCACTATGCTGGGACGGCCGAGTTGTCGTGGTCAATTATACCATAAAGGACATAATTCATGACCAACTTTGACTACCTTGATGCCATATTTCCTATTGGACAGCTGTAAGGGCATGTGACGTCATCAAAGGTTACCTAACGCTTTTTTGCTAAAAAAAATACTTACAGAAAAAGATACAGCCGCGCAAATGGTCTCATTGTGTTCAGCTCGTCAAGGCGCATCGAATGATATACATGATGACCTTGAACTCACGTAACCTTGAGGTCAAGCGACCTGAGGTAACGTGACCTGAAGCCAACCTTTGACCTTGACCTCTTGAGGTCAACACATACATGTTTCGATGCGGAATGATGAGAGAATTACGATGGTACTTTTAGTTTTGGCCTAGCTTGATTACTTCAAAAGCTATTCGTAAAAAACTGTCATCGCATCTAGAGCCGCTATTTTGACTATTTTCGACCCCTGTGACGGCTGAGTCAACCTCAAAAATGCTTCAAAGGCGTCGTAGGACACGCGTCATTGCTGAATGTGAAGCTGACTCGCCTATAACAAAAATCATGGCCTCAAACTAACACCGGCCAAATTGCCCCACACCCCCGGCCAAATAACCCTGCTAGTGGGGCAATTTGGTCGCTTTGCAGACCTTTGTAATACGCCACAATTTCAATATAAGTAGTTTCTCTATCATTTCAAGTTTACTGTCAAAGAAAGTAAAATGTATGCCACACTTGTCAGCGTTGAGAAAATGCAGAAATGTGTTGTCGATTTTTAGTTACATCGTTTTCTAAAAAAGCGGCCAAATTACCCCACTCTCCCCTACTCATTGTGAGTTCTGAGAGACGTACTATGCCACTAGATCGACATGTTCTTGATAATGCCAAACACTTTTTTTTCGATAAATCACAGGACGAAGAAAAAAACAAATTGTAAACGCCCTCGCCCCTCCACCGCAACAGTAATAATCGTAGCACGATCAGCCCATCCCTTGGACATCTTTTCATTACCGAACGCTGCTGTTTCTCATCCCGAACATAAGCAGCCACCCGCCCACCAGCTCGCCCCTTTCTACCTACCTGGTACTCGACGAAGCAGCGCCGTGTCACGTAAGTCACCGGCACGGGCTCGCTGTCTGCGGGGGCACGGAGCAGCAACGGCGCGCCCACCTCCGGTAACTGACACAAGATATTCCCCGACATCTCCTGAGGAGACACACACAGATCACGGTCGGCGTTAGCTGTTAGCAAGTCGGACGGGAAAGCCAGTGACATGCCGGCTTGTCGATTGTTTATTGGTCGCACATGTAACCAGGGCAGATATGGGGTACCCGACCAACGGAGGTCTCAAAGAAAAAAAAAATACAAAAGAGAACGCGACCAAAAACAAAAGTAGACTTCACCACTGATAGCTCATGAGCCAATTTGCCCTCTTAACAAAAGGGCAAGTTGGTTCAGGAGCTTGCAAAACTACCAAGTTTTAGTGAACGTAGAGTTTTTATGATATTAGTAGCTTACCCTGAATTCCATAACAAAGGAAGTCGAGTCGTTTCTACACTGGAATATCTCAAAGTCAGCCATTCGCCATTAATTGAAACAGCACACAAGCTATGGCACTCTCTCTCTCTCTTCTCTCCGCCACACATTAATATCCGTTGACCCGAGCCTTACCGTGAGCTGTTTGGGCGATATATCACTGCGCTGTGATCCGTCCGGCAGGGAGACTGTGAACGTGGACCGTTCTATGCGCCGCTCCACGATCCCTCGCCGGTACGTGCCGTCCGGGTGGAGCGCAGTCACCGACTCGCCCTTCTTGGGCACACGAGAGTCCCCGGGTCGAATGGGGCCGGGCTGCAGGGAAGTGATACGATTGCGTTAGATGGAAAATAGTATGGGGCATAGTGTAGTCATGATTTAAATAATTGATGGAGAAGGCAACAGAATGGAAGGCGTACACGACTAAGCATGGAGCATTATTTGAAGCGGTATGCCTTTGTACCTCAAGATATACATAGCATGTGAAGCTAATACGCCATCACCATCAGGTACAGCGAGAGTTCACGATAAGACTAATAGATATCATGAGATCAATGCAACAACGCAGTACGCCGCAATTAAAAATACAGATGTTTTGGCTAGTTCTGCCCACTTACCGGTCTGCTTCGGCGGTGCGGCGCCTGGGGCGTGGTCGAGGTGGCCGCGGAGGCCGGCTGCTGAGCGGTTACACCAGACTGCTGAGCGGGTACACCAGACTGCTGAGCGGGTACTCCAGGCTGCTGAGCGGGCACACTCGTCTGCTGACTGGGCACTTCAGTTTGCTGAGCGGGCATCTCAGGCTCCTCATCGAGCACAACCACCTGGTGCTGCTGGGTCGGCACGGCGTCCTTCTGAAGCGGCGCGGTCCTCTGCTGTGGCCTGCCGTAGTGTGCCCTGGCCGCCGGCCGGGCTGCCGGTGCCGCCTGTCCCTGTAGCGCCGCCTGTAGAACGCTGTTGGCCGCCTTATGCTGCGCCCAGCCCTCGTGCTGCGGCCGGGACGGGGCGCGCGATCGGTATCCGATCGGTTCGTCGGTGTAGTAGTGACCGACCGGCGTGGGGGTCTGGTAGTTGGCCGACGTGGTTCTCTGATAGTTGGCTGGTTCAGCAGGCCGGTAGTATACTGGCGCGGAGTTCTGGTAGTTCGAGGCCGCCGACGACGCTGTCCCCACTTGCAGAACAGTTACTGAAGACAGCTGAGCCAGCTGGGTGGCGGTGAGCTTCTGGACTATTCCGTCCTTCAGTGTCTGTATGGACGGGAGCTGCGGCCGCTGAGCGGTGGGCGGACGTGGGACAGGGCGGGGAGCAGTGGGGACCTGCTGCGGCCTGGTAGCCGCCGCCGACGGCTGGTTCTCCTGGTACCGATAGGTGACGCAGCGTGAACCACGGATCATCTGCTGCGGCCGCGGCGGGATCGGCTGCGGTGGCGTCTGCTGAGTTAGCGTCGGCCGCGGCTGCTGGCCAACAGCGGAGTACGTCTTAGACGATTTATTGGGAGCTGTACCGTACCCCACAGCCGTAGCAGCGCAGAGTTGTCGGATGGCAGCCACGTTATCATCCGGCAGCGCACCGAGGGGCAGAACGTCGGAGGATGAGCCGCCTGCTGCAGTTTGTGGGACGGTCTCACTCATCGGTAGCGAACTACCCGTGGACTGAGAGACGGTGACGGTAACTGAGCGCGCAGCCGACTGAGGGGAGCTCGTGGAGGAAGTGGTGACCACTTGGTAGATAGTCTGCTGAGCAGGGACGGAGCTGGGTTGTGTGACGCCTGAGATAGTAGGCGACTTCTGAGCTGTCGCGGTGATGGATGGAGAACTCTGCGCTGGTAGAGGGGAGGCCAGTGGATCCGCCTGATACTGAGAGTCTCCAGACGCACTCCTGCTCGGCTGTGGCGAGGAGAAAGTAGCCGTCCGGGAAGAAGGCTCAGACGCAACTGGTAATGTACTCTGCAGGCCTGGGGTGGATACCGGCACAGCGGTCTCCCCCGAAGGGACGGCAGCACTGTTCGATCCGGTCTCGGGAGGCGTTAAAACCGTCGCGGTCGGTGAGGAAAAGATGGCGTCCAGCAGCGCTTTCATGGCGGAAGCATCATCACTGTTTAACGTAGGTGATTCAGTAGCAGAGGTTGCTACAGTCGAAGGAGACGTGACCACCGAAGAGACAGGGGTAGGGGAAGCGGTCATCGTCTGAGGAGACGAGCGAGGCGATGCTACCGTTTGTGGTAGACCGCCCGTCTTCAGGTTTTTCTGAGACTGAGCAGTCGAGTGGACGCTCTGACACGGCGAGTTGGGCGTGACGGCGATCTTCAGAAGACTAGTTCTTGATGACAGTAGAGACACGTTCTGACTTGTTCCGTTAGCTGGCGTCGTCGGAACGGTAAGCTGCGAGGCTGCGCCCCGATAATCCCCGCCGGCTCCTGCCGTCACTAGGGGGTACTGAATGGTGACGCCCTTCACCCTCACGAACCCTGGCCGGGTGGCGGCGGCCCGCGGTTGGGGGCGTGCTCCGCCGGGAGTCGCTGTTCCGTATGCACCGGGTTGGGCGCGGCCCGTCCCCACCGGCCTGGTCGAAAACCGAGGTGTGCCTCTGCCGGGGCGCACAGTACCTACGCCGGCAGCGTTCCAAGGCTGGATGGTAGTACGGACGGCTAATGACTGTCGAGCAGAGTTAGCGCCACAAGGCTGCGTCGCTTCTGCTTTGATGATCGGAGACGGAGTCAGGGTCGCTTCTGCTTTGATGATCGGAGACGGAGCCAGGGCCCGGTACCGCTTCATTGAATCTGCCACAGAGGCTCGAATATTGAATACGCCAGGGCTCTTCTGCGGTGACGATTTCTGCGGCTGGTTGCTGGCGGCAGGTGCCGAGGAGACGGCATGGGCGGCTGAGGCGGGGCTGGAGGCGGTAGCGGCCGCGGCGGCGAGGCTGGAGGCGGTGGAGGCAGCGGCGGCGGGGCTGGAGGCGGTAGAGGCAGCGGCGGCGGGGCTGGAGGCGGTGGAGGCAGCGGCGGCGGGGGTGGAGGCGGTGGAGGCAGCGGCGGCGGGGCTGGAGGCGGTGGAGGCAGCGGCGGCGGGGCTGGAGGCGGTGGAGGCAGTGGAGGTAACAGTGGCGGCGGCGGAGACAGAGGAGGCAGAAGAGGCGGGGGCAGTGGCGGCGCAGGCGGCCGCGGCCTGCGGTGTCTTACGCAGAATGGAGGGTCGTCGAGCCGGCTGCCGCTGCTTACTGGGGACCCTGGTCGGCCCTCCTGTGTTCGACTTCAGCTGCTTCAAATGGCACAGCAGTCTTGCCTGGGATGGGGTGATTACCGTCAATCTCGTCGCCTCTGACGGCATGTTCTTCGCCACCAGCTTCAGCTTTCCAGTGGTCTGTGTCACCCCTGCTGGTTTGGGCGCCAACAAGGGCTGGGTGGCTGACCCCGCACCACTCACAGCCGCTGATTTTTGCGGCGCCGGAGTCGGTCGGCCCTGTTCGCCAGCCATCCTCGCCTTGACCAGCTGCAAGTAACGGCGCGCCTCCTGCACGGAGAGCGCCCGCGGCGGCTGCGGGGTGGCGTTGGCCTTCCTCCCAGCCGGCGCCTGGCCGCGCTGTGGCGAGGCCGCCACACCGTCCGTCCGGCCTACGATCACGATTGTCTTGCCGTTGAGGGACGTCTGTTGGCCCTTGGCACCTCCAGGTACCGCCGCGGCGCGCTTATTGAGAAGTTTAGTCGCCAGGGCCTTCTTGGCGTTTCCGAGTGAGGCACTAACGCCACTCACTGCTCCGTTACCAGTCTTACCAGCTCCCAGGGAGGCAGCTGGCTGAGGGGTATCATTAGCGCTGTCCGGAGCAACACTGCTCCCATTGTTATCGGCGCCTGCACTGTCCTGCAACGACGCCTCAGATGCAGCTTTGGCGGCCTCCAATCTGGCGGCTTCTGCTCTGGCGGCTTCGGCCATGAGTTCCTCAATCCTGGCGGCCTCCGCCTTACGTGCCTCCTCCATCCTGGCCGCCTCTTCGGCCTGCTTCTTAGCCCGCCGCTCAGCGCGAAGTTCTGATATCCCGGGCGCGTTGCAGCGCAGACACTCCTTCTGAAGCAGTTTGATAAGGCGTATGTTGAAGGCCGACAGCTTCACCTCTTTCATCAGCTTCTCCAAGAAACGGAAGCGGCCCAATGGGTCCCTGCGGTGGCCGACCGTAGTTCGAAGATCCCGCATCGCGTAATATACGAGGGTAAGACGATCCGCATTTTTCAGCTTTTGAGTAACTGCTACGGAGGGCTTCTTATCTGCGGTGATGACTTCAGGAGGCGTCTGATTCGGGGTAACTGGCGAGGGCTCCAGGACTGGGGTGGACGGGGGAGCGCTCGGCTCCTTCTCAGTCTGAGGCTGGGAAAGAGGCTGGTTTTCGCACACGGTTGGCTGGGGAGGACTAGTGGATGGATCACCCGTGAGAGCCGGCGGCGACGCCTGTTCCGATGGCGCTGCAGCTCCCGGCGAGGGAGGCTTGTCCTGTGCTGATTGTCCTTCATCTGCCAGTGTGTCGGCCACCTCGGGGCCTTCCGATACCGCCGGCTGCGGCGACAGGGCGGGCGGGGGTGTGACCGACACCGCACCCGACGGCGACGTGCCCTCCTCTGGCGCCAGCGAGACCTCTGGGGGCTGTGTCTGCTCCGGGTTGCTCTCTAACACAGACGGTCCGTCGGGCACACCGGCCGGGGGCGCAGCAAGCTGTGGCGATAGCTTGGGCGGCGGTGGCGTTAGTAGCCCTGGGTCCGCGTTTGAGTTGGGAACGGTCAGCGTGGTTATGACTTCCAAAGCGGACATTTGTTCGAGCGGCGCTGGTTTTTGAGATTTGGTCTCTTCAGTCGCAGGTACGTCCGGCACCTTCACGTCTTCAGACACGTTCGACTTTGTCGCTGCAGGCTCTGTGGGCTGTTTTGCGGAGGAATCCGGCAGGATCGCTTTGGAGGGATCAGGAGACCCGGAGGGATCAGGAGACCCTCCAGCATTGATATCCGAGACCGACGGCGTTTTTGAATCATCAGCGGGCGTCTCCGGATGTTCAGAACCAGATCCAGACTTCTGTGGCAGTTGTTCTTCAACCGTCTTCGAGGCCTCTGGATCAGTTGGCTTCGCGACGTTCGCCGTCTGCGTCTGGGACGTCGCGGCATCCTTTTCAGGAGTTTCATTGGTGGCAGAGGGCAGCTGGTGAGCCTTCCAGCGCTCCAGACTGTCGTTCTCCCGCAGCCAGCCGACCACCGACACAAACAGATTCTCCAAGAACTTACGCTGCCACTCCTCAAATACATGGTCTGGGATGAGTGTGTCATCTGTGTGCTGAGCTTTGGGAGCAGGCTGGTGGCGCAAGTTTATCGTCCGCTTCCCACCTCCTACGCCTGTCTTCACAGCACAGGACGGACGGTACTCCTCGCCACTGTCACCTTCTGATGCAGACTCGGACTTGACGTCTGCCTCACTGTCTTCCTCCACTTTCAGTTTCGCCTCCTTCTTAATTCCTTGCTTAACTTTCTGTCTTGCTCTCTTAGACGTGTTTATTCCAGATGGTCCAGGCTCGCTTTTAATAGCCGCCGAGTCAATCTCTATTGATGGATCCCCTTCAGCGTTCACCTCCGTTTTGACTATGCTCTTCCGCCTGCGTTTTCCGACTTGCGGTACCATAGGCTCCGATTTGACAGCGTCCGCCAGCATCTCCTCCTCTGATGACGTGTACTCCGCGCCCACGGGCTTATTGGCCTTGCGCCTCTTGCACTGCCTCTCTCTGAGCAGGCGTTTCTCCTCCGCCTTCCTGCGTTTGCGGTGTTTACGCTCCACGCAGGCCATGTAGTCGTCGTCAGAGTCGGACACTGGCCGTCTCCGACCGCGTCCGGGACCCAGAGGCGGCAGATCCAGCTCGTCCTCGTCATCTGCGAACGGACAGCGCCGTCAATGTCACTTAATATGTTTACATGTGACACTAGACATTTAATGTAAAGAGCTAAGAGAAACTTCACTTCAATCTCCGGGCTACAAGGTCGAAAAGCGACAGCCGATGGAAGGAAATAATATAAAACACACCGTTGATCTTAACCCTGATATTATTTGACCTTGTGCATGATCATTGAGCAATGAAGCGAGTGAACATGTTGTTGCAGTCAGACACTTGACCTTCACGTCGTCTTACATATCCTGGACTATATTACACAAAATAAATTATCATCTCTGATCAAATCTAACACGATATTCGTGACCAGCACCCCGGAAAACCCCATAGCAGCCCTTGTGCCGTCGAAGGACGCAAAATGGCCTGTGCCGGCGAGGGTTAAGTACCTACCAACAATCTGGTACGAATTTCTTCTCATTAACCCTCGCCCATGTAGGGGGGGGGGTTGGTGCAACCCCCCCCCCCTGAGGTTTTTCGGAAATAGTGCAAAAACGGCGGCGCGCAGCGCCGCCAAATTTTGGGTACCTTATGGGGCAAACCTTGCGCATCTTTTGATAAAAAAATTGACCGGGTCATGTCAGGTCACGGAGTTATGACGTCACAAAGGGAACAGCCTCCGGCCGGATTTTCACAAACTGAGTGCCAACGCCCGAGGTTTCCTGCCGGTGGTACGGACATCGGTTGATGGATCGTGATGAAACTTCCCATGCATGTTGGGGCAAGTATTGGCTATCATATGGTATAAGAAACTTGACCGGGTCAGGTCAGGTCACGGAGCTATGACGTCACAAGAGGAACAGCGTCCGGTACTATTTTTGAAAAGCGCCCGAACCACTATTTTGCTAATTCTTGTCACCTCAATGGGAATATGCAGCAATATTAGCTTCTATAGGGAGCAAATGGACCTCCCAAATCCAAAAATACAATCAGATTTCAAAAATTTAAATTTTGATTTTTCGAATTTTTGCCGCCGACTGTGACCTTGCCGACTTCAGGCGCTCCCAACGCGCCATTTTTAGAGCTAGGGAAACGAAATACATACCAAACGATAGAGAATTGATCAAGGAACACGATAGTGAAGGTTTCAAGTCGATATCTCCCACCGTTTTGCCGCAATCGCCGCGGAAAGTTGAACAAGTCTATTTTCCGAAAATTTGACCTTTGACCGGTCAAAAGTAGGTCAAATGTTGATCTAGGACCAAAAAATATACCACCAATCGCGAGATCTCGGCGAGAGCAATCCGTTGGTCTTTTCCGCTAAGCTCTACGACGCTCCGTTTTCAAACGCCAAGGGGGGGGGTCGCACCAACCCCCCCCCCTGCATGGGCGAAGGTGGCAGATCGCCGTTTACGGGCGAGGGTTAAAACTTCCAACTAGATTCCCTCATCCGTCCATCTCCCTCCCCATCCCGGCTTCATCTCACTGGTCCCATTCAGCGCTCACCGGTCACCCCGGCCTTCAGGTAGACATCCTGCAGCGCTAGTAGTTGGTCGTAGTCCATGGGCACATCGGCCACGTCGGCCGGCGGCGGAGAGCACGTCGATCCGGCGTCGTCGTTCAGGTCGCCGCCCGTCCGCTCGTGGATCGGGTGACGCTTGTGCAGGCCGGCAGAGGCGTCCAGCGGCGCCTCGGCACCCTCCTCCACCCTGAAGCCACGCACAAAGGGTCGTCAAGAGCCGAGGAATGCAAGGTGAGGTACGGGGTGGGTCGATTCCGCGCCGGTGGGGTCGGGCGTGTTTAGGAGGGTTCTGCGCACAGCGAGCACGGTATGTTCACTCGTGTGCAATTACACAATCGGTGTCAAACTAACTCCCGTTACGAATTACGAGCACAGGCATTCGTTCGAACAAGAGAAGTCGAGTCATGCGCTCCTAAATGACAAATCTTGATGAAACGTGGATGAAGGCAATAAAATGGCGAGCAGGAAACCCTGGACGTAATTTTGTAATCATTCATCCCGCCATCTCGATCCTCTCAGTTTGTACCAGCAGAAGCAATAACATCAGACACTTGATCACTGATAAACCCCGACTCAAATCAATCCCCAGACATATTATGCACACCCGAAACTGCCGGCATGAGAGCTACAAGCAGATCCCCGTTCATCCTCTCACCCTGGCTCGAGGATCGCCGGCGGCCGGTCGGCGATGCCCGGGTGGGACGGCACCATGATGTCGGGCCTCTCCGGGTGGGGTCCAATGTCCTCACCCTTCAGCCATTGTTCGTACCGCTCCGGCTGCAGACGCTTCACGAACGTGTCCATGTTGATACGCACCATGTCGTCCCTGACACGGACGGGAAGGAAGAAGAGAGGTCAATGACTACCTCAGACCTCCTTTTGTCTTCCGTCCCGTAAAATGACCGGGATAAAATATGACCGACTGCCAAGCTAACTGTAATAAGTTAGGCAGCTCGCACGAATTTTAATAATTTTTGTTCCATGTTTCCATAACAATTTCTTGACCACCTAGATGTTACATCAAAGTTCATTTATATGTCATAAAACAATGACCAAGAAATGTCCCTCGTTGCAAAATGTCGATACATTACTCCCGTTGAACAGTGAAAAACATCGGTAACCATTTAACAGCAGCGGCCACTCATGACACTGATCGAACTGCCAGTCTGTCTCGTCCCACTCCCAACTCACTTGCAGTAGCAGAGAGTGGCCCGCTTGCCGTACTCGACCCAGCGCGGCGAGGCGAAGTTGGTCGACTCGGCGCAGTTGAAGCCGTGGTTGTACCCCGAGTGGTAGCCGTAGGGGAACGTGATCATAATGTCACCAGCCTCCTGAGTGATCTGCGAACGGCACATGGAACATAGCGAAGCGGTAAAATTTGGCATTATCGATGTTACATACACATTATAATAAAGAAACGAATTTAAGTCGTATGACTTACGTTAGTCACCTATTTAAAACTGAGGCAGCATGAGTAACTCACTTCTAAAGACAAAGACACGGCTAGCGTGGCGCCAACTGCAAGCATCATCAACTTCCAACACCACAGTCAGCGCCGCCACTCACCCGGTTGAAGGGCACGCCGTGCTTCTTGAGAAGCTGCGGACTGAGCAGGATAGACTTGTGTCTCAGGAAGGCGGGACACTGGCGCGACTCTGTGGGGAACATGGCGGCGGCCAGCTGCTCCAGTCGCCAGCCGTGCGCCGGCGGCACGGCGTACCTGGGAAACGGAGATGGCAGAGTGAGAACACACCACTCAGTGATCACACATACAGAAAGACGAGAATGGCATACTGTACCACCTGACGAGGTGAAATGAGACCAAAAAGGTAGCTTTTTTGTAGCACTGCTATCCTAGCACTCTACAATTGTACTAAACATGCGATCAACTCACCAGGATTTGGGCGCTCCGTAGTGAAGGTAGTTGATGCTGTACAGATCCATGTCCTCCGTGTGCCAGGCGAACGTGGTCTTCCACATGCCGAAGTACAGGTAGGCTGTGTTGACGCCGGCAATACTCAGGCCGTAGTCCTCATCGACGTAATCGAGAATGGTGCCCAGACGATTTATGTTCCAGACCTGAGGAAGCGAAACAACGAAGAATCTCATGCAACGAGCTAAATCAATATTGATCAGTGCAATCCGATCACAAATATCAGGAATAAAGGCTTGGGAAAGTCAATACTACATAATGAGACGGCAAAATTGATCCATCAATTGCCTATCTTGTGGAATAAATAGCAGCAGCTGACTACGCACCGAGAGTGAACAGGGATATTCACACAAATTAGGGATATTACCGCAAAATGAAGTCGACTCTCGAAAAATGTACAGTCGCTAAAATAGCGCACCAAAGAGCCTCTACCAGCAAAATCTCTTCCTACACCACCCCCGCCGCCGCGGTGCCCCGCCGCCACTCACGTCACAGTCAGGGTCGGTGAGCGAGCCGCACACGTCAGCGCCGTAGATGGGCGACACATAGGTGACGTTCTTCCAGTAGCGGCGCTCCAGGTCGGCAAAGTCGTCGTGCGGCGGAGCGCGGTAGTGGCGGCCGTCGGCCAGCGCGCGGAACTCTGTAACGCTGAGCCGCGAGCGGAGCACATTCACCTGGCTGTAGGCTCCCAGTCGGCCCGTCACAACCTGTGAGAGACCGGGACAGGGTGTGAACAGTCAGATGGCACTGTTTTGAAGATGGGGTGTATAAGAAATGATGGAGAGGTGTACCGAGCCAACCCAGGCTTATAACACATCGCAATGCTACGAGCAGTCAAGAATGATGACTTATGGCGGTTTGTAAGTAGGATCTCAACATGATGGTGTCGTACTCGTTTTCTTTTTACACGAACGTTACAACCTTATTGTGTAGAAAGAATGAACCTAGCAAAAGCAACAATGAAGAGATAATAATTGATACTGATGTCTAGTGGTTACCTGTGCAATGGGATGTTTGATGGCCATTTCGCCAACATCTTCCATTTTGAAGCCTGCTTTGCGGGGAACCCATTCTTTCGGTGGAATAATCTGCAAAGAACAATAACACAACACACGTTAGCATACCAAGTAACGGAACATTTTCAGAGCCTGGTTCTACGGTATTTCCTGTACAAGAGCATTACTTATTAATTGTATGTCTTTAGGCACATATCTTGCATAAAAACCAGAAATTCACATAACAGCTTGAAATGCCCTTTAACCCTCGCCCATGTAGGGGGGGGGGGGCTGGTGCAACCCCCCCCCTGAGGTTTTTCGGAAATAGTGCAAAAACGGCGGCGCGCAGCGCCGCCAAATTTTGGGTACCTTATGGGGCAAACCTTGCGCATCTTTTGATAAAAAAAATTTGACCGGGTCATGTCAGGTCACGGAGTTATGACGTCACAAAGGGAACAGCCTCCGGCCGGATTTTCACAAACTGAGTGCCAACGCCCGAGGTTTCCTGCCGGTGGTACGGACATCGGTTGATGGATCGTGATGAAACTTCCCATGCATGTTGGGGCAAGTATTGGCTATCATATGGTATAAGAAACTTGACCGGGTCAGGTCAGGTCACGGAGCTATGACGTCACAAGAGGAACAGCGTCCGGTACTATTTTTGAAAAGCGCCCGAACCACTATTTTGCTAATTCTTGTCACCTCAATGGGAATATGCAGCAATATTAGCTTCTATAGGGAGCAAATGGACCTTCCAAATCCAAAAATACAATCAGATTTCAAAAATTTAAATTTTGATTTTTCGAATTTCTGCCGCCGACTGTGACCTTGCCGACTTCCGGCGCTCCCAACGCGCCATTTTTAGAGCTAGGGAAACGAAATACATACCAAACGATAGAGAATTGATCAAGGAACACGATAGTGAAGGTTTCAAGTCGATATCTCCCACCGTTTTGCCGCAATCGCCGCGGAAAGTTGAAAAAAAGTCTATTTTTCCGAAAATTTGACCTTTGACCGGTCAAAAGTAGGTCAAATGTTGACCTAGGACCAAAAAATATACCACCAATCGCGAGATCTCGGCGAGAGCAATCCGTTGGTCTTTTCCGCTAAGCTCTACGACGCTCCGTTTTCAAACGCCAAGGGGGGGGGGTCGCACCAACCCCCCCCCCCCCTGCATGGGCGAAGGTGGCAGATCGCCGTTTACGGGCGAGGGTTAAAGGGACCCTCCCACCTTCAAAAAAGTTAATGAATTGGCATGAAAGTGATGTCGCTCGGTTCAGAAAGAGCAAAAACGCATATCTACCAAATTTCATCGAAAAATATTCACCGGTTTTCAAGATATTAGACTTATACTTTTGTTTACTTTTTGGGATCTCCGCTGTTCCTAGCGACTTTATTTGAAAGTGCGGCATTTGTTGCGCGCAAAGCAGCATATACCACCGCGTGCTACAAAACGTTTTAGTCAAACATTTAACGGACGTTCGAAAGCCTGATGACGTCATCAGATTCCCGTAATGGTTAAGAGATAGGGACCACGCTGGTCCCACCCTGCAAGTAAAGGGAAGAAATTTCTTGAACACCATAAAGCTGCGGGGGTTGCGACCAGGATAAATGGTGGTTTCTGAGCCTGGCCGCAAACTTGGCTATCTCAACTCAAAACTAATGTTAAGGTGGGAGGGTCCCTTTAAGTCTTCTTATCAGTACATATTGAATATCATCAAAGTGCATACCTTCGCCACACCAGCCTTGTGCGCTCCTTGAGACTCGATGTACTCAATATACTTAGAAAAGTCCTTGAACTCTTCATAGGTGGGTCTAAACACCATTATCTCTGGAATAGCTTCGCTAAAAGCCATGGTGTTTGCCGTGATCCTCACCCTGAAAAAACGATTCCATGATAAAGGTCAATCCAATGAATCATAACAGGACAGTTTTCAGTCTAAAATAAAACATGACAAACAAGTGTAACCTAACCTAGGCTTACATTCACGCAAGAATCGATTGGTGTTTCTGTGCCAGTGTTGCAACTTGCAAGCAGAACAGCATCATAGCCAAATGAACCCAGCAAGAAGTTATGCTGCGCCAACAGTAGGAGCTTAGGTAGGTTCTTCTCCAGTCTGGAGCACCAGCACGTAAGCCAGACAAGAAAAAAAAAAATACATACACTACGCCGAACGCCTCGGGGACTCTCGTGCGCCGAAATTGGGCGCAATCGAAACTTTGCGCTGAATATTTAGCACAAGTTGCGCCGAAAGTTGATGCTTATTTGTGCCAAATTGTGTCCTTTTGACCTTAAGCCCATCTAAATGCCTACCTATGCCATAAACATTAAACCATTCGATAACAAATATCAAGAAGACTGGATGAAAAACCGGCAAGAATATTTTTCCGTCATGAGTTCATAGTTTTTCCAAATTTAAATGAGGGAGGACACGAGGTTGGCGTATAAATATGGTACCTACGAAAATGTCACCTCTTCCCTTTTACCACTACTACCAACTGACAGGCCCACGGCAGGCTTCCTTGTGCGTGCGCGTGACGCTGCGCACATCAGCTGCGGGGGGGGGGGGGGGTAAGCGCGTTCCCCTTCACCGCGGCCTTGTGCAGCGGTCGTTTTTAATGAACAGTGCGATATGTCAGTTCCAGTAATTCCACTTTCAGGACATACCAATATCGGAACATGTCGTTCGACATACCACCAGCACAGGATAATAATAGACAATCATCCGGAGTACAGAACGTTGATCATCATATTGCACTGTACGCAAAACGTCTGTGTTTCTCTTAAGACGACTCAGCGAGCAAAATATCTCCCAAACATAATCACGCGCTACATTACATACAGGGCAGGGCATGGGTAGGTTCCTTCCCAGTTCCCGGCCAAGCAATCCGATCACAGACCAGTCTTCTTGAGCCCCGGGAAACCTCACTTAACCCTTGCCCTGCTGGGGGATGGGGAAGGGGGGTGTTTGAACACTCTCCAGTTTCTCCTGCCCCCTCTCCCCAGCACTGTGGTTTTTGGCACACCTTATCATACATCTTTTTTACACATCGACTTCTTTATCAGTCGATCGACGTTAGTGATCGACTGATATGCAGCACGACCATCTGCCGTCAACTTTTCAAGTTGGCCTTTCCTTGTCAAGGTATAATTCATTTAATGTGTTTCGATGAGAGGAACACGATGCTGGTAGAAGTAAGCTCATGCAAGATTCGAGTGAAAAGTTATTGCAGAAAGACCGTTACCACAAAATATCCATTTGGGCAGTTTTTGCCCCCTTGCAGGCTAACCTGTTCGCCTTAGGCCAAACCTGAGGACATTTTAACGAAAGACCGTTATAAGAACTATCGAATGCGTTTTTTCGTTGTTGATGTTGATGTTGATGGTAACATGGATTTTTTACGGTCTGGCAGCCGGCAAGTAGGCAAGGGACTGTTTTGACAATTTTTTAGGGTCAATTTATTGTTCCCGTACATATGGATTGGTATTTTGTCCAATTATCAGTCTGGTGTGCTTGGGGCGATTTTCACTGTTATGGGTTTTTGAACTCTGCAAGGAAAAATCAGGAGATAGTAAGTTGAAATCTCACTGATTGCGATGTAGACAGCCAGACTGGAAAACAACCATACACTACGCCGGACGCCCGTGAGACCCTTTTGCGCCGAAATTCGGTGCAAAAGATTTTGCACTGAAATTTATGCATGATTTGCACCGAAGCTTGGGTGCCTATTTGTGCCCAAATTAAGCCACTTTTATATATAGCACATGTGCGCATCTACCGATCAAGGCTACATCAACCAGACAGAGCGTTCCAGGGCCTTGGACAATGGACGCTTTCCCATGCTTCAGCGTCCGAATAAGTTTTTTTTGGAAATTCAATACCTCAAATCTCAATACGCTTAGTGCACTGTAGCGTCGCACCGTGAAACAAGGCCGGAGCCGGAAGTTCCGGAGCCACAAAAATCGGCGGAGCGGTGTGATCGAGGCTGCCGGGGCCCGGGAGCCGGCGAGGGCCGGGCAGCGGAACAGCCCGTGCTCCAGCACATTAGCCTCTTCTCGGCACGGGGCGCCGCTTGTCTGGGCACTGCTGGTGCTGGTGGCACGCCGCGGAGTGGAAACAGCCGATTCAGTACACGTACTGGGGCGAGCGGCTCCAGTGGCCCGCCCTCATCTGTGATCTGGTGCACCGAAATGGGGTCCTCGCGGTCCTCTCCGGGGATAGGGAGCGGCGGCGTGCCCCCGAGGAGTGACTTGAATAGTGACTCGGACGAGCTGTCCCGCCATTAATGCGAGGCCGGACAACGAACCGCCCTGGTCAGCAAGCGGGCGTTTGAAGGCAGGGCGGCAGCTTGCTTCGCCAGGTCGTCCGCGCTCTCATTCCCCTCAATATTGCAGTGGGCAAGAACCCGCTGCTGACTGCAGAGGGGTGTTCACAAGCACCGCAAACTGCTGAGTGCAGTGTGTACGATGTGGGCAGCAGCCGTGGGGGTAGAGGATGGGTAGGCAGTTCTGATGTCATGGCTGTGTGAGCCGTTAGGTGGATGGTCCAGTCTCAGCCGGTCCCAACTGACCACAGCAGTCACTGCGTGCGGTGATGGCAGGATGACATAGGCATGAAGTGGGCAGAGCTTACAGCCTGTATATGGTCCGACCTCACACAGGGCCCGTGAACAGCCCTCAGGATTACTTAATGACCCTTGGCGATGTTCAACAAGGTCTTCCATACCTATCTCCTGAGAGGGTTGAGGCCTCACCTGGGCTGCCGCTCCTCAGCTTGGTAGAATCAGGGCGGCTCGGCTCGCCAATTCAAGCACATGATGACCAGGACATAATGTCTCATCCTGAGACCTTTCCAGAGCCGCCCGCAGGGCAAATCTGCTGCTAGATTGACCAGCGTGTCGACTAAATTCAGTGACTGTCATCGGCAAAAAATTATGAGTCCGCCCTGCCCAAAAAATAAGCTGCCGCCATGCACTGAGTTTAGCCGCATGTTAAGTTACGCCACAAATGCGCTGAAATTTACAGCGGATCTAGCCACTATGCCGAACATATTTGGCATGCTGTGTACTGTGTAGGTATTTTTACAGTCTGGGCACAGAGGAGGGATGACAGTGAAGAATAGGTAGGTACCAGTACCAAGTTTGAACCCAATGGCGGTGTAGTTGGTTTGACTGTGATAAATGCTGGGTTCATTGCCACAAGCTTCAGGATAAGTAACTTGAACTTCTCTTTAGAGTTAAGCTCAGGCTACTTTATCAGTGTTTTTCGGTTTCTGCGGGATTTCGGTTTCCGCGTTTTTACGGTTTCAGCGTTTTTTCGTTCCGGGCGGCCGCCGCGTGAACGTGGATAGTGATGGGTATGTGATCAAATTAATAAGTTATTCATGTTAAACATAGTCGTATTTTTACACAATTATAATTAAAAAATTGTTTTTAAGATTTTACAACTAACAAGAATATATTTTCAATCATATTTTTTGTCAGCTTAATTACAATTATCATATTTGAAGTAGAATGATGAGTTTTGAAACACATCTTGTCTTCTTTAATCATGAATTACACCATTTTCATTATTTTCATTTGAAACTGCTCCATCGTCACAATATCATTAGCAAAAATCACTTCTAATCATTCATCACTAAAACGAAATCCCGCAGAAACCGAAAAAAGTTCACAGCTCTGAACTTTTTTTCGGTTCCGACTCGTCTATTTTTGCGGGTTTTCGTTCCACGGGACGCCAGACTGGCAGTGTAGCTTGCACAATGCATTCGCTATGAGGCAAACTTGACGACGCGAACCGAAATCCCGCAGAGACCGAAAAAACGTCGGAATTCATGCTAGTGTAGCTTAGGCTTTAGAGTTTAGAGTTCTCATTAGAGTAAACCATGATATGAAGAGCACAAACAATAAAATGAAAAGGCACTTACCCAGCTAAAAGTTGCAGACAATCCTATTTTCCATTTTGAAGATCAAATGAAAGAACAACCAACAGGTTGTCACAAAAATGATATTCTGTGGTACTTTCTTGAAACACCAAAAATACGGACCCCTCTCAACACAATAACACAGAAGAAAACACACAAATTCACTTTGCGTCAAGGTTACGATTTTGGAAAACCCAAGGAAAACCATTAGAAGTTCAAAGACGGCAGGAATCTTGAAAATGACGTCAAAATTATCGCTGCATATTGCATGTTGTAGGAATCTTATTCTTGACAAGATTAATTTACATGAAAAAAATACAGCAGTTATGATATGCACGACTGGCATGACGGGCACGAACAAAGAAAAAAAGACTACATTTTTATGTGAACGACGCTGTAGAAATGTCCCTCCATATCATTGGTAGAAATTAATGACGTAACAAGATCGATCTAGGCAAAAATAACGTAGTGGTACTAGAACACGCATGTTGTAGGCTTGAAAGTCTCCCATTCATTCAATATAGTCCAATTCGTCCAATTCAAATTGCAACCCGCAACAAGCCAAGGCAACAACCCACAACAATCTGCTTGTGTGAAAAACAGAATCAGAATATTTCAATTTTCTGTCAGACTTTTCAAATATTGGGATCTAGGATTTGTGGAAAAGGATAGTAAAAGAGGTGCTGGTACTGTAAGGTGAAGGGAGGCTATTATTTGAGACAGCAGGTTTTCAATATAAAATGAAAACCATTTGATATTTTTTGTCATTTTTACTCAGGTGATTAACCGCTCTATTACGCATCAACCCTAGCAAAAGTGACAAAAAATATTGAACTGTAATCATTTTATAATGATTTTTAGATGTTCTTAAATAGCCCGACCTTGCAGTATCGGTTTGATTGACCTAAGGTTCTGTGTTGCATTGAACATGATGGTAATGAAAATTTGAATTTCTGAGGCCACATTGACATGGCCACCCATGTGGTCTACATTGCATTCATGTGGTCTGTTTGGTTGACCAATGAGATGCCAAGAAATGTTAGCAATGATTTATTTGGGAAAACAGCAGCATGCTGATAAAAACATTGACTGAGCAATGTCCTGGTTAAGGGATGCAGCATCAATAACATCCTGTGGAAACTGGAAGACAGTTCCAGCTACAGCCAATGATATCTGGTGCACTTGACCACTGTCATTCTTCTCAGTTCAGCCTCAACTTGGTTGTGGATCTCAGGAGTATCAAATGCTGGTTCTTGGCTATAACAGTAACTGGAGGTGTTTACCAACACAGCTCTATGCAAAATCTGCATTTCAACTTGTGAATTGTGATCTGTGGACTGTGCCACACCACAAGAAATCTCCACTGATTGATGCCAGCACAGATTGATGTCTCAACTTGCCATGTTCTGCAGTCTGCAGCCTTGCTGCTGCCATGAGCACAGACATGATGAAACTTCAAGTTACAAATGAGCTGAGCCAGCAGTGTTTGATGTGGCTGAAATTCAAATAACTCACTTAGGTATATGACTGCCTAGTACTCTGGTAAAAGCAAACTTTTATTTGACAAATCCTGCCTTTTGATTTAACACTTGCACTGGCAAAATGAGTCTTTGTAGCCACACTGCAGAAAGAAGGCAACATTTCTTAGCCCCAAGGAGGAAGCAGACTTCTCATCACATTTCACCTTGTCACAACCAAACAATATTGCCAATCCCCTGCTCAAGCATGATGTGAGCTTGCAGAACCTGATTGGTTTGTAGCCTTTGATTAATACAGATTTGCTGGTGTTGACCAAAGTGTGTTATGTCTTTGGCACTCTTTGTCACCATTTTATGGCGATATACCTACCGCTAACCGCACCACTGTAATTTATCCAATGTACTATGCCACCAGGAGATGCCCAACAGCAAGGTTTCGGCGGAGGAAGCACGGGAAAAGGTATCTAAGTACAAGGATGACATCAAGGTGGAGGGCGAGCGTGTCGTCAATGACGTGCTGCCGCAGCGGATCCTTGAGATGAACGAGCTGCTGGAGCAGGCGCCGTTCACCACCACCGACCTGCGCCAGTTCCACAGCGCTCTGCAGGTGGGCGTGCCGCCGCCGCTGCACGCCGATGGACAGCCGCCGCCCGGCAAACGGCGCAAGCGCAGCGAGGACGCCGGCGACGGCGAGTCTCCCCCGGCCTCCTGCCTCCTCCCGCACGGCTCTGTGCCGTGCAACAAACCCATCACCGACATCATAGAGATACTCAAACCGGTGAGAGGGGACGACTATGATGGATTAATGGTAATGTCACTGCTGGTGGCTGAATTCGACTCGTTTTCATATTTTGTTACGCTTCTTCTTTTTTACCGGCTAACGATCCCTGCGGCCGTTGAAATATTTTCATTAATTTTTGTTGGTGTGTACAATTGGCAACGGAGAAAAACAGTCCAATGGCTTACCATGAGTAAATCCATGTACGACCGATAATTTCACACTTACCGTCTGCATGGACTGGCCATCCACATATGTAAGCGAATGGCACCGGCGCATCAAACGATGAAAAGAATGAAAACGTAACTAACTGGTCAGGCTGTAGATGGCGTTGGCAAACAAGACATGCGCAGGTGGCGGTGCCTTTGCGGATTTCTCTCACTTTGTCGACTGCTGACGTTTTCCCCTTATGTCGCAGATTATCCGGCGAATCATGGAGGAGACGAATTTGCTGAAGATGTGGGTGACCTACATGATTCCGAAGATCGAGGACGGCAACAACTTTGGCGTCTCGATCCAGGAGGACGCGCTCGGTGAGGTAGCTTCGGCTGAAACCGAGTCGGCCACTCACTTCTACGAAATCTCGCGCTACTTCAGCTTCCGAGCCAAGCTGGTCTCCAAGGTGGTCAAGTACCCGCACATAGACGACTACCGACGCGCCGTGGAGGAGCTCGACGAAAAGCAGTTTGTCTCGCTGCGGCTGACGCTGGTCGAAATCCGCAACCGGTACGCCACCCTGCACGACGTCATCAGCAAGAACCTGGTCAAGATCAAGAAGCCTCGGTCGGTGGACTCAGCCGAGTCGATGTACTGAGCGTTACCGTGCGCGTGCGCAGTGACGCGGAGACTCTGCCGGGCGGGCGCCCTCGGGTCGGCCCCGCCCACGTTCCAGTGCTGGGGCGGCTCGGGTCGCACAGCCAACAGTCATACTTTCATGGATCATAATCGTGCCTCACTAGAATAAATACACCTCGGAAGGTGCAAGGTGTGAGCTATTCGCTCCGGTCATGGTTGGATGGAGAGTAGACTACTCTGGACGCGTGGTCGATGTTGTGGAGTTGCATTCGCTCGAGTTTTGGTACGGCGGCAGATGAACCCGGCCGAATACGCCCATCTAGTTGACATTCTTTCTTCTGAGAACTGTTGATCTAAAACGGACCTAAACGGGCCTAAACATCATTCATTTATTTAAGTGTGGACTGTGGTACCTAAGTAGCATTTTTGCTGGGAAAGTTACGTTTACGCTAAAGGTCGCTGTCTGAAAAATCGCTGTCTGAAACATTGTCATATTTCAAGCATTTAACTGACGGTTCCATGACATTTTACGGAAGGACGAGTGGATAGGAACAATTGTGGGATGGGTGGGATGGAACCTGGCCAAGGAACTGTTAGTGAAATGACTCCTCCCCGTCCCCGACGCTCTCGATCGTATATGCGCGACTTCAGTTTCTTTTCTTATAGGTATCTTGTGATGTCCAAACACATCATTTTTTACTGTAGCCATCATTTATTACTTTTATGATCATTTGTTACTGGAAACATTTATTACATTTAATACTGGTAAGTACTAGGGCCCTGCCACGGTCATAGAATACTAGGCCGGTTTACATAGCCCAAGGCCCTATACATAGCCTTGACTAGGCCCTGCCTGAAACTGACAGGTCCTGAGATTTACGGGAAGAAATGTAGACTTTTGCAATACTTCTCAACGCTGCGCTGCCAGATGCAGTGTCTGGCATCATTTTTTGGGGCGAAAGTGGCGCAGTAATTACAGCGCGCTGTGAACAGCCGACCAAAACAAATGCGTTGTGGTCAGCCCTCCGACTTGAGATCCCACGGTTCGATGCGCTCGCTTGGGTTGACGACGGTTCTAGTTCAAGTTTGATTTTCCGTGGCTTGGGGTGGACGGCGTGTTATAATATTCACTTAAGTTACCCACCTTAAGGTAAGCTTTTTGTTTCAATTTGTTGTTTCTGCGTCTGTCAAAGGTTCTTTGTTCATGCCAGCAATCATGTTGCCAATCTAAGACCAACTTTCCAATCTGAATTGGCACTTTCTCCCCTGACCTGACTCCTTGTCCTAAGTTTGTGGGAACCTTCTGTCATAGCAATATGGGCCTGCTATCTTGACCTACTACTTGCCTTTTGAGCTCCAGACTAACTAAGTGCGCACGTAAATTTCCAGGTTTCCCAATTATCCATGGGGTCTCAATTGCCAGCATTTTTATCAATGCTCCTAAATCTTGACCTTTCTCATCCTCAAGCCCATCAAAGTGCTATAAGAATAAACAGCTGTGCATCCTGATCCAGATGTACAGATTTCTATTGCAACAAGCAATAAGCTTTGATAATTGATTTCATGTCAATGTGGGATGAAAACAATTAGAATTTTTCAATTTGATATATTTCACTTCAAATTTAAGTACCTAGAAGAAATTTACTGCTTGAAATGCAAGCTATTTCATACATTAACTTGAACTGGTATGGCAAATTGCTTTAATCAAAGCTTGTACCTAGTTTTCTTATATGGGGTGTAGGCAGCGCCACAGCTGGTGTATAGTCCTTTCCTTACTACACAGAACAGAGGAGGGATTATCCCCTCCAGTTTTGTGCATTGCAACTGATGATTTAAAACAGGTAGGTTTAAATAAACCTGCTACCCTAATTATTTAAGTTTCCTGTAGTGATTCAGATATTTTTATGTAAAATGGTAATGAAGATGGTATTCATTTTTAAAATTGTGAAACTTGTGTGTTTTCTTTTGCACCAGTAAGTGAGCAAATTGCCATTATTAATTGCATACACTTAGAGTTTATGAACATGTCATTATCATCATTGCATGCATTGTCAATTTGGCTGATGCACAATTTAGTTAGTTTTTTTTTTGTGCTGGAATTTGGTTTGAAAGTTACAGTAATATTCTCTCAGTTTGTATATTCATTCATGCAAATTTGAGCAGATTAGCAAGTAGCCAAGCAGAGAGTGATTGAAGATAATTAGGTTCTTAGGTCTGGGCTCATGTCTTCATTCAAGTTTCTCAATGAATGGATCTGGATGTTACATAATGCCTATGTATTACATGTTTTCCTTCACCAAACACTGGTCTCCTCACAGAGCATTCTTTCATTACATCAATCATGGTATTAATCCCAGTGCTTGTGACACTTCTCCACCTTGCAGCAGAACATGTTGGGCTCTGAGGAGGCGTCAGCGCCGTCGGAGCCGGAGCCGCCGCCAGAGGCCGTCAAACCCGCCGCCGCCGCTGCTGACGCGCCGGAGGACGCCCCGGACGGCCGGCACAGCCGCGTGGCGCCGCTGGCTCCGTCTCCGGCCGTCAGCCACGTCTCGCTGGTGGAGCTGAGCCTGGAGGAGGACGGACCGGCCGCCGGCGGCGACTGGACGGCCGGCGCCGCGCCGCGCGTCCGCGGCCTCGACAAACTGCAGGAGCTGGAGCGCGAGCTCGGAGCCGCCCAGCAGGAGCTCAAACTCAAGGACGAGGAGGTGGCCAAGCTGAATCGGATCCGCAACGAGATCGAGGCAGAAATGGAGGAGCTGACCGCCAGTCTGTTCCAGGTAAGTGGCGGAGTGCGGGGTGAAGGGATCTTGCGTTGTTATAGCATAATATTCAGCATTGCTAATACCTCAAAATATTATCTGGGTATCCCATAACTCAGATGGTGTTTGGCTCAAAGTGTTGATGCGGTCGAGGCGCTCAACTAATCCACAGCACTCAGGAAGAGAAATTTGTGTCGGACTCTGACTCCAGCGCTCGATACAGGAAACTACTGACGTGAGTGATCCACTGTTGTTAGGAGAGTAGCTGCAGCCAGTGAGTGGGACAGACTGGTCTGTTAGCCCTCGATGAACTCCGGCGTGATATTCGATATCGGCATTTTATGCCTCGTCAAAGTAAATACAACGATTGCTTCCTACACGAGATAGGACCGTGCATGTTTGGCTAAGCTTATGACAAGAACGGATTATGTTATGATCAGTGTAGTTCGATAAGTTTCCGGCTGTTTGCTACTCAACACACCGTTTCTCTCAATCAAACCCTTTCGCCCTCATGTGTCCACGTTTCTAAATGGGCGGTAGTGGAATGCTGTGTATCGTGGTTCCGATGAATGGGATTACGTTTTTATCCCGATTATATCTGGCGTTATGCCTCTCGAGATATTTCCTCTGTGTGGACTGAAGTCCGAAGGTCGCGCGTGGGTCGGAGGAACGGGAGTGTCCGCCGTCGAGCGCGCTCCGCCGGTGGGCGGCATTCTCGTTCCTGCACCGAGACAGGGTCGCTAGCCGAGCGCACTGTTCCTCACGGAAACTGGATGCCGTGAATCATACCTGATAATCTGCATGCCATCGCCCATTTCCGTGAATTCACCATTTATGTACCTACTGCACCGTAAGTTCTGAATATCCAGGTAAAACTTTGGATAAACAAACACGCCACCAGGCTAGCGTAAAAGAAAGGTCTCTGGCTGTTCCAGTTTGCGAAACTGATCAACTGTCGAGTGCTATTATATAGCATCTACAACCGAAGGCTCGTACGATGACAGTGAAAATCTAACTCGTATCGTTTTGCACCTTTAATTGAGTTTCAATGTATATTGGGATAATCAATTAACGATTTAAATACGCTTTTTATAAGGCTGTGCCATGAAGCCCAATAATGCAATTAAATATGAACAAAACATAACGACATTTTAGTCTCGCTAAGCGCGAAAATAGGCAGGCAAAGATGGCAAGCCAGGCGACAAGCTCATCTAAAACACAAACAGGATCGCCATATTCGTTTCTTATATGTTCCAATAGTTCTGATGCGTTTTTTTTTTTATAAACGTTCTCCCTTGGCCAGCAGTTTGTACGTCATCAGACGATTCATACCGTGTTTGCAATGCTGGCCTATGTATACATTTAACACATTCTTTAAATCGCCAACGTCATATTATTTCAACATCAAGGTCTGGTTTATTCTTTCACAGTCGTCATGTAACACCCGGGGCCTGACACCTCCCCGTGAACATTAACGCCGAGGATCCGGATTTTTGCCGGCTGCGTCACGTTGTTTATTTGTTTCGGCGAGCCTCATTCCTGAGCTTCAGCACGCTGTCCTCGTGCCTGGCACCGTCGATGTCGCGTCTGTTTTCCTGTCGGGGGAGGGGAAGGGCAATTTTCGATCGCTGACCCGGTCTCCTTGGAAGCCCTACGCTCTGGCGCTACAAGGTTTTTCTCCCGGACAGCCGGGGTAGCTTCGGCGGCTGCCATGACCTTCGCTGCACGGGCTGTAGGCTTCCTGTCATTGTGCTGACAGATCGGTACGCAGGGGTGGCGCCGGCAGCGTGCCAGTGTGACGCTCGCCGTTATTAACCGTCACGCACGCCAGCAAGATGGGTTTGGCGTCCCGGGACATGGGCGTGGCTGGCCGGACTGGGCACTCATCGGGTGGCCTGTAGGGGCTAGGGGGTTTCGGTTACATTATTATTCCACGCTGCTTTGTCGTGCTCAATATGTTAAATAACTCATAACAACGATGACGACTGACGAGGTGTCTTATGTGCTTAGACAACATATTTTTTTTTAGTTCACATTGTTTAGATGGAATCGCAAGGCTGTCACAATTCTCCATGGTAGCGAGCTTGACTGTAGGACGGGAATCTAGTGAATCCGTGGAAGTGTGTGAAAGCCTTGGCGTGTCATCACTACCATTTGGTAACCAGTCGGAGTGCTGTTTGTGGTAAAATTGATTCACATGCTCACACACGATCGTGACAAGGAACATGAAGCTATTCTTTCATGAGCATAAATAATTTATATACATTCCGTGACCATCAATAATAGATGTTACGTAATTTAGTTGGGTGCTCGCAGTGGGTGCACACAAGTGTTGTTAATGCATTAGTATCAAATACCATTGGTTTACCTCCCGGCCCTTCTCCGTGTGTTCAATGAGGGTCAGAATATATAAAACCAACCGATGGACGACTCAGTTCTAAGTCGCCAACAAAGATTACTGCATGGACCATACCGTGCCGACGTCATCGTGTCTGGTGTCTGACCTGCGAACTACCGTTTCCCAGGAGGCCCACAAGATGGTGCTGGCGGCCAACGAGAAGCAGGCCGCCGCCGAGAAGGCTCTGCAGGAGGCCACGATGAAGATTGACGTGTTGCAGGCGGAGGTGGCTGCGCTTAAGACGCTGGTCATCACGTCCACACCGAGCCGACCGAACGCCCACCTGCACCCCCAGATCGACCTGGGAAAGTCCAACGGTGAGCGGCCGGACGGGTAACCGCCGCTCCGGAAAGGGTGGCGAGTGCAGCCCGAAGCGGCTTACCGAGATCGATGTGTACCTATGGCTACAGATAACATTGAATACGCACGACGAATGAATGAACGGATGAATGAATGGATGTATGTATGCACTTTTGCCAGTCTGTTAATAAGATCATTACGAAGTTTATGCATCCCTGTTTTCTGCCTTAACTACTCTCGCCCTCCCTGTCCTCAGGTATCAAGATCTGGAAGAAGGGTCACCACCGGTCTCCGTCGAACCAGGAGCTGACGCGTCCGGACGCGTCTCCTCCCTCGTCACCGGCCCGCTCGCCGCCGCAGCATCTGGCCGCCCCGGAGCACATAGACGAGGTCAGTGATATGTGTCCACGAGGGCAGGAGGATACGGGACCTTAAAAATAAGGGTTGTCTAAGGTTAGTTGTACGATGTACGAATAAAGGTACCTTTGAGGTCCGTAACGTATTTTAAACCGGTGGACGGAAACTAAGTTCGGAAGTCCGTACTATTGTGTCCAGATTGATAGAAAAGCAGCTATGTAGCCGTCATGAATTCTCATTACACTCTACAATCGATATTTTTGGGTAGCTCATGTTTTCTATCACGGCAGGTGGCCTTTTCTCCTTGTTTACCGCCGCGCCGCACACAATCACTTGTCACCGTGTCAGTAAGACCGAAGGCTCAGTACTGAGCACAGTGTGCTCGCCCGCCACAGGTGGACCCGCGACTGCTGCACAGTACACACTATGACAGACCGTGTAACATTTACCACGTGGTCAATTCGGCACTCAGTTTTCTCCCGCCACAGGTGGACCCGCGGCTGCTGTCGGAGGTGTCCGCCTGGCGCGAGTCGCCCTCCGTGGAGCTGACGGCGCCGTTCGTGCGGGACGTCTACCGCGAGGACATCGAGCCGTGTCTGCGATTCGCCACGCCGCAGCTGACCGAGAAGGTGACGTCGGCGGTGCTGCAGAACTCTGTCTGCATAGAGGAGGTGTCCTCCGGCCTGCGCGGCCCCAACTTCCCCAGGTAGGGGCGCCGGACGGGGCGCTGCGTAATGGGGTGGGTGCGGCAACATGTTGGACTGAGGAGAGAGAAGGCAAGGTGAAGGATACCTGTCTTGACAAAAGGACCATTCAAAGCGTTCACACTCGGATTGTGGGTTTAGGCGACATAACTTTTATAGCAAACTCGGTGCTTTTTAATTAATTGTTGCCTAACTTTATATCGAGTGTTTCCAAAACCTAGCCTTCATTCGGAAGACATCTATGAAAATAATAGTTTTTGCTAATGACTCCGAAACAAATCCTACGAAATAATTTCAGAAATATTTTTATCGGGGAACATGGTGCTGGCTGTCCTAATGATTTCATAGCTAGCGTAGCACTGATGCCGTGCAATGTGCATTTTATTATCTGTGTTTTGATGTTTTTTTGCTATCACTGTCATTTTGTTTTCTTTTTGTGTATCATTGAGAGAATATTTTTGTTTTCAATTGATCAATGAATGCATTATCTTCTTGACATTCGCCTGCAACATGTTTATTGACTTCATTGATGGCAGCTTATCATTGATATCATTTGAATTTGTAGAACTCTATGGCCTTCCATTTGCATTTATCTATAGAAATTGCAACTGTGTTTTTGCTCGTTTGGCTGTAATTGTTCATTTTTGCATCGTGATCCTCACATGAGCTGCTCCAAGCATTGCGCACATTAGTTTCATGAATTATCTGTTTGGTCTGCCCGCGAGGATGTGTAATGTTCAATTGACGCTGATTTATTCACGCTGCCTGTCGCCAATTCGCTGTATATATGTGTGTACGTATGTACCTCTGTGCGTTGTGTACCGTTGGCGACCGCCTGCCCCGTGCCGCCGGGTCCCCGTGCCTCGCCGCCCCCCGCCAGTGACGGCTGTACCGGCCTCTGTGCGCTGTTAGCAGTGACGATTCCAGACGGTGTGCGCTGCTCAACGTCCACCGCACGTGCCGGTACCGGATGAAACTGCCCGGCGAGACGGGATGGATGGACATCTCGCAGATCTGCCGAAACCGGGTGCGTATTACTGACAATCTAGCCGGGGGGGGGGGGGGGGGGTCGTCTTGAAATAACAGAGTCGATTTGGCTGCCGGAGCAAGTCTGGGGTGGAAGTGGGTGGAATGAAGGTGGTAAACGCCGTCTGAAGATGGCGGCTCTCCCTGTTCTGCAGTCGTTTTGTGAGAGACTTGGATGTGGGCTCAATTGTCAAACAGCGTGACCTCGGCTTTTTTAACACCGTTTCTGAGTCAGTTCTAACCAATCCGTACTTTCGGATGTAGGACCATCCATTATCTGTCACATTGAAAGATGATAAGTCGTAATTACGAATCTGGTTTTGACGTTGTTTAGTTGTAACTGAGGTGCATTTCTCTCAAAGATTTTCTATTCGAAAGCATCTTTTGGTACCTACAAACTGCCGAATACCATTGAATTGTCAATTTGCTAACCCTATAGTGACACATTTCCGTCGTTTTTCCGCTCAGATAACAGCCGTTTGCGACTTCCTCAACTACCTGCGCTACATCGAGCGCGGCATGGTCAAAGGCTCCGTGATCGACATCTACCGGGAGATCATGCGACTGAGGCGCAACATGGCCGTGGCGCGGCTCGGCTTCACCACCTGAGTGTCCAGCGGCGTTCTACCGAAGGCTGGCAGTCGTTCTACCGGCTGCTGGATGTTCTACCGACTGGTAGTGGTCGCTCTACCAATGGCAGGTGGACGTTCTACCGACTTTGAGCGGACGCAATGTTGGAGTCTTGACAGACATCACTCGACCAAGCTTAGCCAAGTTCTCGTGACTGCTATTGAAGCTGAGGTATGGTCTGAGCGGGTTCACGGCGGTCGTAGGCTACGTTCGCTGTACGACAAACAGCTGTAGGTCCCCAGGTGAAGTCTTGCCGTGCCTGTGGCATACTTTGGTCAGTGACTAGCAACACTGATCCGGCCGGAAACGAGATGTCATTTGAACAGAACAGGGTTTCATAGACAACACTCGCCACATCGGATTTACAACAGTTTTGGCCTTTTTACTTCAGTTTTATATTCGGACTTGACCCTATTGTGATGCATGAAAAGACTCCTCGCGTTATTGGTGCGTTCAGATACTCCACAGCTGAGGTATGGTGCTTGCTTAGCAAGCTGCGCTGGGTTTGGGTGATGTTCACGGTCCATGACATGAGCCCGGCGGGGGCGACTCAGGCTGAGGGTCTAACCCTGTGATGTCGGTCTCTGGGGCGGTGTGTGTCCTCTCGGGACGGTGGTTGAGAGTCACTGAGAGAGGGCGGTAGGCTGATCGGGAGGGGCGCGCCGCGCGGCTGTGGACGCGCTGGTATCTGGAGAATCTCTTTGGTCAGGGCTGGTGATTCCGTGGGCCGCGCGGGCCCGGGCGGCTGTATATTTATGCACATCGGGAGAGCTCAGTGTTGGCGGGTGCCGCTCTCGCCTCCGGAGAAGGCTGTCGTTGTTGAAGACGGTGTCTGTATCGGTGGTTCGTTGTGTATCTGTGGCGCATCTGTGTTATTTCTGTGGTACGATTCCGACGGAGCCAGGACGTGGAGGCAGTTGGTGTTGTTAGGTGTAGTGACGCTGTTGGTGGGTTCCGAGAGCGCCAGAGAACAGCGACTCGGTTCGGGTGATTCGTTTATGCATGATTTAGGTTGTGATGGATTTAGTGATGGTCACATATTCTCAGCCGAGATTGGCCCGCGGGGTCGCCGTGTGGGACCGGCCCGGGCGCGGTCGGCGCGTTCTGTTCCAGTTCCGCGGCAGCAGCTCACTGATGTCGGATGCTGCCAGTGGTGCGGACCGAACTTCTTGTGGCTTTAATCTGGGCCCAATCGACTCGTTATCTGTGTTGTACTCTGCACACTGAGCACTAAATGTATTTATTGCTTACTCCCCTGCACTGTGCGTGTTATACTACGCGCTATGTATCGTTATGCATCGCCGTCTTCCCTTGACAACTCTGGGAGTTTGATCCTTTGTTTCTTTCCCGGACACAAGCTCAGCTAGTCTCATGACAACATCCAGACAAACGTTTACAATTTTAGGCACGATATTTTCCTGTCGTGTTGATGCTAAACTACACATATGTTGGATTTTTTCGTTCGCCCGATCGTCTACAAACATATTCTTTAACCCGTGTTCGGTCTTAATTTCATTGAGCTAGTCTTTGCTTATATGTAATGCTGTCCGTTCGTTCTCCCTCCCGGATAGCTACTTAATCGTTATAGACAGTCTTTTTTCATTGTGGAGGTCGTTCGAATGTTGTTAGGTTTGGAGACGTCATGCCGTGTCCTTCGAAGTTGTTCCGTAATGAGTTACAAATCTTCATTTTGTTGACATTCGTATGTACCTATATGGCACATTTGTTCGTATGTGTGTGTAGTTCACGATGAACTCCATTTATAAGCCGTGAAATTGCCAGGCTAACTGAAGTTAGTTGTGACATGGACAGCGGTTGCTTGTGACTTGAGGCTCGCGACCGGAGATATGTCGTTCTCAATGTGTGGTTGTCTCCGTTTTATCGATATATTTTGTTACAGCTGATTTTTGTCCGGTTCCTTCGAAATGTGGAGCCTGTGCCAAAGCCAATAGCTACGATTGATGGTGTCTTCCAGAGCAAGTGGTCATGACGCCACGCACTTCTCGCATGGATCGCAATCTCAAAAATAGATATTGACTTACTATTGCAAGTTTATGCACGTATATGTGACAACTGACAACATCCTTTAGAATTACTGCGTTGTTGTGAATTGATGATGTATGCATTACAGATGCAGGTCTGGAGACTGTATCCAGCTCAGTTCTGACTTCGCTCCATTTTCGAGTGCACGTTGTGGACGCCTCGTCTCGTTCGGCGGGCGTGCGTATACTATTTGGTCGCTGTGACCATTATTTTCCGTGAATACATTGTCATCTGGAGATATTTAGTTTGTTGTTTGCAATGTGCCCTCACGAATCGTGGGTTGTCTGCTTGTGCTGGCCCAAGTTGTAAATTTTACATGCTCGGCATACAAGTAATATAATATTTAAAGCTTAAGAAAATGAACTGATAACATCCGGACGGATGGCATCGATGAGTTGACTGTCGCGCGACCAAGCACGTACCTAGGATTTGGCTTGGATTTGGCCAGGGGAGGGGGGGATCCCGGGGCCTCCTCTCTACAAGGGGCCTCCTCTAGTCTCTACAGAGGGCATCCTCTCTAAATGGGCCTCCTTTCTACTGAGGAGTGAGGAGTCAGAGGGGCCCTAGCGGTCAGACACATACATTAGTGGTTCAACACAGGAGGCCCCAGGTGGCAGGTAGTAAGAAGGACCCTAGCTGTCAGGCTGGTCAGAGGGCCGTGACCAAGATTCTTACAGATAGCCGTGACTGTCCTGACGTGATTTTTGGGATTCCCGTGAATTTCGTTCGCCTCCGACGTGATTTTGATCAACGTGGGCTTACGGTCGCGGGGGCCTGAAAACCCCAAGGGGGAGCGCGCCCCGTCCGCCCCCCCCCCCCGCGTCCCTGCGCGCGACGCCGAGTCAGCCAGTTACATCAGAGTCAGAGTCAGTCAGGACAGGATAGTTCAAGGATAGTTCTGGCGTGGTGAATGGGTGCGACGATTCAGCCCTGTATGCAAGTATTCGCATGGGGATAAAAACTCTCTAGATTGTCTGGAGATGAGGAATTGTCCAATAAATCGTATTTTCCAGGAGAGGGTTCGATGCATGTTCGATGTCCTTTGAGTTTGTTCTGAACTTATGACGTCAGCAAAAAGAAGAGAAATAAACTTGAAAAAATAAAACATTTTGGCATGTTTTAAGTTTAGAAAAATTCTTGGGTATACTAACCTAACCCACAACAGCTTTTAGAAAAAATTAAAAAATTAAAGTAATCATTTTGAATCATTTTACGCAATTTCAAACCTACCAGTCAATGACGTCAGATAAATCTCACTTTTCGCTGGCTTTGGCCAGCTTTGGCTGCTTGGCTTGAACAAACCGTTTTCGTTTTCTCCACCGTTCCCGCCTCTCATTCCCGAAGGACGGCGCCGCAGCCGCACAGGGGCGTAGGCAGGGGGGGGGGCCACTGGGCCATGGCCCCCCCCCCTTGGGCGCCGAAGGCGCCCTTTGCGATTGGAGGGCGCCGAAGGCGCCCTCCAATCGCAAATGCAATTGTGATATAATCGAATCGAAAAACAATCGCGACTGGAGGGCGCCCTCCAATCGCGAATGTGTTTACAGGGAAAATACGGATGGAGGGCGCCCTCGGAGGACGCCCATTCCAAATACGCCCTCCAAATACGGTTGGAGGGCTCCCTCGGGCGCCCTCCAACCACATTTGTAGGCTGTAGCTCTAAGCGTAACGGTGGTCGCCTATGTAAGCCGCTGTCCCGTAAATAAGCGCCCTCTCACCCGAAGGCGCCCTCCTGTAGGTCGCCACCCTGCTACATATTGCCGCCCTTCTGCTGATCGGCGTCCTCATAATTATTGGCGCTCTCCTACCTATTGCGCCCTCATGTGAAATTTTCAAGGCCGCCTTTCTCCTTTTTGGCACCCTATTGTTCAGTGCCGCCCTCCTACCTATTGGTTCCCTAGTCCTTCCTGTTGAATGTTAATCGGGGCCCTTCTCTTATTGGCGCCCTCGTGTTGATCGCCGCCCTCCTAACCACTGGCACCCTCCTGTTGATCACCGCCCTCCTATCCACTGGTACCTTCCTGTTGACCAGCGCCCTCCGCACAGACGCCCTCCTGTTCGTGTCATCCTCTTGAGCAAAGGCGCCCTCCTCACCATTGCCACCCCCATTTTAATCGTCACCCTTCCGCTCATTAACGACTTCCAGTTGATGACCGCCCTCCCACCTATTGGCGACCTCTTGTTGATCGCCACCCTCCTATTGGTGCTCTCCTGTTCCTCGCCACCCTCTTACCTGGTGGCGCCCTCCTGTTGATTGTTGATCGGGGCCCTCCTACCTATTGGTGCCCTCCTGTTGATCGCTGCCCTTCTATCCATTGGCGCCCTCCTGCTGCTCGCCAACTTCCTACCTATCGGTGCCCTACTATCGAAACTCGGGATGTTGATCGGGGCTCTCCTACCTATTAGCGCCCTCCTGTGGATCGCAGCCCTTCTACCTATTGGCAACATCCGTTGATCGCTGCCCTCTTATCATTTATTTACTCCTTTGGCATGTTTTTCAACTTAGTCGTTCTATTGCACATAGTTGATGTCTTGCCTGTGAAAACTGCCACAAATGAACGTGCATTCAGCACAATGAATGAAGTACCTATACCTACCAAAACTATCTACGCTCTACGATGCATAAAACACGTCTTTGGTCTTAACGGATTGATCCTACTTTACGTGCATCATGGCGACATGGCATCTATATGGATTACGATTAAGTATTGTCAACAGGTTCGGCCGCAACAGCAGGCATCTGAAGTTTCGGTGATTGAAACTGGTTATGTGGGTACACTGTATGCATCTGTGAGAAGGCTATGAAGGCTGGTCTGAGGTAATTTGGATGATGTTTACGCATCTCGCGCTCCGGTATCAATCCGATACGGTGATCTGGTGCGTAGATATGCCACCGCCAATAAACTTTTATACATCGACACCCATGAGCCAAGCTTTCTATACACTATACAGTTTGTGTGGCAGCGGCCCGACCAAACCTTTGGTATTTTTTACACCTTCAAATTTGGTAAAAGAGCGAGAGGAGCTTTGAACGGTGATCGTATAAAAGGCGTGCCTAAAAAGCGGAGGAAAAGGTTGTTTTCAAAAATTTCGCGCGCCTTCGGCGCAGCATTTCAAGAACACTTGACCTTTTGTGATCTGGAGTATAAAGAATACACACGATGCAAAATCAATGCAGCACGACCTATACGAGGTTACGCAAAAAAAAAACTGGTGGCATGGTAAAAAACGCCTCCCAACCCCCCCCCCCCCCCCCACCCCGCTGAGCGATTTTTTATCTCGCGACCGTATGGCGCCCTCCTTGGGTGAGGTGGCGCCCTCCAAACCCTTGGCCCCCCCCTTCGCGATTTTCTAAATACGCCGCTGCAGCCGCATGTTTGGTGAGAGGGGTGAGAGGGTATGCTGCATTGGTGAGAGGATTGGGGCATAAAAGAGAAGCAATTTGTGTTTGCTGTTAGTTGGTTGTCGGTTAGGTTGAGCCAGAATAATGTCTATCCATTGACATCGTCCAAATATGAGTTAAGTACGTTGTGAATTGGAATCGTCCTGCAATTCATTTTCTCATTCCAATTCTGTTTTTTTTTTCAGGTACTGGAACGTGCAGTTTAAGTGGTAAGTTTCAGTTGTTTGCTGCAATTGGCAGCACTGTACCTATTTAAGCCATTGGATGACCTTAAAGATATGAACCGCTTTAATTTGTCATATTGAGTCACAGGTGGGTGCCGGTTGGCCAGTCTGCAAAACGTGGCAGCCAGCTCGACGAGGTGTTTGGGGCAGCCGGAATCCTGCCCCAAATGGGGCAGTTGACTTCCGGGCAGCCCAATTTCTGCCCCAAATGGGGCATCTACTCGGGGCAGGTTAGATTATGCCCTAAATGAACTATGTATGGCATAAAAACCACACATATAAATACATTACCCGTGCAAATGCGGAAATCGGTCACGGTATGATTATTACTTCTTAGGTCTGGGGCGATTTGATCAAGGCTCGTGAAATTCACACACAAACCTTTCCTTGGTTGCTAATACGAAAACGTTTATATACTTAGCTTCAAATTCAAATTCAGATTCGAAATTCATATTCGATGGAAAAAATGATAAAAACGGACCCCTTAGAATCTCACCAAATTTACACCAGCCACTCAGCATGACCTGGTCATCACAGAGTAAAATTATCTAAGCTCGGCAAGCCCTGGGGGCTGAGATATTAGGGGTCAAAGTTCAAGGTCATTAAGGGCGGACCCCTCAGAATTACCTCAAAATTTGCACACAGATGCAAATTGACATGCTAAGCACGATGGGCATAAAATCTAAGCCCGGCAAGCCCTGACCTGGAAGTTAGGTCAGGTCAAAGGTTGCAGCCACGTGGAGGTCACGTGACCCATTTTAAAGCGGACCCCTCGGATTTTGATGAATTTTTGTGAACTGATACATCTAGACACCCTCATTAATATCCTAAATTATCTAAGTTCGGCAAGCTCTGGGGGCTGAGATATGAGGGGTCAAAGGTCAAGGTCATGTGAGAGCGGACCCCTTCAATTTTTGTTAAAACGTAAATCACCCCTCAACTTTGTCTTCTGAATTTAATGGTAAAAATTTCTAAGCTCGGCAAGCCTTAGAAAAGCCAGAATGAGTATTTAGAAAACGAGCATTTGTATTCCAATATGGCTGACAGGTAGGTATTGTGGCGCATCAATGACATAATTGACGCGTAAAATGTAAACAAACTGCATGCTTCCAAATGAAGCAATTCCTTTACAAATCGATCGATTTTACTATTTCCTTCATAGATAGTGGCCGTTTAATGTCTATTGATGGATTACGAGTCTACGACCTCATACCTATCTTCATAACGGGCCAGTGACCCCTGATATAAGCCCTTGGTGGATGAATGACCTCTAACCTTTTCTAGTACCTAATAGGTGTCACTTCAACTTGAGCTCTCACATCTCCTAACTCAGATCTGACCTGAACTGAGATGAATGACGCGTCACGGGCCTCTGACCTCCGTCATGTGGGTCATTGACCTTTGACGTACCCAGAAAGGAATCACTTACCTGACATGTTAAAAGGACCAGTGACCTCTGATTTGTCTGAACTCTCGCCCGTGTGCGGTGTGCGGGTGAAGGGGCCGGAGGTACGTTGGAACCCCGCCCGCCGCCGTTCGGGCCCCTGATGGGAGTTAGAGCTTCGCGGAAAAACGAGTGTATTGCGAGCGTTACGAGTTGTCTTAGGATAACCAGTTTTAGTCCTGGGTCAGTGACCTCAGTTGACCTCGTATGACCTGCACACCAATATGACCTGCTTTCACATACGTCACAGACATTATTCCATAAAGATGACTCAGTCGTTTTCATCTCATTGTCACTTTGTAGGTCGCACCATTTATTGATGAACCAAGTTAGATAACCCGACGACTTCACGTGAGGATACATAGTAACATGTCACAATCGGCATTAAGCAGCCTCGCCTCGGCAAACACTGACGAATAGAAAACACTCCCCAGTCCCCACGCCTCCGCCAGTGATAATAAAGCCTACAAAACGTTAACTGGTCAACTCCGAGCAGTCGCGCAGCACTAGTCAATCAATGAGTACATTGCGACGCCGTCAACATGGGCGGGTCCCGTGGTGGACAGTGTCAAGTCGTGCTTAGCTACGATACGTAACATAAGATACGGCCGCGCCCGTACAGATCACCCGTGCCGTACGGCCCCAAACACGACCAAACACTGGCGGCGGTACACGGGCTCGCTCGGACCGCTCCAGTCGCTGCTGGGTGACTCACTTCAAGCTGAGCTCAGCACATCACTCAGAGATCCTACCTGAGCGTCCGGCGGCGACGGCGAGGTGCCGTCTCACCGGGCTGGCCAGCAGACTGAGGCAGCTGGCGCACGGCAGCGTGCCGTGCTCATATTGCGCCGGCACCACGCCGATGGCACCTCGCAACACGAGCTGAACAGCTCCGTCCGGTACTCGAGCACCTTGCGGCTGTCGCGGTAGCGTTTGAACACATTAAGTGGGTTCATGTCCTCTGTTGTTGTTGTTGTTGTTGTTGTTGTTTCCCTCCAGCCCTAGGGCGTATCCTGCCGGCTCTGGAGGGGGACGAAGGCGGCACCCAGGGCCGCTACTGCGTCGATGCTGCGCAGGTCCTCGTGGGTCGGGTGTATAGTTCCGAGCACTCGGAACCGGCAGTTGCACCAGGGCGGGACACCGCATCAGCGCGTGGGCCGAGGTGTCTGCTTCCTCACGACAGAGCCCACACCGGCAGTTGGCGATACCAGCCGTCGGGCCAGGCCGCTCTGGTCCTCGCACGCGCCAGCCTTGCCGCTGCTCTCTGGATCGTTCTGGTGTCCAGTGGTGTGTGTCTGAGTTCTGGTCCAGGGCGGAGGTCTCCTCCGCCAGGGTGTCTGCCCTCTCATTTCCAGGAAGGCCGCAATGCGAGGGGACCCACTGGAGGTGAATGGGTCGTCCCGCGGACGACGGCGGCTGGTTGTACGAGTGGTGCGCGGTGACGTGGTGGCCCCCGACGTCGGCCGCCGCCGCACAGCGTGCGACAGGATGTTGTTGCCTGTTGGTGCCATACCTACTCCTGTGGCAAGCAACAGAATCAGAGCGTCAGCAGGGGCGCATGTGATCAACAACGCTGGATATTCGCATATTATTTCAACAGACAAAGAGAAAAACAGCACAGGAGAAGAATGAATAGCAACCATAGCAGCCCTTTCCCTGACGTCCACACGCATGTAGTTGGATTCACCCTATCTGAACGGTCAGGCCGCCAGCTCACCTCGGTGGGCGGCTGGTGACTCGGTTTGGGCGGCGCGCCGGGCGCCGTCGGCAGCGGCGGTGGCGGTGGCTGCTGCTGCTGGGGCTGCGGCGGCGGCGTCGGTACCACTGTGTCCGAGTAGGTCTGGAAGCCGCCAGTGGGCGTGTGCACCGCGCTGTGGTCACCTAGCCCGGCGCCATCATCGAGACGTGTAGGTACTGCCGGCGAGAGCATGCCAATCAGCGTCATGATGGTTGTATGAGCAGTGGCGAAACGAAGCTTAAGTAATGAACAATACGGGGTCAGTTAATCAGGCCATATGAAACTCAGCAGAACTAGAATTTGCATTTCCCTACAAGATACAAAAATAAAACAGCTTTAAAACATAATTTTCATCAAAAGTCACTACAAACAGGTACACAAAACTACCATTAAATCAAACATCTCAACAAAACTCAGTTTATATGACTATATTGCGCTAAAAATGACTATATTAGATTGACTATATGTACAGAGAGAAACGGGAGTCAGACACTCGACAGGGGACAGCGGCGGCTGCAGGACAGGGAACGGCAGCGCTCGCCGCTTGGTCAAATTAAACGTGCTCAAAATTGCGTAAGGTGACGTTCGTTTTTGCAGACGATACAAATAGCAAATAAGTAAAGTTGAGAATATGTAAGAGCAAGAACAGCATAAGTATGACATAAGACAGCCAGCTTTAACTTACTTTTGCGCCTTGAACTCCTTCATTATATCGAGGAAGTCGTTGTGGACCTGTGGGTTGTTCTGGAACTTGGACTTGACCTGGTTCTGGTAGGAGAGCACGTCTTCCACCTTGAGTCGGTGGTAGCTGGGCTGAACAGCGCCGGCATCGGCGTCGGCGGCGGCGGCTTCCCGTCGCTGTCGGCACCCATCACCATGGCGGCTGCCGTCATATTCGGCTGGTGGGCGATCGGCCCGGTCGTCTGCCTGACAGGAGGTACGGTACATACGGGTCGGAAGCGGTTAGAGGAGAAGACAGCGTCAGGTAGGGCGGTTGGGAGGACGAGGGTCGCTCGAACAGTGCAGGATTCATGTTTCGGTTTTATCCGAATAAGCCATCGGTTCCGCAATTTGGCCAAAAAAGCTGCAGACAGAATGCATGAATATCCAGACATTCACCGGATCAACCAGTTACATATCTGAGTCTGCTTCAACACTCAAGCAAAGCCGCATATCCCACAGCATTACGAAATAAGCATGAGTGTGGGATTGGGGCCCAGACCAACTAGGGACCACGTCCGATCCTTCAGTCTTGGGCGGGACTCTTTTCAGCGCGCTGACACTGTGAAGTAGCCGAGTCGGCCGCCGGGACTCACCTGGGGCGCAGAGGAGTGCGGCACCGGCCCAGCGGCGGTAGAGGCCGGTTCTTCGCTGGCGCCGGCAGAGTACTGCAACGAGCCACCGCCGCCTTCACTCTTCACCTAGAGGTTCTCGCCGTAGGCAGCGTGCACCGGATAGGCGCCGAGGCCCGCCGCCAGCGACCCATGCTGGTTCTACATGATGCCGTCTAAGGCGCCGTCAGCCGCGCCAGGCTCGGCTGGGCGGCCAGACTGGGCGACGAGAAGGGGCGGCTCGGCGGGAGAGCGGCGCACCGGCGGCACCACGCAAACCACGGCTGACGAACCGTCACTACTCTCCGGCGACTCCTGGCGCTTCATCACATTCTCGACACGGCACAGAAACTGCGGGCACACGCACACATACCGACCACACGTCAGCCGTCCGGCGCCGCCGCTCTACCGACCACGGACACCTGACAGGAGCTAACTGACAAGGAGCTCAGAGGGCAGGGCAGGGCAGGGCAGGGCAGGGCAGGGCAGGGCAGGGCAGGGCAGGGCAGGGCAGGGCAGGGCAGGGCAGGGCAGGGCAGGGCAGGGCAGGGCAGGGCAGGGCAGGGCAGGGCAGGGCAGGGCAGGGCAGGGCAGGGCAGGGCAGGGCAGGGCAGGGCAGGGCAGGGCAGGGCAGGGCAGGGCAGGGCAGGGCAGGGCAGGGCAGGGCAGGGCAGGGCAGGGCAGGGCAGGGCAGGGCAGGGCAGGGCAGGGCAGGGCAGGGCAGGGCAGGGCAGGGCAGGGCAGGGCAGGGCAGGGCAGGGCAGGGCAGGGCAGGGCAGGGCAGGGCAGGGCAGGGCAGGGCAGGGCAGGGCAGGGCAGGGCAGGGCAGGGCAGGGCAGGGCAGGGCAGGGCAGGGCAGGGCAGGGCAGGGCAGGGCAGGGCAGGGCAGGGCAGGGCAGGGCAGGGCAGGGCAGGGCAGGGCAGGGCAGGGCAGGGCAGGGCAGGGCAGGGCAGGGCAGGGCAGAGCAGAGCAGAGCAGAGCAGAGCAGAGCAGAGCAGAGCAGAGCAGAGCAGAGCAGGGCAGGGCAGGGCAGGGCAGGGCAGGGCAGGGCAGGGCAGGGCAGGGCAGGGCATGCAGTGAGAGGCGGCGAGATGCAGTGAGAGACAGTGAGAGGCAGGGCATGAGGCGGTG
This sequence comes from Amphibalanus amphitrite, assembly GCF_019059575.1. Lineage (NCBI taxonomy): Eukaryota > Metazoa > Arthropoda > Thecostraca > Balanomorpha > Balanidae > Amphibalanus > Amphibalanus amphitrite. The sequence continues at coordinate 830,673 of NW_024881674.1, forward strand.
AGAGGCAGTGAGCAAAGGAAGGCAGTCAGAGGCAGTGACAGGCGGTGAGAGGCAGTCAGTGAGCAGAGGCAGGCAGTCAGAGGCAGGACAGGAGGCAGTGAGAGGCGGTGAGAGGCAGTGAGAGGCGATGGGAGGCAGTCAGTGAGCAGAGGTAGGCAGTCAGAGGCAGGGAAGGAGGCAGTGAGAAGAGGTGAGAGGCAGTGAGAGGCAGAGAGAGGCGACGAGAGGCGGTGAGAGGCAGTGAGAGGAGGTGAGAGGCAGTCCGTGAGCAGAGGAAGGCAGTGAGAGGCAGTGAGAGCCGAGAGGCGGTGAGAGGCAGTAGAGGCGATGAGAGGCAGTCAGTGAGCAGAGGTAGGCAGTCAGAGGCAGGGCAGGAGGCAGTGAGAGGCAGTGAGAGGTGGTGAGAGGCAGTGACATGCAGTGAGAGGCGGTAAGAGGCGGTGAGAGGCGGTGGGAGGCGATGAGAGGTTGTGACATGCAGTAAGAGGCGGTGAGAGGCAGTAGAGGCGGTGAGAGGCAGTCAGTGAGCAGAGGCAGGCAGTCTGAGGCAGGGCAGGAGGCAGTGAGAGGCGGTGAGAGGCAGTGAGAGGCGGCGAGAGGTGGTGAGAGGTAGTGACATGCAGTGAGAGGCAGTGAGAGGCGGTGAAAAGCAGTGAGAGGCAGGGAGAAGAAGTGAGAGGCAGTGAGAGGCGGTGAGAGGCAGTGAGAGGCAGTAGAAGCGGTGAGAGGCAGTCAGTGAGCAGAGCCAGGCAGTCAGAGGCAGGGCAGGAGGCAGTGAGAGGCGGTGAGAGGCAGTGAGAGGTGGTGAGAGGTAGTAGAGGCGGCGAGAGGCAGTCAGTGAGCAGAGGCAGGCAGTCAGAGGCAGGGCAGGAGGAAGTGAGAGGCGGTCAGAGGCAGTGAGAGGCGGCGAGAGGTGGTGAGAGGTAGTGACATGCAGTGAGAGGCGGTGAGAAGCAGTGAGAGGCAGTGAGAAGAAGTTAGAGGCAGTGAGAGGAAGTTAGAGGCAGTGAGAGGAAGTTAGAGGCAGTGAGAGGCGGCGAGAGGCAGTGAGAGGCAGTAGAAGCGGTGAGACGCAGTCAGTGAGCAGAGCCAGGCAGTCAGAGGCAGGGCAGGAGGCAGTGAGAGGCGGTGAGAGGCAGTGAGAGGCGGTGAGAGGCAGTGAGAGACAATGAGAGGCGGTGAGAGGCGGTGAGATGAAGAAAGAGGCAGTGAGAGGCAGTAGAGGCGATGAGAGTCAGTCAGTGAGCAGAGGTAGGCAGTCAGAGGCAGGGCAGGAGGCAGTGAGAGGCAGTGAGAGGTGGTGAGAGGCAGTGACATGCAGTGAGAGGCGGTGAGAGGCAGTGGGAGGCGATGAGAGGTTGTGACATGCAGTAAGAGGCGGTGAGAGGCAGTAGAGGCGGTGAGAGGCAGTCAGTGAGCAGAGGTAGGCAGTCAGAGGCAGGGCAGGAGGCAGTGAGAGGCAGTGAGAGGTGGTGAGAGGCAGTGACATGCAGTGAGAGGCGGTGAGAGGCAGTGGGAGGCGATGAGAGGTTGTGACATGCAGTAAGAGGCGGTGAGAGGCAGTAGAGGCGGTGAGAGGCAGTCAGTGAGCAGAGGTAGGCAGTCAGAGGCAGGGCAGGAGGCAGTGAGAGGCGTTGAGAGGCAGTGAGAGGCGGTTAGAGGCGGCAAGAGGTGGTGAGAGGCAGTGACATGCAGTGAGAGGCAGTGAGAGGCGGTGAGAGGCAGTGAGATGTAGTCAGCGAGCAAAGGAAGGCAGTCAGAAGCAGTGAGAGGCAGTAGAGGCGGTGAGAGGCAGTCAGTGAGCAGAGGCAGGCAGTCAGAGGCAAGGCAGGAGGTAGTGAGAGGCAGTGAGAGGTGGTGAGAGGCAGTGAGAGGCGGTGAGAGGCAGTGAGAGGTAGTCAGCGAGCAAAGGAAGGCAGTCAGAAGCAGTGAGAGGCAGTAGAGGCGGTGAGAGGCAGTCAGTGAGCAGAGGCAGGCAGTCAGAGGCAAGGCAGGAGGTAGTGAGAGGCAGTGAGAGGTGGTGAGAGGCAGTGAGAGGTGGTGAGAGGCAGTGAGAGGCGGCGAGAGGTGGTGAGAGGCAGTGACATGCAGTGAGAGGCAATGAGAGGCGGTGAGAGGCGGTGGAAGGCTGTGGCATGCAGTGAGAGGCGGCGAGAGGCAGTGAGAGGCGGTGAGAGGAAGTCAGTGCAGAGGCAGGCAGTCAGAGGCAGGGAAGGAGGCAGTGAGAAGAGGTGAGAGGCAGTGAGACGCGGGGAGAGGCAGAGAGAGGCGGCGAGAAGGGGTGAGAGGCAATGACATGCAGTCATGAGAGGCAGTGAGAGGAAGTTAGAGGCAATATAAGGCAGTGAGAGGCAGTGAGAGGCAGTGAGAGGCAGTAAAGGCGGTGAGAGGCAGTCAGTGAGCAGAGGCAGGCAGTCAGAGGCAGGGCAGGAGGCAGTGAGAGGCAGTGAGAGGCGGCGAGAGGTGGTGAGAGGCAGTCAGTGAGCAGAGGCAGGCAGTCAGAGGCAGGGCAGGAGGCAGTGAGAGGCAGTGAGAGGCGGTGAGAGGCAGTGAGAGGCGGTGAGAGGCAGTGAGAGGCGGTGAGAGGCAGTAGAGGCGATGAGAGGCAGTCAGTGAGCAGAGGTAGGCAGTCAGAGGCAGGGCAGGAGGCAGTGAGAGGTGGTGAGAGGCAGTGACATGCAGTGAGAGGCGGTGAGAGGCAGTGAGAGACAATGAGAGGCGGTGAGAGGCGGTGAGAGGCGGTGGAAGGCGCTGAGAGGCTGTGACATGCAGTGAGAGGCGGCGAGAGGCAGTGAGAGGAAGTCATTGAGCAGAGGCAGGCAGTCAGAGGCAGGGAAGGAGGCAGTGAGAAGAGGTGAGAGGCAGTGAGAGGCAGAGAGAGGCGGCGAGAGGCGGTGAGAGCCAGTGACATGCAGTGAGAGGCAGTGAGAGGAAGTTAGAGGCAATGAGAGGCGGTGAGAGGTAGTCAGTGAGCAGAGGCAGGCAGTCAGAGGCAGGGCAGGAGGCAGTGAGAGGCGGTGAGAGGCGGCGAGAGGTGGTGGGAGGTAGTGACATGCAGTGAGAGGCAGTGAGAGGCAGTGAGAAGCAGTGAGAGGCAGTGAGAGGTGGTGAGTGGCGATGAGAGGCGGTGAGGGGCGGTGAGAGGCGGTGAGAGGGGTCAGTGAGCAGAGGCAGGTAGTCAGAGGCAGGGAAGGAGGCAGTGAGAAGAGGTGAGAGGCATTGAGAGGCGGCGAGAGGCGGCGAGAGGCGGTGAGAGGCAGTGACATGCAGTGAGAGGCAGTGAGAGGAAATTAGAGGCAATGAGAGGCAGTGAGAGGCAGTGAGAGGCGGTGAGAGGCAGTGAGAGGCGGTGAGAGGCAGTGAGAGGCGGTGAGAGGCGGCGAGAGGCAGTGAAAGGCGGTGAGAGGAAGTCAGTGCAGAGGCAGGCAGTCAGAGGCAGTGAGAAGAGGTGAGAGGCAGTGAGACGCGGCGAGAGGCAGAGAGAGAGGCGGCGAGAGGCGGTGAGAGCCAGTAGTGACAGGCAGTGAGAGGCAGTGAGAGGAAGTTAGAGGCAATGAGAGGCGGTGAGAGGTAGTGAGAGGCGGTGAGAGGCAGTCAGTGAGCAGAGGCAGGCAGTCAGAGGCAGGGCAGGAGGCAGTGAGAGGCGGTGAGAGGCGGCGAGAGGTGGTGGGAGGTAGTGACATGCAGTGAGAGGCAGTGAGAGGCGGTGAGAAGCAGTGAGAGGCAATGAGAGGTGGTGAGTGGCGATGAGAGGCGGTGAGGGGCGGTGAGAGGCGGTGAGAGGGGTCAGTGAGCAGAGGCAGGTAGTCAGAGGCAGGGAAGGAGGCAGTGAGAGGAAGTTAGAAGGCAATGAGAGGCAGTGAGAGGCAGTAAAGGCGGTGAGAGGCAGTCAGTGAGCAGAGGCAGGCAGTCAGAGGCAGGGCAGGAGGCATTGAGAGGCAGTGAGAGGCAGTGAGAGGCGGCGAGAGGTGGCGAGAGGTAGTGACATGCAGTGAGAGGCGGTGAGAGGCGGTGAGAAGCAGTGAGAGGCGGTGTGAGGCAGTAGAAGCGATGAGAGGCAGTCAGTGAGCAGAGGCAGGCAGTCAGAGGCAGGGCAGGAGGCAGTGAGAGGCAGTGAGAGGCGGTGAGAGGCAGTGAGAGGTTGTGAGAGGCAGTCCGTGAGCAGAGGAAGGCAGTGAGAGGCGGCGAGAGGCGGTGAGAGGCAGTGAGAGGCAGTAGAGGCGATGAGAGGCAGTCAGTGAGCAGAGGTAGGCAGTCAGAGGCAGGGCAGGAGGCAGTGAGAGGCAGTGAGAGGTGGTGAGAGGCAGTGAGAGGCGGCGAGAGGTGGTGAGAGGCAGTGACATGCAGTGAGAGGCAGTGAGAGGAAGTTAGAGGCAATGAGAGGCGGTGAGAGGTAGTGAGAGGCGGTGAGAGGCAGCCAGTGAGCAGAGGCAGTCAGTGAGCAGAGGCAGGCAGTCAGAGGCAGGGCAGGAGGCAGTGAGAGGCGGTGAGAGGCGGCGAGAGGTGGTGGGATGTAGTGACATGCAGTGAGAGGCAGTGAGAGGCGGTGAGAAGCAGTGAGAGGCAGTGAGAGGTGGTGAGTGGCGATGAGAGGCGGTGAGGGGCGGTGAGAGGCGGTGAGAGGAAGTCAGTGAGCAGAGGCAGGTAGTCAGAGGCAGGGAAGGAGGCAGTGAGAAGAGGTGAGAGGCGGCGAGAGGCAGTGAGAGGCGGTGAGAGGCAGTGAGAGGCGGTGAGAGGGAGTAGAGGCAGTCAGTGAGCAGAGGCAGGCAGTCAGAGGCAGGGCAGGAGGAAGTGAGAGGCGGTGAGAGCCGGTGGGAGGCAGTGGGAGGCAGTCAGTGAGCAGAGGAAGGCAGGGGTTACATAACACCTGGAGTTACAGCATCCATATGAAAAAACTCATACAAAAATTATGTGTGAATCAAGATTATTTGACAAAAGCAGCTCATCTTTATCAACTACCTACTTTGCGGGCTGGTACAGTTTGTTATATGTCACATCACCCTAGGCCCTCTTAAAGCTAGTTAGGTCAGGTGCGGTCGCAACATTTTCTGCGAGGCCATTCCAGATGACGATGAGAATACATTGGGTGGAGAAAGATTGTAGACGAACATCTGGTGTAGCATGTGGCACGCATACCTTGTGACAATAGCCTTGAGTACAGTTCCAAAATTGGATAGTCTGCACATAGGAGCCTTCCTGCAACTGAATACAGAGGGCCGAGGGGTGTTCGCGGGCATCGTAAACTGCTGAGTTCACTGTGTGTGGTATGTACAGCAAGCTTAGGGGTAGGGGAAGGGTAACCGGTTCTGATGTCACAGCTGCATGCCATGCGGTGGACGGCCTGTGGCCAGTCCCGACCGACCACAGCGGTTGCTGTGTGCGGTGACGGAAGAATGGCTTAGGGACGCAGTGGGCGGAGCTTAGAGCTTGTGTATGGTCCGACTGCACACAGGGCCCGTGAACAGCCCTCAGATAGGTCATAGGTATGCATAGGTTTCAAAAGTACCTATAATAATCAGCTAGCATAAAAACTCATTATAAGAATTGTGGCTGATAACCCTGATTCTGAAGCCACGCCCATTCCATAGATCACACACATCATATCACCTTCACCTTAACTTACACACCACGGCATGTTATATCAATATGTTATATGTATATACCTACACTCAAGGCTCTATATACCCTTACCCAAGGCCCTTACCCAAGATTTACCCTTACCTACACCATGGAACCCATGGGCCTACACTACAAAATAAAATGAATATGGCGCGGTGCCTATTTACACGCGTCAATTATGTCATTGATGCGCCACAATACCTGCCTGTCAGCCATATTGGAAAACAAATGCTCGTTTTTCTAAATACTCATTCTGGCTTTTCTAAGGCTTGCCGAGCTTAGAAAATTTTACCATTAAATTCAGAAGACAAAGTTGAGGGGTGATTTGAATTTTAACAAAAATTGAAGGGGTCCGCTCTCAAATGACCTTGACCTTTGACCCCTCATATCTCAGCCCCCAGAGCTTGCCGAACTTAGATAATTTAGGATATTAATAAGGGTGTCTAGATGCATCAGCTCACAAAATTTCATTAAAATCTGAGGGGTCCGCTGTAAAAGGGTCACGTGACCTCCACGTGGCTGCAAACTTTGACCTGACCTAACTTCCAGGTCAGGGCTTGCCGGGCTTAGATTTTATGCCCATCGTGCTCAGCAGGTCAACTTGCATCTGTGTGCAAATTTTGAGGTAATTCTGAGGGGTCCGCCCTCAATGACCTTGAACTTTGACCCCTGATATCTCAGCCCCCAGGGCTTGCCGAGCTTAGATAATTTTATTCTGTGATGACCAGGTCATGCTGAGTGGCTGTTGTAAATTTGGTGAGATTCTAAGGGGTCCGTTTTTATCATTTTTTCCATCGAATATGAATTTCGAATCTGAATTTGAATTTGAAGCTAAGTATATAAACGTAATACGAAACACGGCGCGGAAAACATTCATAGCCGTGATGAAGGGAAATTTGAATATGGCAGCAGTTTCAAATGACAATTTCTGCGCGTTAGCGGCGATTGTGGCGCAGCCCACTTTTTCTCGCGCGTTTCAACAATACTCCGCTTCTTTACTATTTTATCCCGGTACCGTGCGCCCCGCCCCGGCCCCGGAATAGCCGAACTCTGCCCCAACTTCTCAAAAGCTGCCCCGATTTCTGCCCCTGCCCCACTGTGTCTGCCCCGACGAGATCTCGTCGAACCCTGCCACGTTTTGTAGCCTTGCCGGTTGGTGCCTGGTGCTGATGGATTCTGAAAATGATTGCCAGGGTGGTCAGACTGCTAAAATGAAATGTTGTCATTTGTTCATTCCAATGCAAATTCTTCTGCTATGTGGTGTGTTCAGTGTTGTGCATTTGGCATTGAGTATTGTGGCTCGTAATCGTGTGTCAATTTCTGTCGAGTGAATTCTGAAGATGCAGGAGCTCTCCCAATTCTGTGTCTGCCTTAATTTTGGACTTTGGGGCTGCACCAGATAGTGTCACTTAAGTTCTCCCTCCTTGGTGCACTAAGATGTTGGTGAATTTTTAATGCTTAAGCACCCTCAACTTGGCAGAAATTGACACCTATTCTCATAACATATTTCTTGTTGAGCTGCTGTTCTGGTGCAGTGTTGTCCAATAAAAATATGTGCCACTACACTCTTGGTAATTAGTATGGGAGGAGCAGTTGTTATTGCCACCCATGCTCAGTGCTGGAGTTTTCATTTCCATTTTCAAACTTGGCACTGTACCTGAGGATAAAATATAGCTGGAGGGGGAAGTACCTGCCAAATCAAGGGTAAAAAATTAAAATTGATGCTGGAGTTCAACTGACTTTTTTATTCCTACTAAATCTGTAAATGATCCTTGTTAATGCAGCAAATTTAATCAGGTAATTCATTGAGATGAGGCTGCATGACCCAGTCTTACTAACCTAACCCATCCTAATCTAACCTAGCCCTACCCATCCCTACACCTACCTACACTTGACACATATGTTCCTCTGACAGGAGACTAGGCTGGGTCAGGTTAGGCTTGGATTTGGTTGAGTTAATAATGGATTGTCATGTTTGCTGATTATTATCATTTTTAGGTTCAAGACATGGAAATGAAAATGTATCATTGCGAACCCATTTGGACCTCAGTTTCAGTAATACTCATCAATATTTCATGTCCATGGGCTGCAACATCAAAGAATGATGTGGGCGTGGAATGTTGACTTGGATGCATCACATTATAGCATGAAAACTTTAAAGACTTGGGAGTGCTGGCAGCTGAATTACCATTTATTTGTTAAAGAGAACAAAATATGTTGACCTGCCTGGCGCCAGGAAAGGTCCTACAACACTGTGGCTGGTGTGGCATGTCAGCTCTGTTCCAGTGCCATACAGTCTGGCCAGAAAGAAGATATAAAGTTTATTCAAGTTTTCATAAACTCCAGTATTCCAAGTCCAAAAAGAAAGTCCAGGTAACAGTAACTTTACAATTTTGCACACTGCAAGCTTAGAATATTGGGCACTGGTCAGTACCATGCCAGTGCCCTAGTTCAGAATATCACACTGAATAATATCTACACTGTTTGCTGCTTAGTGCAAAATCTGTCAGGCAGCATCACTCAAGATTCACACAGCATAGCCCTGCTGGGGAATTCAAATGGTCAATAAAAGGATATAAGATCTTTCCATAAACACCTACTACAAATTAAATATTAACTACAAAATAATTAGGATATGTGCAATCTTCCCTGGCTGCCAGTGGCTAGCTTTAACCCTCGCCCGTATTGGTGTTTTGCCAGCCGCGAACGTAACGGAAAGGGGGGGGGGTGGAGGTCCGTTGGATCCCCTCCTTGCCGTTCGGCCCCTCAACGAGCTAGAGCTTCGCGGAAGAAACGAGCGTGCTGCCCGTGGTGAGAGGAAGCCGTTGATATCCAATTTTAACCCTCGCCCGTCTGGGGGGGGGGGGTCGAACGGACCCCCCCCCCCTCGGTTTTTCGCGAATAACTCACGTAAAAAGCGGCCGATCGCGACGAAACTCTCAGTACTTTCACGTCAATCAATTTTACACCTACCCTGAAAATTTCATGACCGTGACCCAAATGACCTTTGACCCTGTGACCTTTTTTCGAGACCATGTTTGGCCGGAATCGCGATTCGGCGTATGTCGGCTCGCATTTTAACCGCGCGTTTGCAGTCTTTTCGTAATTCCAAGTGTTCAGACATGTGATAGGATGCTGCTCCCATGTATGAGGGTGGGCGTCAAGGTCACCTGAAGGTCAGGTCAGGTCACTGTTCTTTGATGACCTTGGCTAATTTTTTCGAGTTTTACATGTTTCTAGGCCAGTTTTTTAGCTGAAATTGAATTTAGCAACCATATGAACATTTACGAAGTACCTAGTTTTGGTGCCTTCGTAACATGTTACGAAGCTGTCAGAGGCGGTTGACACCTACTACGAATACCCGGTGGTACCCCTACTGGTTGACCTGACCTGACCTGACCCGACCTGGCCTAAATGCATGAAGACATCATCTGTGATCAAAACTAATATGGTATTCGTGATCAACACCCCGAAATACTCCATAGCAGCCACACTTTACGACGTTCTAACAGGTCCCGATTTTCACGACTTTTGGGTCATTGACCTGCCCTTGAAGGTAAACCAATGACCTAGAACCATAAAGTTGGGTGCCATCGGCTTCCTCTCGTCACGGGCAACACGCTCGTTTTTTCCGCGAAGCTCTAGCTCGATCAGGGGCGAAACGGCAAGGGGAGGGGGTCAAAGGACCCCCCCCCCCTTATACGTTCGCGGCTGGAAAAACACCAATACGGGCGAGAGTTAAGATCCTAGGTTACTGGTTGACCTTCCAGGTCAGGGCAATGACCCAAAAGTCGGGAAAATCGGGACCTGCCAGAACTTCGTGAAGTGAGGTTGGAATGAGTTTTTGTGCTGATCATGAATTTCAAGTTACAGTTAGGTCTGATCACAGATTATGTCTTTATGCAATGAGGCCAGATCGGGTCAGGTCAGGTCAGGTCAACCAGTAGGGGTCCTTCCGGGTACTCGTAGTAGGTGTCAGCCACCACCGGCAGCTTCGTAGGATGTTACGAAGGCACCAAAACTACTTCGTCATGGGTTCTAAATTCGAAATCAGCTCCAAAAACTAGCCTAGAAGCTAGAAACCTGTAAAACTGGAAAAATTGAACCAAGGTCATCAAAGGTCAATGACCTGACCTGACCTGCACGTGACCTTGGCACCCAGCAAAATGTATGGGACCAACATCATTTGACATGTTTGAGCGTTTAAAACCACAAAAAGACTTCAAGCGCGCGGATAATGTGAGCCGACACACGGCGAATTGCGATTCCGGCCAAACATGCTCTCGAGAAGTAGGTAGGTCACATATCAAAGGTCATTTGAGTCAGGTTCAATAAATTTTTCGTGTATGTGTAAAATTGAACAACTCGAGGGCACCACAAGTTTCGTCGCGATCGGCCGTTTTTACGCGAGGTTTTCGCGAAAAATCGGCCGAGGGGAGGGTCAGTTCGAGCAGTAGAGTAATCTTGGGTCAGTTCGACCCCCTATAATTGCGAGGGTTAATACCCTTTTTCATGCTGAGCTAACTTCAGTGACTGAAAATTTGATTGATATGAACATTTTACAATTGGGTGGCTAATTCTTAGATACTCTTAATTTGTACTTTGGTTAATTCTAGTCCTCTTAGCCACTGGTGTTTTTGGTGCGCAGGAAGTCGTACATGCTTGCTTCAATTACTTTGTCTTTAGTTACTCTGGAGTCTTGACTACCTTTAAATTATATCCATTCCCTCCCTTATCCTATATCTGTTTCATATGTTTCATGATTTCTTCTTCACATGCATGATGCATTAACCAAATATTGCAATATTGTCCATTGTGCTGCTTCAGCCTTAGATAAACTGTGACAAGTCCTTTATCTGGGAGGACAACCCTCAGATCATTGATCAAGCACCATTGGTGTACCTACTTGAATTGAAGTACAATTTTTGTGGTTGAATCCTTCTTTATTCACTCTTCTTTCACTTTTCACTCTCACTCTTCTGCTCTTGTTCCCAGGTACCACGCAGAAGCTGTTCTTAACACCAGGCTGAAAAATTTCAAGAGCCATGCCTAAGAGCAACAAACAATGGGCGTGGCGCATATCATTTGATGTTGCTTGTCTTCTCATAGGTAAGTGGACCGTGCTCGTTCGTTACCGTGCTGTGGCGTTCTGCTATGCCTGTAACGTGTGTCATCTGTTATGATGGTATATCTTACGAGTATGTCTGAGTCATTTATCAGCATACATTTTTGGCGTTTCAATTACCTACCTTACTGTATGATAGGAATTTATATATTTCCTGCTCAAGTTGTGTGTGTTTTATTTTGGTGTAGATGGAGTACATCTTTTGAGCATCATTTTATGCATCGCATAATTTTTGTAACTGAAATGCATGACATGCTGACCACTATATTTGGCAGTCATTCAAATTTCAATGTAAACAAGAACATTGGTTCTAGACATGCTTTCAAAGCAAAATATTGACGCAATGAGGGATGCTATCTTCGGGCCGCCTTAGCCAGCATATTGTATTACAAGACCGAAGCTGTTTGGAAATATTGGCCGCATTTGTTAAAAATAGACTGCTATGGTTCCAAATAGAATGAAATCAAGCAAAATAGATTCTCATGAATAGACATGGAATAGAGTAACAATGGAATATTGACGCTGCTTGATGTGGAATGGCAACACATATTTTTACAATTACTAACACATATTTTTTTACAATTACTGAGTCAAAGGGAGGGTGAGGTGAATGTAGTCCCTGAGTTATTTAATTATGTGATAGAGGTTAAGGCAAAAGCCGTATGAGGTAAAGCGTTCAGTAGTCTGGCTAATTTTATCCGCATCTTTGAAAAGAGAGTAATCGAAGGCCAGCTAACCAAAGAGCAATCGCCGTCGGTTAGGTATTCTGTTTGGAGTATAACTGGCCTCGGGTAAGGCCGGTAAGGCCAGTTGCGGAGCTACGAAATCATCGGAGGTGCAACCTGCAAACGATCTTTCGACCTTCACTAACTCTAATATATCGACACAATGCTTGCTTGTCATCGTTGATATTATACTAATAAGAAGCAGTTGTATGTCTATTTGTCAATGTTAATGAACAAATGAACGGTCATTGATCCGAACTCAGCTAAGATTAAAGATAATAATGAGTATGTCATTCAATGAGCATGTCTAATGTCTTACGGGATTTAGGGGCTTTGACGGATGTGTGTATCGCCATCCATCGTTTACTTGTCGTTTCGTTTGCTACAAACATATTAATCGAGTCCCCAAAAGCACAGTCTGTCTCGACTGTTCTCGACGATAGCGATCAGCGAGGGCGTCGCCGTTTCATGAATAGAAAATCGCCTTGTCCTTTTCGCAGTGTTCGGCAGCATAGGCGGTTACAACCGGGTGCCGCCGCCTCAGACCGGGCTGTTTTGCGATGACCTCTCGATCCGATATCCGTATATTGCCAAAGACACAGTAACAGACGCCGCTCTCTATGTAGTGGGTGCCATCCTTCCCATCACTCTGGTAAGTTGACGTCGCCTCCTTGCCATGCGAGCCCACATGTGTAAATAACGCCTTCACTGGCTAACATGAGCGACACATTGGCCTGGCATGTGTCGGCATTTTGCCAAACTGAAATGCTGACGAACTAACAAAATCTTTCGCGATTTCTCTTCTACGAGCCGTTCACATTTACAGCCTCTGTCCACCATGCAGTGGTGATGGTTAAAGTAAATTAACTTTGTTTTTGGGCTCTGTAAAACTTTCAACGTGAATCGAGTGGGCGTGCCCACTGCACACCTCTGCATACGATTCCACCGGGGGCTGAATCTTATTCCATAAAGCGTATGGATTCTATCACATTCTCATTCTTCTGTGAGGGGCTGTCCTTTTGGGTGGCTTTTGCGCCGAGGAAACTTCCCGTTGCGATTTGAGTGCATGGAAGCGGTCAGGACAGGGTTGTGTAGCCTGCTGCCGTGCTCATCTCTTTGGCACTCTCCTGTTCATCGAGTGTTGCAGACCGATGTCTGTTTGTTTGGAGCGGAGGACAGCGGCTGCACTGAGTGCACGCTTACTCTGTGATCTGTCACTACGGGGGATGTTGGCTAGCGCTGACAGAGTGCACTGGATTATGTGTGTTTTGGGTGTTGCTGATAGCGAGTCTTCCTATTAACTATCCCTCTGGTGTTTTAGCAGTAGGTAGTAGCCGTACATAGGCAGTAAAAAACTAGGTAGTTTTTAAACCAGTTTTCATGCACGTCATCAGTCTGTCAATGCTCACAATTAGCGTAGGTTTGAAGAATTGATCATTTGAAAGTTTATGCTCATTTGCTGACAACCTGAACATTTTAAGATGGCAGCATTCTAGGTGAGGTTGCATATTAAAACCGAGTAGGAATAATATGTATGCATATACTCCACCGATACACGCTGGAAAAGAACGAGTGCGTTTAGAGGCGCTGAGGCTTAATGATCTGTTTTTATACCAGAATCTCTCTTGGCGCGTTTGTATGCTTGGCCTGCTTTGACGGCCCATCTAGCGAGTCGCCATGCCCGAGTCGGTGCCTCCGCTGTGCTGTCTCGGACGACTCACTCTTGTCCCAGTCCGTCGGCGGGCGCCGCCCTGTCTCCGACTGCCTCTCCTGCCTCGGCCGTTGCCTCCGGGCGCCGGACAGAGGAGCACGCAGCTATGACCCGGCTCCGTCCCGTCTGTCTATTTCAGTGGGCTTCTCTGTGCTAGCGTTTTACCTGGCCGGCCGGCCGTTCGAGCGCGGCTTCTACTGTGACAATGAGTCGATCCGGTACCCGTACCACCACGGTACCATCTCGTCCACCGTACTCTACTCGGTCGGGTTCGCACTCAATATGGTGGCGGTGAGTGTGGCCAGACAATCCACACCGGCGGCGGTGAGGCATCTTCGTCTGCCCCTCTTAACTAGCCTCGGCGACACGTGTAGATATCGGGCAGGTGTAGTGATAGTGACCATCCAGAGACTATCCCCCCCCCCCCCCCCAATGTGATCCTCTGGTCTTATTTCCACTGTCATGTTTCACGGCACGCTGATACCCGCCTCTACCAGGTATTGGTGCTTGGGTTTCCATGGAAATGTCGTTGAACTTGCCAAATCTGTTAACATTTTCAGGAGAACCGAAGCGCCATTCCCTGGTAGTGGCGGGTAGCGACGGCCCGTGAAACGGCCCTGTTCGTCCGTGCTCCCCCCCCCCCCCCATCCCGGGCAGTCAGCGGATTGTATTATGGCAGGATGATTGCCAACATTTGCTCGCCGGCCAGTGTGGAGAGAAGGCTGTCCGGTGTCCGTTTTCAGCTATTCCATCTCGTACTCCGCTTCCCCTATTCGATTTCCTTATTGTCACATTCCCCTGGTGGCCGCTGTCCCTGATTTCCGCTGTCCTTGAATTCCGCCGTCCTTGATTTCCGCTGTCCTTGGTGTCCGCTGTCTGCCGGTCCGCTTCCCCTGCGGTCCGCTGTCCCTGTCCAGTGTTCACTCTCCGACAATCACGGGGGTAGTCAGGATAGCCGAACGGCCCAGCCAGGTGCGGAACGTCATACGTCGTGTCGCTTGACGTTCGATGTAAATGGCTTACACACGATTTAACGGTCTGTTTTGGTCTAATAACACGTGGTGAACAGGTTTGCAGCACCATAGATAGATCGAACTCACCCTAACCCAGCACCCGAAAAGTTAAAATTGACGAGGCAATTTCTGTTTCTCGGTTTCCGCTTATGACTTCAACTGCTCGCATGTTTGTTGCATCTTATTTCGTTCCTTCCTTTACGTTTGCTGGATGACTAAGATCTGCCCGTCGTATTAGCTTTTTTCGTAGTTAGTAACGGTATGGCTTGATGATGTTGTCGAGCTCTTCCACGCAAATCTGTCGTTTCAAGCGTCGTCGCACGCGGCTTCTGATCCCAATCTTCGCCTCTTTTTCATCGCTTCACTCGACTAGGAAGAACTGTCGCTATTCTTCAAGGCCATAGGTGCTTTTACAGGATTTATCGAGTACGATTTATGATTTTTTCTTCGATTTATGATTTTCTCCTTCGATCCGGGCTGTCTCAAGTCAACAACTCTATCCACCATCGCTTGTTATCTGGCTGATATAAGGTGCAGCGTACCGAAATGAATGTCGGGTTAGTGTCGGTTCAGTCATCACTCCACCTCGCCACACCGCATTCCGCAAACGGCTCGCGTTGTGTGAGCGACCTCCGGCGTTCGCTGTGGTTGCCAAGGCCATGAACACTCGCCTGGTGGTGACTGTGCAGTTGGCTTGCACACACGGCTGTGTGCGTATGGTTGGGACTTGAGAGAGGGCCACGCTACATAGGGCCTTGGAGCCACGTTGGCTGTACCGCTCGCCGTTCTGACTTTACAACTCCACACGAAATGTTGGTCGTCTGGCGCCCGACGTTGGGGAGTTATGTTCGCTGAACGCCGTGCTATTTCGATCGAACGTGCTGACACGCTGTCATTCGATCGGTGGAAAACCGGGTTGGCCCCACCCATCCGCCTCGTCACTGTCACAGTGTGTGTGTGGGGGGGGGAGGGGTGCGTGATCCTGAGACTGTCATTCGGAGCGCAGCTTTACATACGGGTGCGTTCGGCTTCGCTCCACATTACGACCTCCGTTTTTTTTTCTGCTCTGTTTCCCAGTTCTAGTATACAGTGTATCCTGCTGACACTGGGGCCCTCTGAGCGTTGTTGGCCACCGGAGTGAATTTTCGCACAGATATAGTTCCTGCGTTAACCGGTCTATAACAGTCGCCTTTGAGGCTAAATAAATAATTGGCTGTTCCGGTACGGTAGAATTAGAAATATACTTATGTTGCATATTAAGAGAAAATGCACGAATTTGCCTCGGCCCTGATGTAATATTGGAACGTATTGCATGGGGCATGGACGCAATTCATGAAATATTGCCTCTTGGGGCAGTGCATATGTAATTTTACTATGGTGCAATCAAAAGCGTTTGACGGCTCCCGATGGGTAGGTTTAAAAATTAAGTGGAATGGTGGGGAGCGTGCCTCGCTATTCGGACTTGTGTGAATAGCGTCCATGTTAGCCCCCGAGCCTCTGACCAGTACGCTGGCTCTGGTGCCATGCAGGAAATTGCCGCCACTGATACCATGCAACGTTAAGTCACTCTTGCGTTATTGCGTATAATTCCAGAGCGAAACATGGGTCGCGTTTTGCTTTCAACATTCCTTTCCTATTACGTTTACCGGCAATCTTGAGTTTGTATACGTATCATTTAGTGGTAATTTGGACAAGCCATTCCGATGGCATTTATTATTTATACTTAAAGGTAGTGTGCCAGCTTTCTTGGACCGTATGGAGTTAATGGCCCAGATAAGGAGAACCGGATTTTTAGAACTTATCCATACCTTCAAAACTCATGGAAACGTCTTAAATTCTTCAAATTTTGAGTACCCCAGTGCGAAATTCGCCCCGACGGGTTGTCGGTCGTACCCCAACCACATTTCACACCACTATGAACAATAAATGCACACACTGAAATCGCTATTACCGATATGCTCATCCAATCAAGTTTCGATAAACCCGTTCATCATCAGCTCCTGCGGTTTCGAACACGCCTGTTAGGTGGTGCGGTGGACCACGCCCAAAGTCAGGGCCCCGGTAACGTGAGGTAGCCGAGTCAGGGCAGCGTGCGCTGACCCAAGCCGGAGCCGCGCGTCCTCCCGGTGTCATGTGATAGCCCGGGGCCGCCGACTCGGCTACCTCACGTTACCGGGGCCCTGGCTTTGGGCGCGGCTTCTGCTCATACTTTGTGGTGCGGTGGTGGTGCGTCGGGCTGCGCGCTCTGACTTCGGCCAAGAAAAATGCGTCAGCTGATCATTGTCATTTCTGCCACTTGCGTGTGGTGAAATGGGGTCATAACTTATAAGACGGCTTTATCATATCAATTATTTTACATAAAATCATATTTCAAACCATAAATAATGTTCGACAGCCAAATAAAAGAAACAATACCAAAACGGGCTTACAGTTTAAGGCTCGACATTGTGTTGTCTACGATTAGACAGCTGATAAATCATTCCCGTACGTCGTATGGTCGTAACACTATAATGACCTTTGCTTATTGTCACAAGTGCGCCGCATTCGCGATTGTTGCCCGACGCCTGTTTGCAGGTGAGCCCACTACAGTTGTTATACATATCTAAAAACCGATAAACTTTTAGGCGAAAAAGGCACTATTCCAGGCCCATTTTTTGATTTTGTTTGCGATATTAGGTAAAAACAGAAGCTTCTTATCCTAGGAAAAATAAAATGGGAAATCTTTCAAAGGTGGCACACTACCTTTAATACTAGTAGGTATGCTGGTAGATGCTTGTGGATTGGGAAACGGAAACATACATTTATACGTGCTTACGGAGGCCCACGATGCACATGTGTTGGCGAACATGATGATATATTAATTTTACGGTTATGATCAGTTTATCCAAGTTATTCCGCACAACAGTTTTGGAAGTGCGGTGCTCTTAGGGAAAGTGTCAGTCGTATTGAAGGGCTTGTGCTACTGTGCAGTGTGCAAGCCTAATGTAAAGTTGCCTTTACCACCTCATAGCACATGCCATCACCGCGTCGCGCTGTATTCTTGCTACTTGCGCACTTTGCGTGGCCTCGACCATTTCTAGGAGCCAGGAGGTGCCTGTCCGCCTCCGGAGCGTCCAGGGACCAGTCGCGCACCATGCAGACCTCCACAGCCGCCGTGCGAGCTGTGCCCACCCTCCGGCGTGGTCCGCCCGCGCCCACAGCCTCCCTGTCCTCCATTGCAGTGGCCGTGCCGCTGCTGGTCTTCTTCACCGTTGGCCAGCCGTTCGAGCGGGGCTTTTTCTGTGACGACGAGTCCATTAGGTTTCCGCTGAAACCGGACACGATCACGAACCTGGCCTGTTACGCCGTGGCTGTGACGCTCACTGTGATCATGGTAAGTGGCGGCGGCGGCCGCAGGCCCAGGGTCCCGTACCGTCCGTCCGCCCGCCCGCCCAGTCGCAGTAGCTTTTGTCGCCGGCCGCTGTCGGTCTCTGACTGCGGCCCGACGCGGTTCGTCATTCTTCACGTGGCATCTTTTGGCCATCTGTCTAACCCGTCCAGTACCCAGCAAAAGATTCCGATGAACATTCTCCGCTTCAATACTGATTCCTGACTGTCTTGCGACATTTTTTATAATTGTCTTCAATCTTGTTCTACTAATTATATTCTTCTATCTTTATGTCCTATTTTTACACCTGCTTGGTGATATTTTTCTTAATTTTCTGCTCATAAATCTACCAATAGTTTTGCATCTACCTAACATGTTTCTCACTCTATTAGTCGTTAGTTCTGTCAGTCCTGCTTCGGCCGAGAAGAGTGGAGGGTCCGCATCTGCTTAGCCCCTCAGCTTGGCCACATCCGGCCTGTCTGCTTCACAACACCGCAGTCCTTGGAGTGCGACACCCGCTTCTGTGCATAGTCTGCGGTGACGGATTCCACCCAAGATTCCACCAGCCACCGGCTTTTCACCGCACAAATGCACAGGCGTGATGATGTGACGAACTGCGTCCGCCCAGCGACTGACAGATGTCCTGACCTGCGTTACGCTGGACCTGCTTGGGTCATGGGTCTTGGAATTCGCTCACGGCGGATTTGTTAGCTCACACAGTCTCCTGGTAACATAGTTGACATGTATACAACCCGCCGGAATTGCCACGACGTCCGGTTTGTTTATGTGCATTGCATGCTTGGATCAGTTGTAGTTTGCACAGGGGATAGTAAATGAAGTCGGCGAGAAAAGATTGATGTGCTTATATGTGGTTCAAACTCAAAGAAACACTGAAATCATCAAAATTAGATCATTAAAAAGAATCATCAAAATCATCAAAATTATTCATTTATCTTCTTACTCAGTCGATTTGTTTTATGTTGTCGTTCTTCGCTATTGTTTGATGTGAACTTTCTTTTAATTGATCTAAACTGCTCATATTGGGTTACTGTACAGTTCATAGCCGTGTTGCTATGTGATGCAGTGTGCGCTGAGCACTGTGCCTCGCTGTCTCAGTTAAGGTATACAGACATGATCCCCCATAGCTTCACTGAGGTTCGACATCTTGAAACCAAATGAACACTGTTCCGTATTGAAATTGTGTTCAAATTTTGGAGCAATTATAATGCATAACACAGATCAAAAAATGATTGTTCCGTATTATTATACTTGTGTCAGCTGAAATACAAATTCGGAGCAATATCGGTTGGTTGCTGTCTTGCTGTTTGTGCCACTTTAACCTACGCCGTGCGTGGGTCGACGTTCTTTGTACTTGGTGTGCGTATTTATTGGAAGCATGATTTCACCGAACATACTTGGCATGGGGACCATTTTAGAGCACGGTGATACCGACTTTAATTATATTGAACGTGTGCATTTAGCACTTAAACTTGGCATGTAATGTGAACACGACTCACTCAAGGTGAACGAGAAGAATGAGTGTTATTAATTCGAAAGGAGATCCATGTAAGAGGTTTGTGTCCGGGGCTTTACGGGACAGTCCCGCGACCCCGTCCGTCCCCTACCACCCTCTCCTCTCCGAGCTCCTGTCGAGCTGCACGAGAGGGTCGTCTATCTCCTCGGCGCCTCGGGCTACCCACATCCCTCTAAGTCAGGTCCCGCGTGTGACACACAGTCTCGTGCGCCGGTGGACCCGGGGTAACTACCGAACTGGTGACCGGGCCAGAAACATGTTACGCTCGTCCGCCTACCATCGTGCCGCTAATGGAATCCGGCCGGTGACTGTTTTTATGACGTCATGGCCGCATTCACTGACGTCACGTAGCGATCAAGTGTCAGCGGTGCATACCAAGTACGGACGGTGAATCATTCTCCGGTCGCGATATAATGGTTTACGACCTAATAGGCCGTGTTGTAGAGTTGCAATGTTTCCCCCAAAGGCTGCTACCGGCACCGCCCCGCCCCACAAAAATTTTCTGGGATACCGGCATGCTACCACGCCCCAAGCAAAAACACCACCAAATTACCGGCATGCTAAAAAACCTGCATTGTTGATTCTAGCTTACCCCTACAAGAGATGCCACATTTTGGCAATTTCAGTAGGTACCCATCCCACCCAGCAGCCACTCTATCACAAAATGTATTTTGCAATGGCTAAGATTGTTGTTCTTACAATTTGATAACCTCTTAGTGTCCAAAGTTTGAATATATGCTAATAATTTTTTGTGCAAAACCAAAAATACCGGCATGCTACCGGCAAGACATGCCAGATACCACGAAAAAACCTGCGGTAGTGAAAAATTACCGGCATGCCGGTAGTGCGGTAGGGAAACTTTGCAACTCTACCGTGTTGGTCCGTGTGACGTTTGTATATTCGTGATTCATCTTCGTGACGTCACAGCTACTCTCGAAAAGATGTAGGACATCGCGGTCCGCACAGCTGGTTCTATTGTTAGGTTGCTCGTTGCACATGCTGTGCTATCTAATCTTGCGAGAAACCGCTCACATGTGGTTGCCTTCAGAACCGCGGATTGAGTACTTTCCGGGTGCCGGTATCAATCGCTCTGCAGCGGTATTGCAATTGTCGCGAGATATCGAGCAGTGCCCAGGAGTGACGCACAGCCGCATTGCATGTCACATTCTACTGAGCAGCGAGTATACACTGATATCATTCCTGTAATCCAATTACTACCGCTACGGAAATCTGAGATGGGGCCATGGTGCGGCTGGGGTGTTAGAATCAGTCTCCTCTTACCATTTTCACATTCACCCACGGCTCCGCTTTGTGGTCTACGTGGGCTGGGTCGAGGCTCTCTCGCCTCTGCAGACGGCTTGTGGCCCTGATCTTTGGCGTGACATCAGCTCAATGAAGATAACCGTCTCCGAGCGTACGCTGCCCAACGACAGACGATTGCAGAAGTCATGCGTGACTTGCAGCGGCGGTGGTGTTTGCGACTACTGCGCTCCCTCGAACCTTCAGAGAAGCTCGTTGTACCTCCCCACAAACTTTTTCCTATAGCAAACATTCGTACGCGATGGAATCTGCAGGGCTTTGTAAGGGTCTGTTAGCAGTCCACATGAGGATTGAAACCCATACAAGCTGGAGCGACTGCTCAGGCCTCGGGAGCACAGACACCGTTGCAATCGAGCCTTGCAGTTGTTCCGGCGGATTGATTGGCTAAGGCCCATTATCTGGCCTTCTGGTGGTTAGCAAGACTTCACTCGCCTATCAAAGGTTCAACTTGCAGCGTTGTAAATGCCGGGGTTTCCTAGTAGTATAAGTAAACCTTCCGCTCCCTGCAGTCAACTTATGGGTATTGTGTAAGCTTAGTTGTCCGTCGCAGTGCGGATGATGGACTTTGGATGGACGAATTTCATACACACAGGCTCCCATAGTAGATGACACCTAACATGAGTGTATTTAAGGGTAATCCATTCCATAAGCAAACGCTCGCAGTCTGCAGAGGTGCCTTTGGCTGGACGTTCTGCCGGCTATGTCTGAGCGTGCTCTCTCGGATATTGACGCGAGGTCGTTGCTGTTTCGGAACCGGGTCAGACCGGGCTCTATTGATCGAGCCTGGCAGACCAGGCTGAGGGCATATTGTACCGATACAGATAGAATGAAACAAATGCCACTTAGTTGAATGGGTGATGGTGAAGAGATCATCTTCGCATGCGCTCTGTCCTGATTACTAACATCTACTGATAGACACATCTTGCATGAACTTTTAGCTTCCATGTTTGTCGTGTGGTTGGCGCATGAACTTCTTCATTGTGGCAGAAGGTGCTCTTTATTTCACTGTGTCTTATCTTTATTTCACTGTCTCCAGTTGCTTACCTTGTTAGCTGGTGCTTGAATTTGGCGAATTACTGTTGCGCTCTCTTGTTTTTAGAGTGGTATGCGAGTATTTATTCGCCGTAGCTGTGTCAGAGCGAGTAAACGCTTTTTAAATTTTGCATTATATTGTGTTTATTTATTTCCATGTGTACAAACATTGCATATCACGCTGTTTTTTATTTACGTAGAGACAGTAAGGCAACTTGTCATTTATTCACGGTAAAAATGCATCATACGACTGTCTCCATGGTCGCAGTACCGTGGCACAAAACTAACAAGTGTGCCATGACTGTTGTGCAGATGTCGATAGTGGAGTACTTCCACTGCAAGCACTGCCACCGCCAGAAGACGATGGAGGTGTGCCGACTGAAGGTGCACCCGTGGTTCTGGGCCATCTACCAAATGGTGGGCGTGTTCGCGTTCGGCGCCGCCTGCTCCCAGCTCGCCACCGACATAGGTGAGACCAAACGAACAGCGGTTAGCCCCGAAACAACAGCCGTGTAGTCGAATAACAGCCGTGGGAATGTGGTGAGCTGCTCTTCGAATGACTAAATTTGCGGTCTTATCTCTTTTCTCTGGATGTTGCGGAGTCTGAGGCTCGATTGGCTATGTGATTTGTGACTTGAACTATTTTTATATAAATGGCTTTGAACCATGCCCTAGTTTTGTTTCGTTAGTATAATGTATGGTATTATATTTGCGCCTTGGAAACCGACTGCCGATAATCTGTAATCACAGATGGCTGGCTCGGTGCACTGCGGGCACCGATGGTCTCTGGGCCGCGACTATTCTATTCTGTCTCGGCTGGCCACATTACCCAGCCCCGGTGCCAAACGACGCTTCCTGGCTCCGGGCCGCCCGCCTCTCTCGCCCGTGACGTCAAACCACCCACCCATGGCCTGCTAGTTGTGTTGGTCATGGTGTGACGTCACTCGATATATGTGACGTCACCCGGTCAGCCGGAGTCCCGGGTGAGGGTCAGCCACCTTCGGCTCCCCGGGCGCCCCCCCCCCTTTGTTAGCTGAGATAGGTTCGGAGTCAGTGACGGTGAATGAAACCGAATGATTACCTATGTGGGTCTTTGGACTCATGAACTCTGGATAATCGAAGGACACAGAACAGGCACCTATTGTTGTACCAAGTACCTCTATGATCAGATCAAAGTAACAGGAACTTGCCTACCGTTTCGAAAACGGAGACTTGTGAATTCGTTTGGGCTCCAGCTACTGCTTGATGTATCAGCTAATCAAATGCCCCTGCATTGTATATGTCATTAAGATTTATATGGTGCAACACTGCTTTGAGCGTTATTATTATCGGGATCTCATCAACTGAACAACAGCATCTCATAAATATGTGCGTTATTTTTTGCAAGTTTTACAGATTACTGGCTCAGTTGTCATTCCATGCATCACGATAAATGTAAACAAGTGCTGCAAACGAGCAACCGATACATCGGTTTGTCGTTTGTTCGTTTGTTCATGTCGCGTAACATCCTTACAGCGCTGTCTTGTTTATATAATGTTTATTACACTGTTCATATTACATAGTCATATTACAATGCTCCTTGACAGTCTGTAGGTTTACCTGCGTGTTAGTATGTATTCACTCTATTAACCCGCGCCCCGTAGGGCTACCGGCGGACCCCACCACCCGTAGGGGGGGGGGGGGGGGGCCGTTTCGGCCCCCCCCTAAGATCTCGGACATTTACCGGCCGATTTTCAAAATTAAAACGGCGATCGATAGCCCCACCAGGGAACTACCTTGTGACCAAATTTCATTGACCTAGGTCAAACCGATGACGTCACAGGTCAGGTCAAAGGTCAGATTTTCACCGTTCACAGGCATTTCAAGAAATGTGTTGTGAAATCGAGTAAATTGGGAAGTTATTGAAAACCATCGATGGCACATTGTTCGTCAAACATATACTCTGCTATCTGAGGTCACTGATACCAGGTCAGGTCACAGCGAGGTCAGGTCACCGGGGGTCACAATATGAAAGTGTCGTGTGATACATGTTTTATGGTCCATTTTACATGACAAATGCGATTATGTGGGTCAGACAGCCTTTGGAGCCAGCTAAGGTCACATTTTGGTCAAGGTCAAGTCAAGGTCAGGTCAACTTAGGTCAAATTTCAAATTTGATGTTTTTGCATAAAATGGGTATCCATTCGATGCAGCTCGTCACGGGGAGTCCAATGGTGGTCTTTGTTTTGCTCTACTTGGTCTAGAATTGCCAAAAATTGAGTTTGAAAATTTGACGTCATCATTTTTGCACAGTGTTTTCGCTATAACTTGGCCAAAAATCGAGATATCGATCTGAAATTTGGATGTAGATAGATGACGGTAGGTTCTATCACATATATTCCGTTTTTTTCGAAACTCAAAAAAACTATCTGGATTTTTTGGCTAATATATCCAAAAAATTGCATTTTTGATTTTTGGGGGTTAAAACTCGAAAATTTCAAAAATCCGAGATAGCAGTTTTGTAGCCTTGTCAATTCTACACCTTTTATGTCTAGATCATTTGTCTGTATCTTCGAAGCTGTAGGCCTGACAGCTCTTCTCGCGAAGGTCTTTTTCGGTCGAAAATGGCAGAACATGACGTCATTCTGACGTCATTTGTGGCCAACTTATCATAGCCTCTGGAAAAATGTTTGGTCACAATGTGTAAAATTGATGCCCGGAGGGGTCCTGAAAGTTTGGTGGCGATATCTCCAGCCGTTTAGGAGATATCGAGGGACAGGGGGGCCGTTTCGCCCCCCCCCCCCTACGGGGCGCGGGTTTAAGCGTGCTGCAGTGTTCAGACCACTTGTTCAGACCGCGGTGGTCCCGCTCCGCAGGTAAATACTCGATCGGCCGTCTGCGTCCCCACTTTATCGCCGTGTGCAGGCCGGACGTGCTGGAGAACGGCAGCTGCACCGATCACACTTACATCACGAACTTCAAATGTCTGGGCCCAGACGAAAAGGCCATCAGGGAGGCGAGGTACGGACGGGGTATGGAGGGGGAGGGTGAGGGATGGAGGACGGAGGTCATCAAGGAGGGAGTAGATCGGAGAAGGATGGAGCTAGGCAAGAGCTATAGTGCATTGTTAATGGTGTCAAGTGCTTTTGCGAGGAACATAGCGACTAGCGAGTATAGATATGTGAAGAATCGTTGACCTTTTACTCGAAGAAATTAAATAAAGGCCAAAAATTATATTTCATACGGTGAGCTTTTGGCTACAAGATTTTATCAAACCAACAAAATGTCGCGCCACAAAATTTATGCTGACATGATGCACGATACAAAATTCATGTTGACTTGAATTTTATATCGTGCCATTTTGTTGGTTTGACAAAAGCTTGTAAGTTGTAGCCGAAAGTTCACCGTCTCTAATATAACTTTTGACCTTGATCTTATTCGTTCGAGGAAAACGTCAATGATTCTTCATATAGCAGATGTGAAATGTTAATGAATTTGGGGGAGATGAACTGCTTCTTCTCGTGAAAAGTAAAAAATAACAATATTTGATTTCTGTTCCCCGCCTTTTACGCTAACTTGCATGGTTTGCGGGCACGTCTTGATGTATGACGTATGACGTACCTATGAGGCATGACACATACATGGTTGACGTGCGCCAGGCTGTATTATGACACTGTGACGGTCTATTGTATATGACGATAAATATCCTAGTTTAATTGTCTATTTTGCTGTTTTGTTGTTCCCCATAGCATCCTTATATTCATTTCTGACCTTGGTTGCGCTGTCTTTGTGTTTCAGGCTATCGTTCCCGTCCGGCCACGCCTCGTTCTCCTTCTACACGATGGTGTACCTGGCGGTAAGTGGTCACAACATCTCCACGACACACGACCAAACGCCAACCATTCACACGAGCTGACACCGACTGGCGCCTGTTCTACACATGTCCTGACACATTAAGTTCTGTTGAAGGTTTCTGCTATCCCGCTCACCATTCGTTACACCGTGACCGTCATGCCGTACCATTACCATCTGTAACACCATGACCGTCACGGTCATAGTCAGTGTCAGGAGCCATGATCTGGTGCAGAATATGCAAGCGATCTGTTACCGTTACCTTGCACAACCGTCTGACTTTGATCTCTTCCCTCTCAGAAAAAAACATGCACTTCCGTCCCGTCCCTTCCGCTTACCAGTTTTTACTTGCAAAAGCAATGATCCCTCGCTCCCCCTTCCGCTTCTAGTTGCACCTGTAGGGTCATCTGACTCCGCGCTCCACTTCCCTTTCTAGATGTACCTGCAGCGTGCGTGGTCGTCTGACTAACCGCTCCCCTCCCCTCTTAGCTATGCGAATAGGATCATCTGACCCACCCCCACCACTCTCAGCTGTACCTTCAAGATCACCTGAGCCCCTCCCCCTCAGCTGTACCTAGAACACCATCTGACCACTCCATCTCTCAGCTGTGCCTGTATAGTAATCTGACCGCGTCTCTCCTTCCCTCTCCAGCTATACCTGCAGGCGCGGCTGACGTGGCGCGCCACCAAGCTGTTGCGGCCGTTCCTGCAGTTCGTCTGCCTGATGCTGTGCTGGTACACGGCTCTCAGCCGCGTCTCCGACTACAAGCACCACCCGACTGACGTGCTGGCCGGAGCCGTGCTCGGCGCCATCGTGGCAGTGCTCGTGGTACGTCCCCGCGGCCGTGCTCGGACTAGCCGCAGAGCCGTGTTTGGTAGTGGCGAGAGGGAGCGAGCAAGGGCTGGTGCGGGAGAGGAAAATATTGTTTCTTATACCTATTAGGACCTGAACTGGCGACAGTTCTCCGGCCAAAATGCTTTGTCATTGTCACAGGCTTAATGTTGTTGGGCTTGCTTTATTGGTTTTGTAGCTTCTTACGATGCTGATGCCCTTTTAGTCACTTTGTTCCAGACGTTTAATCATAACGGGTCTTTGGATAAGCGTAATTCTCTCTTTTCTTACAGGACGGGTGGGTCCAGAGCCCTCACTTGTGGGCATGTGGCGCCCCTCGGTGACTCTCTTTGGAACCAGCACTTTGTTAGTCGGGCAGCTTGGCAAACAATCTTCCCCGGACCTTGCTGACTCGTTTTCATTTGAATTTGGGGCGTCCGTACATAATGGTCTTTGCGCTACATAGTTTTAGAGTGGAAATTCTGAGCGATTTGGTTCCAGCTATTGATTTTACATTAATTGACGTTTATAGCCATGTGGCATGATGATTATATATGATAAAACTGCAAAGGGACCCGGTAAACTAGGTTGCGGTCCTGCTGCCTGTATGTATTCTTCCACTTCCTGGCATCACGACCAGTTGTCACCACATCCCCGTCCGTCCGTCTGACTTGTCCCCGTGAGTCGTCCAGTGGCCGTCTGACCGGCCCGCTGCCGTCCACAGGCTGTATTCGTCTCTGGCATGTTCAAGAGGCGGTGCGCCGCTGCCGACATCGCGCCCGTCTCCAGACAAAACACCGTCAACAACTCTGAGCCGCTGCAGCCGGTCTAGGGGGCGCCAGACGGGCCCTGCCGTGTCCGCAGGCTGTCCCCGCCTGTCTTTGGTAGTGTTCGCTGGTTGACGGCGATTTCATTGTCTGGCTAGCGGACGCCAGGTCCTTGCCGATGGGCCGCGGTTGTTGAACAGTGTTTTGTCGAACAGTGTTTTTGGCAGGAGTTCGGTCTCCAAGAAGCGGTGTGCGAGGAGGCGAAAGGTCGTGGAGCCTGGCACCACATTGTGTATTACAGTGATGTGCAGAGAGAGGTACAGCAATATTCGGCTCAACTTGCTAACGACAACATTACTCCATTCTCCGACGAAGAAGCTAAATTCCTGCCTCAACGGAGCTTCAACGGTTGAAATTGAATCATATGTTAAAGATGCGAAATTAAAGGCTTTCTGCAGTTATCGTCACTACTAAGAACGTGTCAGCTGCGAAATTGCAAGCATTTCTTGGCTTACTTGTCGTTCGGTGTGTGGAGGTGCGGCAAACTGTTCAATTATAGCTATTGAATGCAAAAATGTACACTTTCGCATGAAGTTGTTACGGATTCGTCCGCATGGGTCGTCTAAAAGGCTTATGTGTTTGGCCTTTGCACGTCAAGTGTATGACCATTTGCACGTAGTTAGTGGAAGAAACACCGGTCGATACCAGAGGTGCAGGCCTGGGCTTGGTAGGATGGATTCAACGAACAGCTTACACTGTACTAAGCTTCCGTTCGGTGCTTGGTTTCAACCATTTGTAACTTGTAAGTGTACGTGTAACTTGTAATGTCACTTGACAGACTACCTGATCAGTGATAGTGTTCTGATATGGTTTGTTAGCGTCGTTGTTTACTAATCATCTCACAGTAGTTTGTCCTTTGTGACTGTGCGTGTTATAAACATAACAAGGATCAGGTCCCATAGCAGTAGAACAGCTGTATGGAGATGTAGCATGTTGACAGCGAGCTTATATTCGCTATATCGTGTTCGTCTGCCACTCAGGACTTTGCGTTGATTTCGTTCAGCAGTGTCAGCTCCTTTCGTGACTGCCACTTCCATTCTCCGAGTAGCTTTTCTATTCCCTATCGATGATCATGTACTGGATGATTCATAAGTATTTCCAATTTTGACACAATGTATTGGTGTTAATTCATATGGTTAGTGCAGCTAAGTTTTCACGGAAGCGACCGTATTTTTCGTTTTATTTCGGCGATTTGATTCGCAGTCTGTGAGCTTGGTTGTGGGAGCGTCAGAGAAAGCGACGTTTGCTATGTGAACCTAAACATGTTTGATCGTAATAAGCGTAGTGCCTTTTATGCCGTAAGATTGTTATCGTTAGTAAACTGATGAATGCGAGCAAGTTTTTGGGGTTCGAGTATTTATGGAGACCAAGCTGGCTCTTTTCAGAAAAAAAAGAAGAGTTGTGTCATTTGATATCGGAGGCAAATAACAGAAGATGAGATGAGCATGTTAAAATATGAATTTTGCCTCATGATGTGGTGGCCTGACTATGATGTGATAATTTCGGCCTTTTGGAGAAGGGATGTTGAAGGTGTTTTGTGATGGCTCTGATAAGAGCTTGGTCAATTGTCATGGTGCCCGCTTGTGAGCCGGAGTTGGCTGATTTACGTTTCTGGCAAATATCGTTTTTTGAATAAGGTTCCGTGGTGCCGAGGAGCCATGCTTTGAAACTGATTAGGGTGAAGGATAGCTTACCTTGGTCGCGCTGGATGAATGAAGCAGCATTTTTTATTTTGCCTATGTAGAGGGTGACCTTGAGCGGTGTCATTGGTTTTGTGTTTGCAAGTAAACATTTATTGTTTGCGGCTTTTGACGTTACCAAATACAAAATGCATATGTTTTCTCAACAACCAATTTGTGTTTCACTTTTCAAATATTTGGTTTCTGCCTGTTTGGCGTTTCGAGAGTTGCCCTTTGTTGTTTTTGACTGCTCCGCAGCGTGCATGCGTGGTTTTGAAACCGAAGGTGCGACTCGCGAGCATCATTCGAGCAGAGGGACAGCCTAATTCAGTGGCCATCGCATTCGGACGAGCACGGAGCATTCACCACCTCTGGGTAGCCATAATTCCTCTTTAGGGGAGTGACAAATACGCAAACCTCAGTGACTCCTCAAATGTTGATACAGATTCTAGTTCAACCTTCGCTATCGGTCTACGGCATCGAGTTTTAGAACGTGGGGTCAGAACGATCAGCTTGAACTGGCTTCGTATGGAGGCGTGGAGGCATACAAGGCCCATTCAGGTCGTGATCATGTGGTGATCATCATCATACTTATCCATACTGAGGCGAGCACTGAAGTAGGGAGGTACTGCTGGTGCTGCAGCGTCGATCCCCCTCCCGGCTCCCGCTACTTTGTCGTAATCCGAGCTCGCTAAAAAGATGTGTTGATTGATCACTACCATTCGTACGCCCAGCCTTCACGCTAATTACGATCATCCGTGGCGTGCGTCTGTGTTGTAATATGAAAATGGTAGCCGGTAGGCGAAGTGCTTCTTCCGCTGAGGTTTCGCTGGCGATTTTGAGTCATCCGTGATTCCCCGCCCGTCCAGATGACGTCACCAATTCTGTGGAACCATTGTATTGTTAGATGCCGATAATTTCCTAATCCTTGATAGTGTGTTGAGCGACGTCGAGCGGCGCGGAGGCGAGTGGGTGTGTTGGTCATTCAATTAAAATGAAGAAAAACGAGTGATTATTAGAGCGCTCACGTGTGTCAAGGCTGTTTTTAAGAACTGAAGGCCTGACATATTAATAATCAACGAACACTTGGCGTTTTTCTAGTGGAATAAGTTGTTGGCTGACTTCTTGGGGTGAAGCCCGACTTCAAGTAAGTTACAGCAGGTGACTGTATTAAATGATATTTTTGCATCGCTGGGACGGTGGAGGAAGAACTCTTTGTTCGAATTTGATATATATTTTCGAAGATCTCAGATATTCTCACTGACAGATAAGTTCTTACTTGTAAGTTGTCTTTGTCAGTCTAAGATCAGCTGCACAAGAAGAGAACATCAACATGGCTGGAAATAGTGGAATGGAAAGCCTGATTGGCATTGTAAATCAGCTACAAGATGCATTCTCTCAAATGGGTGTTAGTATGCAGCTGGATTTGCCACAAATAGCAGTAGTTGGTGGCCAAAGTGCAGGAAAGTCATCTGTGCTGGAGAACTTTGTTGGTCAAGATTTTCTCCCTCGTGGCTCAGGCATTGTGACAAGGCGACCCCTGGTGCTCCAGCTCATCAACCACCCTGTTGAGTACGGAGAGTTCTTGCATCTCAAAGGCCAGCAGTTCCCAAATTTTGATGATATCAGAAGGGAGATAGAGGCCGAGACAGACCGAGTCACTGGCAGCAACAAGGGAATCAGTAGTGTCCCTATCAATCTGAGAGTGTTCTCGCCTCATGTCCTAAACTTGACATTGATAGATCTGCCAGGCATGACCAGAGTGCCCGTGGGTGACCAGCCAAAAGACATTGAGGAGCAAATCAGGAACATGATCATGCAGTTCATCACAAAGCCCAACTGCCTTGTGCTTGCTGTCACTCCAGCCAACCAGGATCTTGCAATCAGTGATGCCCTGAAGCTGGCACGTGAGGTGGACCCAGATGGAATGCGAACCATTGGTGTCATAACCAAACTTGACCTGATGGATGATGGAACTGATGCCAAGGATATTCTGGAGAACCGGACTCTCCCACTGAGGCGAGGGTATGTTGGTGTGGTAAACCGCAGCCAGAGAGACATTGAAGGTCGTAAGGACATCAAGGCAGCCATTGCAGCAGAGAGAAAGTTCTTCTTGAGCCACCCAGCCTACAGATCAATGGCAGATCGTATGGGCACTCCCTATTTGCAGAGAGTGCTGAACCAGCAGCTGTCAAACCACATCAGAGAGACGCTGCCATCCCTCAGGGACAAGCTGCAGAAGCAGCTCCTGAGCATGGAGAAGGAAGTGGAGGAGTACAAGCACTTCCGACCGGACGATCCCAGCATCAAGACGAAGGCGATGCTGCAGATGATCCAGCAGCTGCAGGCGGACTTTGACCGCTCCATCGAAGGCTCCGGAAAAGGCGACGGTCGCATCAACACGGCTGAGCTGTCGGGCGGCGCCAAGATCAACCGGCTCTTCCACGAGCGTTTCCCGTTCGAGATCGTGAAGATGGAGTTCGACGAGAAAGAGCTGCGCAAGGAGATCGCTTTCGCGATCCAGAACATCCACGGCATCCGCGTCGGTCTCTTCACGCCCGACATGGCCTTCGACGCCATCGTCAAGAAGCAGATCGAGCGGCTGAAGGAGCCCAGCCTCAAGTGCGTCGATCTGGTGGTGCAGGAGCTCACGAACGTGGTGCGCTCGTGCACAGACAAGATGGCGCGCTACCCGCGCCTGCGCGATGAGGCCGAGCGCATCATCTGCACCTTTATTCGCGAGCGAGAGTCTGAGCTGAAGCGGCAGCTCATCCTGCTCATAGACTGTGAGCTTGCCTACATGAACACCAACCACGAGGACTTCATCGGTTTCGCCAACGCCCAGTCTCAGACGGAGAATGCCAACAAGACCGGCCGCAAGCTGGGCAACCAGGTGATCCGCAAAGGCTGGCTGTGCATCAGTAACCTGGGCATCATGCGCGGCGGCTCGCGCGACTACTGGTTCGTGCTGACGTCTGAGAGCCTCAGCTGGTTCAAGGACGAGGAGGAGCGTGACAAAAAGTACATGTTGCCGCTGGACAACCTGAAGCTGCGTGATGTCGAGGGTGGGTTCATGTCGCGCCGCTCAGCGTTCGCTCTCTTCTCGCCCGACGGCCGCAACGTCTACAAGGACCACAAGCAGCTGGAGCTGAGCACGGAGACCTCCGAGGAGCTGGACTCGTGGAAGGCGTCGTTCCTGCGCGCCGGCGTCTACCCAGAGAAGGCGTCGGCAGCCAACGGCGAGTCCAGCGGCAGCGATGACCAGGCCACCTCGCTCGACCCGGCACTTGAGCGACAAGTGGAGACGATCCGTAACCTGGTCGATAGTTACATGCGTATCGTCACCAAGACGACCCGCGACCTGGTGCCCAAGACCATCATGCACATGATGATCAACCAGTGCAAGACGTTCATCATGGGCGAGCTGCTGGCGCACCTGTACGCCAGCGGCGACCAGGCCAGCATGATGGAGGAGTCGGCGGAGGAGGCCGCCAAGCGGGAGGAGATGCTGCGCATGTACCACGCCTGCAAGGAGGCGCTGCGCATCATCAGCAACGCGCAGCTGGCGTGCTCTGCGGCGCCCGCCTCCGCCGCCGTCAACATCGACTGGGCCAATTCGACCAGCAGCAGCGGCAGCGGTGGAGGTGGTGTCGGGTCGGCCACGCGGCGCGCGCCACCACCCACGGCCGCGCGGCCGGCCCCGGTGACCGGGCGGCCGGCGCCGGCCATCCCGTCTCGACCCGGCGGCCGCCAGGGCCTGCCGCCGCCGCTGCAGCCCACCCGCGTCGGAGGACCGCCGCCCATCCCGGGCCGGCCACGCTAGACGGCGCGCCCGCCCGCCCGGCTCGCCCGAGACCAGCAGGTAAGGCCGCCGCCCGCGGCCAGTCGTAGATAGCTCACAGCGCTTACCCGGTATCTAGACGTTCCCGTGGATGTCGTGGTGTAGCGCCCGTATCAGTTGGCTTATTGGTCGTTAATGTTGGCCCTCAGTCGTGCATTACAGTCCGCCAATGTGTACGTGAATTGTTATAGGTACATATTTGCGTTCCGCGCGCAAACTTAATGGGCACAGTACCTGTCCCTGCACATTCTCCGCCTGACTAGCGAGTTAATGTTAACTGCTGGCTTCTCAGTAATATGATATATACAGGGAGTGATAGTATGCACCGCACCGTTTCCGTCACCGCAGGGCATTTAACCCGCCGCGCGCCGCCCCTCTCCTGCGGTGGGGGCGCTCGATGTCTATGTGGGCCGCACGCGTCGCCGATACCCGGGGTCGCCAATTCCAGTCGATTGCTGTGTCTGCGGCGCCCGAGCGCGACCTTGAAAGTCAGCAGCGTGAATCCGAGTAAAGACCTGCTGTCGCTCAGTCTGAGCGAGGCAATAGAGCCGGTCTGTGGCCTGCATGCCTGTCGGACACTGCGCGCCAGCCACCGCTTCACGAGGCTTTGTTTCAGCGTACTTTGTGTATGTGTGCGTGTTACAGCGGCTGGGAGGTTGTTGTGGGACACAAGGGCGTAGTGCGCGGCCACACCGGTAGCGCGGTGGGCGTCTCGGTGTGCCGCGTGCAGCGCTAGCCCAACTGCGCAGCGCTCTGTCTGACGGCACGGAGCGGACGTCCCTTCGACAGCGGCCGGGCGTGGGCGATCGACGAATCGATACAGTACTTGTGCGGTCGGCTCCCACGGCACCTGATGCGGCAATACTGTTCTGAGTGGTGTCCAAATTTATCAATGTAATCCCGTGTTTGTATGATTGTTGAGACGTGTCGGAACTTCTGAAGCTTTGATGGCTCTCTTTGGTTCGCACAGCAGCCTGTATTGAGCGTCTATTTGTCGTGCGCTTATGATGTTTTTTGAAGAGCATGGTGCAGTCTGATCTGTAGTGATATGAGAAGCGCAGATGGATGTGTTTCGTGCTGGCTTAGTATAACTTATCTCTCCTTGTATTGAACTTTATTGAACTTCCGTAAACTAGGAATTCAGGCCAGCTTTGTGTATATGTGCGTGGGTTTCATTATTTTGCATAGCACTGCAATGTTGTTCAAACTTCGGCGGCAGCAAACTGATTTTGTATAAAGGGCTCAATTTAGCGCCAACAGGTATGTTTATCCGTTACCAAATTTTGAAGTAATAGTTTTATCAATGTGTTACGTGCTGTTGCTTGTCCGAATCTTGTGCATGTAATAAACTTGCAACGTGAAGCCCGCCGTTCTTTCGTGACAGTAATGTGGCGTACGGATGGAATTGAAAGCACCCTGGTGTGTCACGAGCTCGTTGACTTCCGTGTTGGGAACTGCTCCCACGGCAGCGGCATTTCACTATTTCACCGGCGCCTGTATGTTCATGTGACCACGTTACGTCCTGCACATAAGTTATGACAGACCGCAAGTCGCAACACAGGAAACATCTGACATCACACTATCACCAACAGAAGGGCACGGGCGGTTGGTCTCTCCAAACGTGCTCGTTTATGACGATGTACCCATACTGAATAAGTCCGTTAGAACTTCATGTGACCTATTGTCAACGACGGAATGCGAATGAATGTGTGTGGCCTGAAATGATCAACCTAACCTGAATTGACCGATAATTGCGTTGTGCCGCAAATCATCGTTGGTTGTGCCTTCTGTGACGTTATTGATTGTTGTAACATTTTGTCCATTGATTGAGTCATCACAATGCTCACTGCTTAGTGTCCGTCCGGCAGTTGTTGGTGAAAATTTGCCAGCATTTATCTCCCCGTCGCCCCCTTGTTTTGTCGTCCGGTGCGTCCCATCTCGGGTCGGCCTGTTTCGTCACGTGGACACAGCTGCGCCCGCCGCCGACGCTCCGAGTCCTGTCTGACACACCGCGGCTGTGACGGTGGTATACGCGCCGCGGCCGGACGCGGTCGGGCCGGGCCATCTGGCCGCGGGGTGCCGATAATGCACCCCCGGCACCCTCCCCGCCGCTGCGCCGGCCGCGTGACACCGACCGGCGGTGTATCTTATCGTGTACGCGCAGAAGGCGCTAGCTGCCGCAGTCCACCGCGGCGCCAACTTTGCTTTGGTGCTGACATGCGGTCTTTCACGACAGGAGCGCTTACCAAGGCGGAGTACTGCTGCTCAGGTGCCTCTATACATATACAGACGAGCTCCTCAATGATGATGAAAATGGTATAGGGCACACCTGGGGTTTCTCGTGCGTGGTCGTATGTGCAGATGTGGATTCTCAGGGGCGTAATTACATGTTGATGAGATGCGCATGATAACGTCGTACTGTTATGGTTGCGTGGGCGGGCTAAATGCGTGTGCTGCAGCAGAATGATAAACACTGCACCGTGCCCCCAGTCTGATACAGATTTGCTTCCATTTTGGTACCCGTCGATATCGATGTCGGTTTTGCGGTGTAGTTCTGCCTGTAAATATTTGCTTTTGTCCGATTGCAACCTATATGCATCATGAGTGTATCCGTTGATTACTTTGCATCGGTACCTACACAGCGTGTATTTCCTTATCCGTTTTCCTTGGCCTACGACCGGACGAATTAAGGCAGATTGGGTGTCGAAAATAACCCTTACCTATATCCTGCGATGGTCTCGGTTGGTGACACATGATGCATGCTACACTGCCTCTGATACCGTTTGTGATTCACAAACCACATCCGTCCGTTGCGGTTTCCGTACAACACCGTTTTACTGTCGCCGTGTGCCGTACACTGTAGTCTGTACTGATCCGGTGTCGTACACCGTACTGTCGCCGTGAGCCGTATACCGTTCAGTGCCGACTGCCGTACTGACACTGTATGCCGTACACCGTACAACACCGTACCGTCTCCGTGCAGTGCCGTGCCGCGTGCGATACCGTACCGTGGCCGTGTAGCCGATCGTATACCTACTGCTCTTCAGTCTGTACCGGACGCACTGGGGTGTCACCCAGTAGCGGCGGAACACCTTCAATTAAAAAGGGGGGGGGGCACTGCCGACTTTTG
Organism: Amphibalanus amphitrite; assembly: GCF_019059575.1. NCBI lineage: Eukaryota > Metazoa > Arthropoda > Thecostraca > Balanomorpha > Balanidae > Amphibalanus > Amphibalanus amphitrite. Next base: position 866,259 of record NW_024881674.1, read on the forward strand.
GTCCCATTCTTTCCATGCAACGCCCATAGGGCTAATGTTAAAATGCTAAAATCAAAGGGGGTACGGTGCCCCGTTGCCCTCCCCGTTCCGCCGCCTTTGGTGTCACCTGTGTTATCTGACCCGCATCCCGCATCCCAATCCTGCCGGACCATTCGGTAATGACCTCCGGTGTCTCAGAGGGCCGCGATGAGCTCTCCTATCGGCGGATAGCTCTCGGTGCCTCTCTCTGACAGATATGTTACACACTCTCGCAAAGGCGCTCCTATACTTCGTTATCTGGTAATCTGTTACGCCCAGTGCGGTGCCCTTTTCAGCGACCGTGGCAGTGAACCTCAACTACGACCCCGCAGCTGACGAAGCGGGGCCTGGGGTGGGGCTGTGATCGCCGCCACCATCGCCGCCGCTGCCGGCTGAATGACGTCACACCATTCAGCGCTCCGCTCCGACCGCCGCGCCGGCTCCGGGATCCGGCGAGTCGTGTGCGCGGCGCGTGCGTGCCTCAATGGAGCCTGGGGCAGCGGTGGGCAATGAGTAGTCGGCAGGCGGACGGTCCGTGACCCAGGCCATGGAGCGACGCGTGTCGTGGCAACCGACCGGCGGTCGATACAAATACGCAGCGGAGAGCCCGCAGGCCAGGATCGTCTGGTGCGAAAAGCGTACCTACCTACTTTTAGCCACGACTATAAATACGTACAAGGTGTTCGGGCTCAGAAGTGTTCGGGCTTTGCGCTGTCGCTGTCTGTGGAACGAGTAATGCGGCTACGCACCATCTCTTCCTCCGCCGGTTGATGAGTTGAGTTCCGAGTGGTTGTGTCCGCACGCGTGAGCCCAATTCGGCCCGGCGCGGCTCCGTTGGGGCTCGTGGGCGCTATGTTTCAGTTGGACGGACGTCGGACGGGACGCGCTCCGGCAGTCCCAGAGTCGTCCGGCTGTGACCCAGAGCCGAGCACAGCCGGCTCCGCGTGCAAAAACCCCGGTATAACGGAGGTCAGAGCCCGCAAAACAGAGGCCGTGCCTGTGTGGAGGACCTGGCTGCGAGTGAGAACTGAGGCCTTCCTGTGCTCCTTACAAAGAGATGTGTGGTTAGTGATTCACTATTGAAACGTTCGGCCGTAGTTCTTGCATTTGCTCGCTGTATTTGAGCTAGGTATTACGTCGGGACCGCTTGCGTGTTCCGACTTTATTCTTTGTAGAAATCTCAAACATACGTGACCGGTCTGGACACTTATTTCATTCATTTACCAAATAATGCGTGCTGTGCCGTTTATAGATCTAAACATGCCTGCCATTTGTTAGGCTAGGTCTATGGCCTATGTGATCCGATGTGACCTCTTCTATCAGTACGTACTATCACACAGAGTCGTAAACCGACGACAGCTCAATTCACGGACAATACGCGCTGTGTTTATCGCTGCCCGCATCACAGCCGAGCCGCTAATCTGCGGACCTCGTCGGGGCCGGCCGCCGGGGGGGGGGGGGGGGTGTCTGCGCTCAACTCTGTCTGCTGAGTCCAGGCTTTGACACTTTGTGCCCACTTTGACACTACCCGGCGCGCGGGTCTCGGGTCGCAGAGCTAAAACAGACGAAACAGATCAGTCCCGGGTCGAGCTGAACTGCTTAGTGCGATTATAATTTACAATCATTTGGCGGCTATACCTAAATGACCCGTGATCGTAGCTGTTGGTCGAAGTGTGAGCGGGGAAACGTAATGGTCACGAGCAACGCCTGCCTGTGGCGCACTCGGCATTGTGTCCCTAGCTGACACGTGCTGCACGGATTGGTCGAGCACGTGACGACGCGGGGGCCAACCGCACGTGCGTGGGGAGACTCAGTGGGAGACTTTGTTGGTGTCGTCTGGTGACGTCAGCACCGATGACGTCAGCATCGTTTCCAGGTCACCATGGTTCCGATCAACGTTGCATGGAGTACAAGGCGGCCTCCTATGCCTCCTATCTTCCTATTTAACCCTTTGTTCCGACCGACAGCCCAGCTGCTACGAGTGCTGCTGAATGCTCGTCCGAGGCGATTGAAACGTCATCAATCCGATTCGATCATGCCACAGCTTTGACCTTTGAGAGCAGTCGGCTGCTGCTGCCGACTGCTGGCTGCCGACTGCTGGTGCCTGACTGGCGGGGTGCACACTGCAGAGAGACGGCGGCGACGTCTCCGGGAACAGAGACCGTCTCCCTCGCCTCCTGCGCCCCCCCCCCCCCCTGCGGAATCGATAGCTGGGAGCGGGCTTCGATCGCGCCGACACGCCCACTCTCGGCCGACAGTCACGATGTGACGTCACAAGGCGCGTGCTGACGCGTCACACGTGACGCTGAGTCGAGACGGGTGTCTGGGGTCACTGTGATAGTGCTTGCAGTTCGCACGTATGGCTTGTTTCGTCTTTGGTTGGGAGTGTGACAGTGCACTGAAGTCGGGGTTTCAAGAGCGAAGAGTGAAGACGGTGAAGGTCACTGCTCGATTTCACAGTTGAACTCTATGCCTAATAAAATAAGACCATATTGGACCGACAAAATGCACAAAAATACTAGCCAGAAATTTAGTAACGGAGAATTATCTGACGCTATTTTTGCGATACGATCAATGAGAACCCCGCGAGGCCAAAAACTTAGTTATATTTCAACCAAGGCAACCAAGGTCTAACTATATTGCAGAGCGTGCCTTCTCAGATTTCAAGATAATTTATGAGTGGAGACCCACGGCAACGTTTACGCTTTTATGGTCCGAAAAAAAACGTGCCTACTACCTATGATAGGTAGGTATGTAAGTAACTAGATCCTAGACCAAGAAGCGTAAAATAGTTTAATTTAAACCAGGGAGGTCATATCATTGACCTAAATGAAGACAAGTATAGGTCGATAGACGATAGCCTCGTTCGCCATTTGGTCACATTGCTTCAATTTAGACGATTATGATGGGCAAATAATGGGTTGACTCGTGTTTTGTACAGTGTTTTAATGGAAGTCATGATTGCAAATAGGGCGCAAGAGTTTCGTGACGTGGCGCAAGACAGGTGACGAATTTTGTTCGATCTCTTTGGCTGATTAGCATACTTTCTGCTTTCAAGCCTTTTCATTGGCGAATTTAACGTGAAGCCAGCTTTGCACCAATGAAAGGCCGAGAAACGCTAGCAAGCATGTACCATATATGGCAAAATTGACAGCATCCCCATAATCCGAACAGCGCTTCAGTCGTTCGCTGTAGGCCTTGGCTGTATTCGCTGAAACCCCCAAGGCTGAAGCGGAATGCGGATCGATATTGGGATTTTATTCGAGTTTATTCGGGTTTATTCGAGGAATCGGAGGGATCAGAATTAAGTTGCATTTAGTATTTACGAGTGGAGCTGCATATTCCCATCCGTCAATGAGTTTTAAGATTCAGGTGAGTTTGTTTTTGAAGCTTCCTGTTTTTGCAAGTATATGACCAGTCAGTTATCTCTCATGCTCATTTCCCCATGCTGTGCTGAAATTCCTCGTGCTCTGCTGCATGCATTGGTTTTAGAACAATATGGAAATCTGTTTGTAGCCATGTGGGCCATGTGTTTCGTTGAGCAGCAATGAAATTCAATTTTTGATGTTAGGTACCTATCCTCATTTTGCAGTTTGCAGTGTAGACTCAAAATTGAGTCAAACCATGCCATATTGTCACAAACCAGAGTGCTGTTCACGGGCACCTGCGGTAGCTGTGGTAGCTGCGGCTCGGCGGTCAGCCGGGTAATGACGTCATTGAAAGTGGGGATGGGGTGGGTGGTGTGACGTCATACGGCTGCGGTCGGCTGCGGTCGCCTGCATCTCCTGCGGTCGAAACGATCCGACCGCAGCGGCAGCAGGAACCATTTGTCATACAAAGTGGTGCGGCAGTTGCGCATTCATGTTACTTGGGCGCAAAATTTTCACAGCCGCCGCAGACGAACGCATGATGACGCATACACAAGTGGGCGTGACTTACAGCCTGAGATCTACCACAGTTATCCCAGTCACCGCAGGTGCCCGTGAACAGCGCTCATGCCATATTGTAAATGTGTTTGCATCACAGTCAAAGTGCATTATTGAGCACTGACGTCCAAAGTATGGGACTGTTGTGATGTGGTGTGTGTTCCGTGTGTGCTCACGTGTTTCATGGATGGAACGAAATTGAAATAGAGTGTATTTTTATTATCATTATTATTATTATTATTATAAACCATGTATTAACAGAAAATTGTTGATGCAATAATTTCATGCTAATAAATCAGAAGTACCATAGGTAAGTATTGTTGTGTGGTCTCACTTTTCAGCCATAGAAGGATGTGTTCTTTCAATTCATGTTTTGTTTGGTGAGTTTCTTCAGCTCTTAAGGGGTGCAAATGGAGGAAATCACTATTTTTTTTCTCTGGCCGATCCTGTCAGCTTGTAAGTCTCCTGTGTATCATTTTTCAGACAATGCTGCACCAGCACAGCAGTTCAGCACAGTATCACCAAGGGCTCACAGCTATCCACACAAATTTCACACCACAAGCTGTTAATCTGCAGTCTGCACTGCAACTTATGCCAGCGGAATGCTGTGGTCCTGTACAGACACAATCTTGACAGACATTATTGTCATAGGTACTTTGTTGTCTTTGGATAAGTAATGATCAATAGAATCAAAAGAAAAAATCAATACAATGTTTTCCATTAACAAACGTTCTCTTATTTCAGGAATGGACTCTATTTATGAAGTATTTATTCTAACCAGCTGTTTGAAATTGCTCCTGATCCCGGCATAGTAAGTAAAGATCATTGTGCTAATTCTTGCTGGCATTTGCTACCTCCCAAATTGAGTTTGGGTTTTGCAGAAAAAGTAGTTACTCAGTGCTCTTCATGAGAATGTGCTAATTGTTCCTGATCTGAATCCATACTGGTGACCTCGCAAAGTCACAGGTCAGGTCAGAGACACAGAATATATTGTGATATATTGAGATATTGTGAATATCGAATAAACAGCTTTTTACCTGCATCAGTCATGTTCTTACCTGTTTTAAAAATTGGTCTAAACAACTGGATGGAGGAAATCCTGTTCATGCATCTGAAAGAGCTTTAAAAATTTTGGTAACTCCGACCCCGACTGGTTGCAACTGGCAACTTCGGCGGATTCCGATTTCGCAGCCATTTCCAGAAAATTACCCCCCCCATTTTTCCCGACCCCAAAATCTCATCGGATGTGCATCGATCTTAGGGGTACGGGTGGTTCCTGGTCGGAGCTTGGGGGGAGTTGCCCTGCTTTCCCTCTTCCGTCGCGACACTAATGGCAGGTATCGATATCCAGATCACAAAAAGATCGCCGCTTACTGCCGAAAATTGCGTAGTTTGACGTTATAGCTCAATGACCCCTGAAAGTGAGCTAAAAGCTGTGTCAGAAAAAGTGAACTGTGTCTCAAAGGTGAAGAGAAGGGTGCGCCGAGTCTAGGCCGGATCAGCTCACTCAATCCGGAGATAACTATTTGCAGAAAACCATACAGGGTATACCTACTGAACCGCTCTGTCATCGATGGTTGATGTTGATGTGCTACATGTAAATGTCATGAAAAGAGTTCATGTGCTACTTTGAAGGGATCCCTAGACTCTATATGAAAATGAGGACTCTATTAGTATTTTACACATTAAGCCTTGGTCTGTGGATGTCACTCATTAGACTTTTTACAAGGCATGAGTGAATGGCATTTTACAGTGAATGTGGCTCTTCATTTCTTATGCATTAAATATTTAAATATCAACATAGCTTTGTTAAGTGTGGTTTCCTTCAACGTGACATGTCATGCAAACTGCCATTTGATATCAAACACAAAGTTAAGTGTAATTTAGAGCTATGGCTGACGCTGTCATTAATCTCATTTCAGCCGCAGCACGGACTTTGAGGTTCACCGTAACTGGCTGGCCATCACACACTCCCTGCCGCTGGAGCAATGGTACACGGAGAGCACGTCAGAGTGGACGCTGGACTACCCGCCGCTGTTCGCCTGGTTCGAGTACTGCCTCTCGCAGCTGGCCGCCTTCTTCGACCCCAGGCCAGTGCTAAAACTCCGCCCTGCATATTGTTTTTGAATTTCTGAATCTGATTATACAACACTGATTCAATATACTGGTGAATTGAGGCAATTTGTTCCAGTTCTGACATCTGTTTTGTCGAATGCAATCATTGTGGTGCAGATAAATATGTTTCGGTTTTAATTAGTGAATTTCTGTGCCAAAATAGGATGTTTGGTGTTAAAATTTGGTCTTGTGGTACCGTTGGCACTGAGTTTGTGTATTCTACAACGTCATATGATTGAGTGCAGATCTGAATTCTAAAACTCTTTCTGCTCAGAATTAGGAAGGACGCTTGTTACGCTTAATTACGCAGGACGCTTTCTGAGTCAGAAAGCGTCATTCCGCTAAGCGGACAAACTAAGCTGGTGACCGACATTGAGGAAATGAAGAAATGTTTGATCACTATAACTGCAAATATCCCCTACCATAGACATCGGTATTCGGTATACAGAGGTCTATGCCCCTACCTATACGTCAATAATTACTGGTATCAATGATTGCTTTGCTTTTCCCGCTGACCGAGCCGACGTCACGTTGCAGAATGCTGGAGGTGCAGAATCTCAATTACGCCTCGCCAGCCACGATCCTGTTTCAACGCCTGACTGTCATCGCTAGCGACTTTGTGCTTCTAGTCGGCGTCAAAAAGTAAGCAGGGAATGGCCCCCCCTCCCCCCCCCCATAGGAGCAGCAGCTTCCATCTTCAACTAATAGAAAAATCAACAGCCGTATAGCAGGGCTACTGGTACTTGACCTCTTTCTGGTAGGCTTTTGAGTATATGGTCACTTTCTATGTGCACAGACCTCGTGTCCAGTGAGGGGGCCTACGTGACTCCTTTTGACCCGTCTGTGACTATTGTCTGTCCCTCTCTAGGTGCGCGGACACTGTACCCGGCCAGGGGACCTACCTAACACGCTCTGATCAGTGTGTGATGTATTCACCCTCCAGGTGCGCGGACACTGTCCCCGGCCAGGGCACCTACCTGACCTCTCCCCGGGTGCGACTGGCGGCGCTGACTCTGGGCAGCGCCGGTCTCATTATGGTGGATCACATCCACTTCCAGTACAACGGCCTGCTGATCGGACTGCTGCTCATCAGCTACGCGCACATGACGCAGGTGGGACCGGACGGGAGTCAGACAGACTGAATGTTGTCGTTATGTGGAGCTGAGTTATAGTTAGTATGATAATGGCTTTAAATCTAGGTTGTACTTGTGATTAATGCTAGAAATTCAGACGAATATCAATGTAAAGTTTGCGTCGAAAGATATGTTCGCGTTATTATTTCACCCTCGCGCATGAACGGAACTTGTGCTAACGTCAAGTGACTTCTGACAAAGTCGTAAACCATGCTGAGTTTAGCCTGCGATTCTCATACATTCGCACCTCTCTCCGCAGGGCCGCTTCCTCAAGTCGGCGTTCTTCTTCACGGTGCTGCTGAACATGAAGCACATCTTCCTGTACCTGGCGCCGGCCTACTTTGTGTTCCTGTTGCGGAACTACTGTGTGACGATCCCTGCCGGTGGCTGGCTGCCGCGCCCGCAGCTCGCCAACACTGCCAAACTGGGTCTGGTGGTGCTGGGTGTGTTCGGCCTGTCCCTGGCGCCGTTCGCCGCGCTCGGTCAGCTGCCCCAGGTGAGTTTGGGAGATTTTCTCTAATTAGTCGCAGAGCGGAGAGTGGGTGCTTGGGTGAAGAGGGATGCATCTTTTTGAGCTTCCGACTGAGGTTAGTGGTGTGAAAATTGAAAAATGCCGTATTTTCTTGATTGACGCTCGACACATTGCGAGCACAATATGAGCCATGTATGCTATTTAGTCTGTTGAAAGTACCGATACTCGGGGGAAGGAAGTACCGGTGAACCGACGGCCAAAATCGGTGCAACCCTCTACCTCACCCTTCCTCCCTGACATCCTCATCCATCCTCCTGTCAATTGGTTCGGTGACTCTCGAACCTAGCAGCCCTCCCTCGGTCGGGCTTGATGGCACCGCCACGGCACCGTCTATTAGTTATATGTGTCCAATTCCTCGTCATGTCTCATCTGGGGTCTATAACGTGTTCATCTCTGTCCGGCAGTTGGTGTCCCGTCTGTTCCCGTTCAAACGCGGACTGTGCCACGCCTACTGGGCTCCCAACCTCTGGGTTTTCTACAACCTGGCTGACAAACTCGCTGTGTTCGGCGGTGAGTATCGGTGTGATAGGATAGACAGCATTGCTGAATGGTATATGGCACGAAAACTTTGGACTTCACTCAATTAGGGTTGCTTATATGTTAGGCGGTTTGGATGTCTTGTATAAAAGGATTGACAAATTTAAGCTAGGGACGCATTAAACATATTTTGAGTGTGTAGATCCTGACCCCTTTTTCAAAATCCTTTCATCCTTGATTACCTACTTTATCTGTCCCACTGCAGCTTCATTTTCTATCGTAGACTGTCTCCCTGTCGGGTACTCAATGTCTCTATGTCTGACAACTGTGTGTCTCTGTCTGCCAGCGCGGCGTCTCGGTGTGTCGGTGCCCGGCTCGGCGGCGGCCTCCATGACCGGCGGTCTGGTACAGGACGTGGAGCACGCCCTGCTCCCGGCCGTCCGTCCGGCGGCTACGTTCGCGCTCAGCGCGGCCGCCATGCTGCCCGCCCTGGTCACCCTGTGGCGCCGGCCGGCCGACGCGGCCGCCTTCCTGCGCGCGCTGGTCCAGTGCGCGCTGTGCTCGTTCCTGCTGGGCTGGCACGTGCACGAGAAGGCCGTGCTGCTGGCGGTGGTGCCGCTGGCGGTGCTGGCGCTGCGCAGCGGGCCGGAGGCGCGGCTCTACCTGCTGCTCTCGGCGGCCGCTCACGTCTCGCTGGGCCCGCTGCTGTTCGGCGGCCGAGAGGCGCCAGCGCGCCTGCTCCTGGCCGGCCTGCACGCTGGGTACGCGGCGCAGGCGCTGCCGGCCGCCGCCGGTCCGCCCAGCCGCGCCTACACCGGCTACCTGGCCGGTCTGGCGGCCGTGGCCGTGTATGACGTCATTGGACACCGGGCGCTCGGCCTGGATGGCCGGTGGCCGTTCCTGCCGCTGCTGGTGACGTCACTCTACTGTGCAGTGGGCGTGGTCTGCTGCTGGCTGGCGCTCTACTGGCATATGCTGTTCAGGGTAGAGGGAGGACAGAAAATCAAGGTGCGCTAGTCGCACCGCCATGTGATACAAATTATGGGTTTATCGTGTGCCTTGGGTGTTATTTGGCCATGTCAATTGCCAGTACCTGTTTTGGGGATTGCCTTATGTGTTTCACTAGGGGATGGGTCCACACAATACATAATCCTTTTCTACAAAAGATGTATTTGATCACTTCGGTAAAGTAAAGCTCAGCGTCCCTAAGATGGGCGACTCCAATTCCGTTCCAATCTTGGAGACCATTGTCATGTGAGAAAAAACAGCGTCGTGTTGAAGGTTGGAACGGAATGAGAAAATATCACTGATGTTGACTAACAAACGCCACAAGCCGGCACTGTTTCACGCATTGGTGAATATGAGCGTCTCTGAGTTGTTGACTTTGAACTAAAACGTTGTCACCATGATAAATGGTGTCTGAAAACAATGAACACCTACACCACGACATTCAGTCACAATCACCCTCACCCTTTCACCCTCACTCACACGGTCTAGGCGTCCCCGTTGGGTGTTTCTGGCACCAGAGGCGCCTCGGATCCCTCCGGCGCCGCCCGGCCGTCCATGGGCTTCATCTCACGCAGCATGCTGTCCGGCGTGGCCGTCCGGTCGGCGTCGGAGCCGGAGTTTGCCGGCTCGGGACACCAGCGGCTGGTGATACAGTGGAGCACCACGTACAGAACGGACGCCGCCACCGAGATCAGGCCGAATATCTGACAGAGGAGACGGGGGCTGTCAGGTTTTGATTGAAAAATATGGGACTGGGAGAGGCGGGATCAGCAGAAATTAGTTTCAGAGCCCTCATAAAGCGTGTCAATAAAGACCCAATTCCCAAATCCCCAAGTCAGACTGTAATAACTGCCCATCCAAGATCAGGCATGGACCTGGTCTGGAGCCACGGAACAATGCTGAAAATCACAAAAAGAGCGGGTGTTGTATTCTTTCCTCTTCTTTGTGATCACGAGTAGAGAGCCGACTTCGCTCCATACTTACCCGGAACATCATGGCGCCGCCGACTGAGCCGTACAGGATGCCGCCGAAGCCGCTGCCGATCGCCACGCCGACACACTCGAACGACGCTCCGACCAGGCCCTGCAGCGTGGCCGTCATGCCTGGGGGTAGAAAGAGTATGTCGGTGAACAGCTCTGACCAGGTCCTGCAGTGTGGCTGTCATACCTGAGAATAGGATGGATACGTCAATTAACAGCTCCGACCAGGCCCTGCAGCGTGGCCGTCATGCCTGGGGGTAGAAAGGGTGTGTCAGTGAACAGCTCCGATCGGGTCCTGCAGTGTGGCGGTTATGCCAGGGAGTATGGAGTGGTACGTCAGTGGACAGCTCTGACCAGGTCCTGCAGTGTGGCTGTCATGCCTGAGAATAGGATGGATACGTCAATTAACAGCCCCGACCTGGCCCTGTCGCGTGGCGGTTATGCCTGGGGGTATGGGGGTATGTCAGTGGACAGCTCCGATTTAGCACGGCAGCATTTAGACGCCGTAATTGACGGCAGCAGTGGTACGCTAGTAAATAGTTCCGACCAATCTCTGCAAAATAAATGTCAAAGATCACCGGCCCTGGTTTGGAAACACCGCAAACACTCAGGCCAGACCCTCTCCAACGTTCAGCGGCGACTCCCCAAAAGCTGCACAGATTATGCTAACAACCGGTAAATCCAGTTTCTTCAGCGGATCTGGCAGGGCCAAATAAAGTTCGACAACAATGAACATCCTAAAACAACGTGGACATGTCGACCCCTCAATGCCCCCCCCCCCCCGTCCTGGACAAAACCGACAGCGCGAAAGCCTTTCCAAATATCCAGACAGATATATCCTCTCCCTCCGGCACCCCGTCGCTCCCTGTCTGTGTCTTACCGGGCGGAGCGACGGCGCAGGCGTAGCCGACCATGTTGGCGTAGAACAGACCGAAGGTCAGCCCATTCAGCAGTTCGATCGGCAGCACGACCCACGGGTTCTTCAGCAGCGAGTAGAGCAGGAAGCGGACGCCGAAGGCCAGCAAGACCACGGTCTGGGTGTACACGTGACCCAGCTTACGGATCACCCAGCCTGCAAGGGGAAAGAGAACGCGTGAGGTTGGGGAGGTCGGAACATAGTTGTATTATTGCTGACGACCTATTCCTGTTGACGATAAATTGCAATGCATTCTCGAGGGATACTACATTTCAATTCAAACCATAATTACGGGAACTGCGGTGATTTCGATCTCTTACCGGAGATGAAGAAGAAAGGCACCTCTCCGAGGAAGCACTGCACGAGCAGCGTGAGGCCCGAGACCAGACTAATCCACTCGAAGGCAGAGCAGTCCCAGGCCAACGCCACGTCCTGCAGGTGGCTGTATAGTAGGGAGGGCGCTAGGTTAGTGAGTAGAAAATGCATTACGCAAAAACGTATGATGGAAAAAGTGGCAGCTGGTGAATGAATCGCTAAAAGGAAAATGAGGGTTGAACTGGAAGAGTCGTTACAAACAATATTCATGATTACATTGTTGACTACAGAAACTCCACTACTGGCGCGCTCTACATAAAGACGAATCACCGTCATTTTCCATATTCTAACATCAGCAACTTCTAGCCTCCAAATATCACAGTACGGTAGCAGCACGTCTCACACTCCCCGACTAGTAACTCACAGGAAGAAGAACGTCCACAGGAGTCCGGTCATGGTTCCCACCACGCAGCAGCTGAGCACAAACAGAACCACGGCCGGACGAACCAGCAGCGCGCCCAGGCCGGCCAGGAACCGCGGCCGGGCCTCCTTCAGTGCCGAGACGTGCAGCTTGGTGCAGGCCATCATATTCAACACCTACAGAGGGCAGGCCAGGGAGGGTTAACTCAGAGTTGGCTGGGACAGATACAGTTGTACAGGTCTCGCGGGTTTTAGCGGCAGGTTTTGCACCTATGAAATTTTGTGTACTTCAGGCTATATCTTCGTCGTCATAAGCTTGTAAGTGTTGAAGATGCGATCGATTTCTTCGTTCACAAGCCTGCCATGATCGTATAAAATGGCTTCATCGTAGATCGATTAGTTTCTGAGATATAACCGGAAATGTAAAAGGGCAAAACCTACCGCTTAATCTAACGAGAGCCGTACCAGCACGGACCTACTTACCGGCTGAGCGCGTAAAGGGGACAGTGAGATGGAACATTCACCAGTGAGTGGGTCACAGGTCCCGTCAGTCAGTGAGTGTTAATATAATGATATCGGCGTCTACGTCTAAAAAATTCATACTGAATGCAAATCACCTCAACTGAAGTACGCTGTGCAGATAGTACCAGCTGTCCCACAGGTCACTAAGTCTCACCATCATGCCGATGAGGAGGTAGAAGGCCGGCGAGTAATCCTTAGTGTCGCTGTTCCGGCTGGCCACATCCACCAGGTACCCGGCCAGGAAGCTGAAGATGCCCCAGCCGAAGGAGCCCCACACGCGCTGGTAGCCGTACTTGGACGGGTCATCTGTGCACAGAGGGGGGGGGGGGGGTCGCCAGGGGGGGGGGGGTCAGACGTCGGGTTCGACGTCGTTGTAGCCTTGCTTGATGAGCCTGACTTATGAATGTGAAAAGAAATCAGCCAGTAGCCACCTCGAGACGAATAGATCCATCTTTAATGGATACCGGTGACTGGTGATCCATTATTCATCACGTTGTGACAGGGGTGTTATGATAAACCGTGTCTACATGTCACCTATACTCGTAACATGGAACAAGATGGACAGACGAGGACAATAACAAACGACATTCGAGTGTCCCTTTGTCATCACCGCTTGTTTAGCATATGTTATGACAGTTCCCGTCCCATGTCTCATGTCAAGACAGACATGACTTACAACGTGTTTACAACTGCAGGTCATGTAGGAACAGCTCACTACGTTTGTCATTCCAGGGTGGGCAAGAGAGGAGGAAAGGTTCACGCCGTCCGCCACCGTTGGGAGGGAGGGGAGGCCGGCGCAACTCACCGAGCAGTTTGAAGGCAATAGTATCAGCCAGCGGTATGGTGATGGAGGTGCCGTCCCAGGCGAGTATCAGGAACACCAAGAACACCCAGAACTGGCTCGTCTGGTAGTAGGCGCTGGCGTCCACCGGCCGGCCGTTCAGCAGCTTCATCAGTGGCCGGTCGGCGCAGCTCAGACTGCAGTTGGTCGTCTCGGGGTCCACACAGGCCGGGTAGTGCGTTACCGTGCCGTTCACCGGTACGTCCTTCAGCGGCAGGTACAGACAGAGACCCTCCACGTCCAGGGCGGACAGGTTGAGCTGCAGCGGCAGCTGGCCGCCGGCCGGCCGGCACCAGTCGCTCTGCGTGCCGCAGTCGGGCCAGCGGTCACAGTGCAGCTCGCACCGGACCGTGTCGTTCCGGGCTCCGGCGGCGGCCGTTAGCCGGGCGGCGTGGCAGTGCGCCTCGCGGTCAGCACACTGCTTCACAAACGCCGCCGGGCCGCACTTGAGCTGCACGGCGGCGGCCAGCGGCGCCGGCGGCGCGGCCGGCAGGAAATTCAGCGTGATGTAGCCGACCGTGGTGACCACCAGCAGGCAGAAGAACACCAGCTTGTGCCGGTGGGTGGCGTCGGCGATAGCGCCCACCACTGGTCGCATCAGCGCCGCCACGACAGGCAGGACGACATACACCGCGCCCACACCGACCTCCGAGATACCCAGCTGGCGGGCGTACACCGGCAGGAACGGCAGGATCGGCGCCACACCTGCCGCCGGCGACAGCACAGACGTAGCGCAAACACAGACACACAAAAACACCAACAAACACAGGTGTGTAGGGGTCACGGCTGACTCATATTCAAGGTAACCAGCGAGGGCATACAAGGCAAGATACGCAACAGTTTACAGTGATGACACTGCAATGGCAGCCAATGCGCGAGATGCAACCTGTCAGAGGAAAAGTGGAGGTGATAACGCTGTAATGAATTTAAATCCCTTCCCATTACAACCTATATATTATTTCTTGAGGTAATTACAGCAAATTAACTAATGTTCGATAAACAGTTTAAAAGGACTTACCACCAAAGAAGAAAAAGTAAAATGCCTTTATAGGCAAAAGCTTGGCATTAACTTTCAACTTCATGGTGAAATATCGTTAGGTTCCCTGGAAAAAGAAATACATATTTATCAAAACTACTTGTCCATCAGCGGACGGCAATAGACTCCGTTGAGAAAGCTCAGACGTTTAATGCCACAAAATACCGTCCTGACCAATAAACTGATCAGCTCAGCGCAAATGCCAAAGTCTCACTGTGGGCTGACACGTCCGCAGTCACGAGACAAACACGGTAGCGCGGTGACCTTTCGCCTGACAGCGGCGCGTTCCCCTCAGTGGCCTCCACAGAGCCGCGCTCAGACAACCACCCGTACTTTGAAGTTTGGACTCATGAAGTCGTCACAGAATGTAGGCTGTGGCGACAGCCTGGCAGAGTGCAGCTAACGGTCTGTGTTAGCTGCATTCTGCAATCTGCGGCACAGACATGTGTCTGGAAAGGCCTATTACGTACGGTAGGAGCGTCATGAGCCAGGACACTGCGGCGGTATATCAGCGACATCAATACATCATCCTAAGGATGTGGGAGCTCAGAAGCCAGCATTGCAGTAATATCAATATCTACATCATCCTATAACGGACGTGGGACCTCAAAATTGGTCAGGCTTACCCCAAAGGGCCGATGCAATAATGTTTCTTCTTCCGAATGCTTCGTGCCACGTCTCAGAAGGAAGACGTCATTGATCAAAATAGGCAGATATATGTGGCAATGCGAATCTTCGAAAGCTTTCAACCATTGGTCCTACTAACGGGTAAGTTTGAGCAAAAACCATGAATTATCATTTCACAGTAAACCCATATCGCTGTTTGCTGTTTTGTAGACCGAGTTTGGGGATATCAGGCAGTCAACTGGCACACATGCGACAACGAGGACCAGATGGACCAGATACCAATAACATCTCATCACAGAGGTTAACCACCACTTGGCCACACAGCCAGCTCCAACGAGCGTCCAATTGAGTAACATCTCACCTTTCACGCTGCGGTGGTACGAGCCCGGTCCCGTCTCCTGCACAACTGCGGGCCCGCCGCCAGGCCTCGGGTCCCACTCGACCTCGTCCCTCCTCCCTCCTCACTCCGCCTGCTGACAGGACCGCCGCTCACCTCACACGCTGAGTCAGCATGAACGAGGGGGGGGGGGGGAGTATACATCCCTCACGCCAGTTGTGAGCACAGAGAACTGCAGAGCCCGGTAGGGGGCGGGACTGCATTGCCATTGCAGGGTGACGACCGAGCACATATGACCAGCGACTCAACGAACAGACCAGAAGCCCCGCGAGCTCGAAACGGATGGAAAGCGGATAGATATTGCACGTCAAAGTGTGGCAATGGCACCGGATAGGCTACCGCAGAGTGGGTTGCAATGGATATCTAGCTCAAACAAAGAGGCACAAGCTCACTTCGTGTATCGGACAGCTGAATGCAATCTCAATTTCAGCACCGGATCCACTATTGACTGAATGGGGTGTTAATTGTCAAACACCCCCTTCTCATCTCCCCCCCCCCCCCAGTTGACTGTTCTCGATTGTTCAGAGAACCAGCAATGCGCGGATCGCCTTGACATTTTCTGTAGCTTCTTCTACATCAATTTTACATACATTATTAGTAAATTTTATTTCGTTTCGTCGATTGTTGGTAATGGCCGATTTTTAGCGGCCTTCAGTGGTCTTGTATTGTCTGCTGTGGCCTCTGTTTCTGCTGGTGTTCTGTCTGATGCTAGCGTCAGTGTTCGTGTTGATGGCTATAGTGCGACTGTGCTGCTGGTTACTGGTAGCTCCGAGAGCTTTATAGGCCAGTCTCTTGTCCATGAACATAGCCTGCATGTGCGTCATCGGCCAAACACTATCGTTGGCCGCCACTGTTCTTTCGGTTCAAACACTCCGCTATTGCCTGGTCGACCTTACCCCCTATGGTTAGGCGTGTACCTACCTACTCAGCTGTAAAACTGTCGGTCCTGCCAACCCCGTGTTGTGACCTCATCTTGGGACAGGATTTCATGTGACAGCACAGGCAGTGTAACGGTTCAGTTTATGAGGCAGAAACCGCCACTAAGTGTCTATGGACTAGCGACCCTCTCTGTTCCCCCACTTTCGTTGTTGGCCAGCCTTTCTCCTGACTGCAAACCGGTTGCAGCCAAACCCCCCTCAACTTCGAAGTTCGAGGGGCAGAAAACCTCCCGGCCGATGACTTCTCAAGAGCGTACTGTGCGACGTTTAGCTCCGATACCCTGGTGGAGCCCACAACTCTCTCTGCTACCCCGCCGTTACCTAGATGGTACACCTCATCCGTTCTTGCAGCCTGCCATTTTCCTTTGATAACGTCCAAAGTCAGTTCTTCATGCCAAACTTGCGCTGGGTGAGAACAAAGGTTTCACAGACTGCTTCAAGCTCACTCAATCAAGACTGCCTAGCCCGTTGAGAGTCTCAACATAGGCTTCAGGGGCCTTCTTCCGACGTCGTGCCATAATCAATCGCTATCTATTCTTTGTCGCTGACGAGTTTTCACACTTTCCCTTTGCGTTCCCATGCGCGGATATGACCGACCGCCACGGTCATCTCGTGCCTTTATAAGATGTTCGCGATCTTCGGCATGCCGGCTCTACATTCATTCAAACAGGGGAGCGGCCCTCATATTGGCTGAGCTGCGTCGGTTCCTCAGCAGTAGCGGTGTCGCTTGCAGCTACACTACACCGTATTATCCCCGCGGTAACGGCCAGTGTGAGACATAACGGCGTCATATGGAAGGCCGTTACCCTCGCTTTAAGATCCCATGGTCTCCGGTACAGCAGTGGTAGATGGTCCAGGTCCTGCAAGGCGCCTTGCCCCCTATTCAATCACCGCTAAGCACGTCTACTAACATCACCCCTCGCGAGCGCTTGCTTGTGTACAGTCGTCACTCTACGAGTGGGTGCTTTGTCCCCTCTTGGCTGATGTCGACAGGATCTGTGCTGCTGAAATGACATGTCTGTCTCTCGGAGTATGATCCTTTGGTAGAAGGGTTGGAGTTGCTCGAGACACTCAGTTTGTTCACGTTCGTTTCTGGGATGGAAATGGAAGAGTCCACTAGTTCTGTGCATGATCTGGACCCTTGTGGCCTGTGGTGATGCTCCACTGTCTGATCAAAATGCTGATAAAGGCAGAGCTGTCTGCTGATGCTGCAGACCTTAGTGCCTCTGGCCCTCTAGCCTCATTGCTATGGTTCTGAAGTACCACTGACACTTGACAGTGAATCAGGAGCCAAAGGACAGTCTCACTCAAGGGTCTTGTGATTGGGCAATGGGCATCCTGTCCCTGACCTGACTCTGAGCCATCACAGATTCAGTTGTGTTCTGCAGCAGATGAACCCCATGACCCATCCCACTGGGAAGAGTAAAATGTTACCCATCACTGATCACTATCATATGTTGCGCTAATCTTGTACTAATTGTACATTGTGTGTGGATCTGTGTCTTTTTTGGCTCACCTGTCTATTCTGTAAAGGAGAGAATGTGGTGATTGTTGAATGGGTATGCATGAGTTTCACATGCTGCTTGATAAGGTAAATGCCTAAAACACCTGCTTTTTGTTGCAGGTAGGGTGAATTGCCTTTTTTGCTGAATAAAGCCAAAGCTATGAAATTATGAAATTTGCAAGCTATGAAATTTGAAATTTGCCAAAGCTATACACTTTCCCCAGTACAAGTGATCCCAGCTTTGCCCTGTGAGGGTAGGGGGAGTATATAAATTGGTGGATAGTGAAAACAGGGTACCCATGGCATTGTTATCAAGGTGCTTGAAATTCACTTACGCAAACCAAGACCATGTGGATTTCGACATGACTCATGAAAGACATACAGAGAGAGGGGAGGGAGAGGGAGAGGGAGAGGGAGAGGGAGAGGAGGGAGAGGGAGAGGGAGAGGGAGAGGGAGAGGGAGAGGGAGAGGGAGAGGGAGAGGGAGAGGGAGAGGGAGAGGGAGAGGGAGAGGGAGAGGGAGAGGGAGAGGGAAGGGAGAGGGAGAGGGAGAGGGAGAGGGAGAGGGAGAGGGAGAGAGGGATAGGGGAAGGGAGAGGGAGAGGGAGAGGAGGAGGGGAGAGGGGAGG